>NC_073340.2:24819500-25141000 GCF_027580225.2 Misgurnus anguillicaudatus
ACATGTCACCCATGAACCATGTCAAATTTCGTAACCATACGCCATTCGGTTTGTGAAATACTGAACTTAATGAGAAAATTCAAAATGGCCGACACCCAAAATGGCCGACCGAAAACCGTTTGGTATCGTTTGACTCGGCATGCCTCAAGGAATCTAACAAGACCACCTTCATGATTTTAGACTCAAGTTTGAAGTAGTTATAAGCGAAAATATGCATTTTTCGAATCTCGTGACCACTAGGTGGCACTGTGACGAAACGTTGCAGGCACCCTCAGGTCATGACTGTAATGACATATACCAAGTTTCGTGTCGATACAATAAAGTTTTGCGAAGATATGGCCTCACGTCCGTTTTGGCGTGCTCGCCGCCATATATGTTGTCAATTTATATGAGAACGCATTGGTCTATCAAAAAGCTTTTGATAACTTTTTGTCTGGGGTGTCTCTAGATGCTATATACCAAAGGACATGCAAATCGGACGGACGGTCTAGGAGGAGTTCGAAAAAGTAGGTTTTACGGAAAAATCAAAATGGCGGAAAGATTTGCATGACACAAATGACATCAACGTATGCAATTGAATCATCATGAGCCAAGGATTCAGAAGAAACAGGAATTTAGTTTCTAGGACTCACGGGTCAGAAGTTATGAGCATGAACATAAGTGGATTTTTGGACTGTTGGTGGCGCTAGAGGGTTTGAGTCAGACACACCAATGTTGCTAAAGTAACTTCTAAGACCGTCCTCTACATGTGTGCCAAATTTCATAACTTTCCTATGTACGGTTCTATGGGCTGCCATTGATTTTTATGGCGGAAGAACAAGAAGAAGAATAATATATAATAATAATAATAATAAGAAAACTAACAATAACAATAGGGTTCTACGCCCCTTCGGGGCTTGACCCCTAAATATAGCTGCAAGCAGCGATACCGGGGTCAAGCCAAACATGGCAAAAAATGATTCATACGTGATGACTGTCATGATTTAAGATCTAAGTTTGCATTAGTTTTATGAAAAAAATTCAATTTTTTTCTAATCTTGAGACCACTAGGTGGCGCTCTGCTGAAACAATAGATGGTGCCTCAGGGCATGACTGTGATGACACATACCAAATTTAGTGTAAATACAATAAAGTGATACGGAGATATAGCCTTAAATGACTTGACCACTAGGGGGCACTGACCAAACAATAAATTGTGACTCAGGTCTTGATTGTGATGACACCCACCAAATTTGGTGTAAATACGATAAAGAGATGCAGAGATATAGCTTCAAATCTCTTGACCACTAGGGGGCGCCGAAAAGTTTACAAGTCCTCCCAGAACATGTTGCTGATGAACCATACCAAGTTTCATAACAATACGCAATTACGTTTCTGAAATACTTGAACTTAAAGAAAAAATTCAAAATGGCAGACACACAAAATGGCCGACCAAAAACCATTTGGTATCGTTTGACTCGGCATGCCTCACCAAATCTAACAAGACCAGTCTCATAATTTTACATTCAAGTTTGCAGTAGTTATAAGCAAAAATAGACATGTTTTATATCTCGTGACCAGTAGGGGGCAGTGTGACGAAATGTTGCATGCACCCTCAGGTCATCACTGTTATGACATATACCAAGTCTCATATCAATACGCAAAAGTTTTGCGAAGATACAGGCTCAAACACATTTTGGCGTGCTCGCCCTCGCATTCTTTGATGCGTTATACGACAACGGATAGGTCTACCGAAAAGCTTTTGATAACTTTTTGTCTAGAGTGTCTCTAGATGATGCATACCAAAAATCAAGCCAATCACACGAGCGCTCTAGGAGGAGTTCGAAAAAGTAGGTGTTCAATATAATTCAAAATGGCCGACAGGAAGTAGGTTTGACTCAGACATATTTGGTACAGTCGGACTCAGCACGAGCCAAGGAATCAGTAGAGTGAATTCTTATGTCAGTGTGGCAATTTAATCAAATGATATAAATATTTTAAACAATTTATTTACATATCCTGACCACTAGGTGGCGCCGTCCTAAAGATTTATAGGGGCGCTCAGAACATGTCACTGATGAATCATGCCAAATTTCGTAGCAATACGCCATTCTGTTTGTGAAATACTGAACTTAATGAGAAAATTCAAAATGGCGACACCCAAAATGGCCGACCGAAAACCGTTTGGTATCGTTTGACTCTGCATGCCTCAAGGAATCTAACAAGACCACTTTCGTTATTTTATACTCAAGTTTGAAGTAGTTATAAGCAAAAATAGGCATTTTTCGAATTTCGTGACCACTAGGTGGCGCTGTGACGAAACGTTGCAGGCAACCTCAGGTCATGACTGTTATGACATATACCAAGTTTCGTGTCGATACAATCATGTTTTGCGAAGATACAGCCTCACGTCCATTTTGGCGTGCTCGCCGCCATATATGTTGTCAATTTATACGAGAACACATTGGTCTATCAAAAAGCTTTTGATAACTTTTTGTCTGGGGTGTCTCTAGATGCTACGTACCAAAGGACATGCAAATCGGACGAACGCTCTAAGAGGAGTTCGAAAAAGTAGGTTTTACGAAAAATTCAAAATGGCGGAAAGATGTGCATGACACAAATGACATCAATGTGTGCATTTGAATCATCATGAGCAAAGGATTCAGAGGAAACAAGAATTTATTTTCTAGGACTCACGGGTCAGAAGTTATGAGCATGAACATAAGTGGATTTTTGGACTGTTGGTGGCGCTAGAGGGTTTGAGTCAGACACACCAATGTTGCTATAGTAACTTCTGAGACTGTCCTCTACATGTGTGCCAAATTTTATAACTTTCCTATGTACGGTTCTATGGGCTGCCATTGACTTCAATGGCGGAAGAACAAGGATGAATAATAATAATAATAAGAAAACTAACAATAACAATAGGGTTCTACGCCCCTTCGGGGCTTGACCCCTAATAATAATAAGAAAACTAACAATAACAATAGGGTTCTACGCCCCTTCGGGGCTTGACCCCTAAATATAGCTGCAAGCAGCGATACCGGGGTCAAGCCAAACATGTCAAAAAATGATTCATACGTGATGACGGTCATGATTTAAGATCTAAGTTTGCATTTGTTTTATGAAAAAAATAGTAATTTTCTTGTATCTTGAGACCACTAGGTGGCGCTTTGCCGAAACAATAGATGGTGCCTCAGGTCATGACTGTGATGACACATACCAAATTTAGTGTAATTACAATAAAGCGATACGGAGATATAGCCTTAAATGACTTGACCACTAGGGGGCACTGACCAAACAATAAATTGGGACTCAGGTCTTGATTGTGATGACACCCACCAAATTTGGTGTAAATACGATAAAGAGATGCAGAGATATAGCTTCAAATCTCTTGACCACTAGGGGGCGCCGAAAAGTTTACAAGTCCTCCCAGAACATGTTGGTGATGAACCATACCAAGTTTCATAACAATACGCAATTGCGTTTCTGAAATACTTGAACTTAAAGAAAAAATTCAAAATGGCCGACACACAAAATGGCCGACCAAAAACCATTTGGTATCGTTTGACTCGGCATGCCTAACTAAATCTAACAAGACCGGTCTCATAATTTTACATTCAAGTTTGCAGTAGTTATAAGCAAAAATAGACATTTTTTATATCTCGTGACCAGTAGGGGGCAGTGTGACGAAATTGTGCATGCACCCTCAGGTCATCACTGTTATGACATATACCAAGTCTCATATTAATACACAAAAGTTTTGTGAAGATACAGGCTCAAACACATTTTGGCGTGCTCGCCCTCGCATTCTTTGATGCGTTATACAACAACGGATAGGTCTACCGAAAAGCTTTTGATAACTTTTTGTCTAGAGTGTCTCTAGATGATGCATACCAAAAATCAAGCCAATCACACGAGCGTTCTAGGAGGAGTTCGAAAAAGTAGGTGTTCAATATAATTCAAAATGGCCGACAGGAAGAAGGTTTGACTCAGACATTTTGTACAGTCGGACTCAGCATGAGCCAAGGAATCAATAGAGTGAAGTCTTATGTCATAGTGGCAATTGAATCAAATGCTATAAAGATTTTAAACAATTTATTTACATATCCTGACCACTAGGTGGCGCTGTCCTAAAGATTTATAGGTGCGCTCAGAACATGTCACTGATCAACCATGCCAAATTTCGTAGCGATACGCCATTCTGTTTGTGAAATACTGAACTTAATGAGAAAATTCAAAATGGCCGACACCCAAAATGGCCGACCGAAAACCGTTTGCTATCGTTTGACTCGGCATGCCTCAAGAAATCTAACAAGACCACCTTCATGATTTTAGGCTCAAGTTTGAAGTAGTTATAAGCGAAAATAGGCATTTTTCGAATCTCGTGACCACTAGGTGGCGCTGTAACGAAACGTTGCAGGCACCCTCAGGTCATGACTGTTATGACATATACCAAGTTTCGTGTCGATACAATAAAGTGTTGCGAAGATACGGCCTCACGTCCGTTTTGGCGTGCTCGCCGCCATATATGTTGTCAGTTTATACGAGAACGCATTGGTCTATTAAAAAGCTTTTGATAACTTTTTGTCTGGGGTGTCTCTAGATGCTACATACCAAAGGACATGCAAATCGGACGAACGCTCTAGGAGGAGTTCGAAAAAGTAGGTTTTACGGAAAATTCAAAATGGCAGAAAGATTTGCATGACACAAATGACATCAATGGGTGCAATTGAATCAACATGAGCAAAGGATTCAGAGGAAACAAGAATTTAGTTGCTAGGACTCACGGGTCAGAAGTTATGAGCATGAACATAAGTGGATTTTTGGACTGTTGGTGGCGCTAGAGGGTTTGAGTCAGACACACCAATGTTGCTATAGTAACTTCTGAGACTGTCCTCTACATATGTGCCAAATTTCATAACTTTCCTACGTTCGGTTCTATGGGCTGCCATTGACTTCAATGGCGGAAGAACAAGAAACTGAATAATAAATATAGCTGCAAGCAGCGATACCGGGGTCAAGCCAAACATGGCAAAAAATGATTCATACGTGATGACTGCCATGATTTAACATCTAAGTTTGCATTAGTTTTATGAAAAAAAGCTATTTTTTTGTATCTTGAGACCACTAGGTGGCACTGTGCCGAAAGAATAGATGGTGACTCAGGTCATGACTGTGATGACACATACCAAATTTAGTGTAAATACAATAAAGCGATACGGAGATATAGCCTTAAATGACTTGACCACTAGGTGGCACTGACCAAAAAATTAATTGTGACTCAGGTCATGACTGTGATGACACATACCAAATTTAGTGTAAATACAATAAAGCGATACAGAGATATAGCCTTAAATGACTTGACCACTAGGGGGCACTGACCAAACAATAAATTATGACTCAGGTCTTGATTGTGATGACACCCACCAAATTTGGTGTAAATACGATAAAGAGATGCAGAGATATAGCTTCAAATCTCTTGACCACTAGGGGGCGCCGAAAAGTTTACAAGTCCTCTCTGAACATGTTGCTGATGAACCATACCAAGTTTCATAACAATACGCAATTGCGTTTCTGAAATACTTGAACTTAAAGAAAAAATTCAAAATGGCCGACACACAAAATGGCCGACCAAAAACCATTTGGTATCGTTTGACTCAGCATGCCTCAAGAAATCTAACAAGACCAGTCTCATAATTTTACATTCAAGTTTGGAGTAGTTATAAGCAAAAATAGACATTTTTTATATCTCGTGACCAGTAGGGGGCAGTGTGACGAAATGGTGCATGCACCCTCAGGTCATCACTGGTATGACATATACCAAGTCTTATATTAATACGCAAAAGTTTTGCGAAGATACAGGCTCAAACACATTTTGGCGTGCTCGCCCTCGCATTCTTTGATGCGTTATACGACAACGGATAGGTCTACCGAAAAGCTTTTGATAACTTTTTTTCTAGAGTGTCTCTAGATGATGCATACCAAAAATCAAGCCAATCACACGAGCGCTCTAGGAGGAGTTCGAAAAAGTAGGTGTTCAATATAATTCAAAATGGCTGACAGGAAGTAGGTTTGACTCAGACATATTTGGTACAGTCGGACTCAGCATGAGCCAAGGAATCAATAGAGTGAAGTCTTTTGTCAGTGTGGCAATTTAATCAAATGATATAAAGATTTTAAACAATTTATTTACATATCCTGACCACTAGGTGGCGCCGTCCTAAAGATTTATAGGTGCGCTCAGAACATGTCACTGATGAACCATGACAAATTTCGTAGCGATACGCCAATCTGTTTGTGAAATACTGAACTTAATAAGAAAATTCAAAATGGCCGACACCCAAAATGGCCGACCGAAAACCGTTTGGTATCGTTTGACTTGGCATGCCTCAAGGAATCTAACAAGACCACCTTCATGATTTTAGACTTAAGTTTTAAGTAGTTATAAGCGAAAATAGGCATTTTTCGAATCTCGTGACCACTAGGTGGCGCTGTGACGAAACGTTGCAGGCACCCTCAGGTCATGACTGTAATGACATATACCAAGTTTCATGTCAATACAATAAAGTTTTGCGAAGATACGGCCTCACGTCTGTTTTGGCGTGCTCGCCGCCTTGTATGTTGTCACTGTATACGAGAACGCATTGGTCTATCAAAAAGCTTTTGATAACTTTTTGTCTTGGATGTCTCTAGATGCTACATACCAAAGGACATGCAAATCGGACAAACGGTCTAGGAGGAGTTCGAAAAAGTAGGTTTTACGAAAAATTCAAAATGGCGGAAAGATGTGCATGACACAAATGACATCAATGTGTGCATTTGAATCATCATGAGCCAAGGATTCAGAGGAAACAAGAATTTAGTTTCTAGGACTCATGGGTCAGAAGTTATGAGCATGAACATAAGTGGATTTTTGGACTGTTGGTGGCGCTAGAGGGTTTGAGTCAGACACACCAATGTTGCTATAGTAACTTCTGAGACTGTCCTCTACATGTGTGCCAAATTTCATAACTTTCCTATGTACGGTTCTATGGGCTGCCATTGACTTTCGGCGGAAGAACGAGGAAGATAAATAATAATAATAATAAATATAGCTGCAAGCAGCGATACCGGGGTCAAGCCAAACATGGCAAAAAATTATTCATACGTGATGACTGTCATGATTTAAGATCTAAGTTTGCATTAGTTTTATGAAAAAATAGCAATTTTTTGTATCTTGAGACCACTAGGTGGCACGGTGCAGAAACAATAGATGGTGCCTCAGGTCATGACTGTGATGACACATACCAAATTTAGTGTAAATACGATAAAGCAATACAGAGATATAGCCTTAAATGACTTGACCACTAGGGGGCACTAACCAAACAATAAATTGTGACTCAGGTCTTGATTGTGATGACACCCACCAAATTTGGTGTAAATACAATAAAGAGATGCAGAGATATAGCCTTAAATGACTTGACCACTAGGGGCCACTAACCAAACAATAAATTGTGACTCAGGTCTTGATTGTGATGACACCCACCAAATTTGGTGTAAATACAATAAAGAGATGCAGAAATATAGCCTTAAATGACTTGACCACTAGGGGGCACTGACCAAAAAATAAATTGTGACTCAGGTCTTGATTGTGATGACACCCACCAAATTTGGTGTAAATACGATAAAGAGATGCAGAGATAAAGCTTCAAATCTCTTGACCACTAGGGGGCACCGAAAAGTTTACAAGTCCTCCCAGAACATGTAGGTAATGAACCATACCAAGTTTCATAACAATACACAGTTGCGTTTCTGAAATACTTGAACTTAAAGAAAAATTCAAAATGGCCGACACACAAAATGGCCGACCAAAAACCATGTGGTATCGTTTGACTCTGCATGCCTCACGAAATCTAACAAGACCAGTCTCATAATTTTACATTCAAATTTGCAGTAGTTATAAGCAAAAATAGACATTTTTTATATCTCGTGACCAGTAGGGGGCAGTGTGACGAAATGGTGCATGCACCCTCAGGTCGGGGCACCGAAAAGTTTACAAGTCCTCCCAGAACATGTAGGTAATGAACCATACCAAGTTTCATAACAATACACAGTTGCGTTTCTGAAATACTTGAACTTAAAGAAAAATTCAAAATGGCCGACACACAAAATGGCCGACCAAAAACCATGTGGTATCGTTTGACTCTGCATGCCTCACGAAATCTAACAAGACCAGTCTCATAATTTTACATTCAAATTTGCAGTAGTTATAAGCAAAAATAGACATTTTTTATATCTCGTGACCAGTAGGGGGCAGTGTGACGAAATGGTGCATGCACCCTCAGGTCATCACTGTTATGACATATACCAAGTCTCATATTAATACGCAAAAGTTTTGCGAAGATACAGGCTCAAACACATTTTGGCGTGCTCGCCCTCGCATTCTTTGATGCGTTATACGACAACGGATAGGTCTACCGAAAAGCTTTTGATAACTTTTTGTCTAGAGTGTCTCTAGATGATGCATACCAAAAATCAAGCCAATCACACGAGCGCTCTAGGAGGAGTTCGAAAAAGTAGGTGTTCAATATAATTCAAAATGGCCGACAGGAAGTAGGTTTGACTCAGACATATTTTATACCGTCGGACTCAGCATGAGCCAAGGAATCAATTGAGTGAAGTCTTATGTCATAGTGGCAATTTAATCAAATGATATAAAGATTTTAAACAATTTATTTACATATCCTGACCACTAGGTGGCGCCGTCCTAAAGATTTATAGGTGCGCTCAGAACATGTCACCGATGAACCATGCCAAATTTCGTAGCGATACGCCATTCGGTTTGTGAAATACTGAACTTAATGAGAAAATTCAAAATGGCCGACACCCAAAATGTCCGACCGAAAACGGTTTGGTATCGTTTGACTCGGCATGCCTCAAGGAATCTAACAAGACCTCCTTCATGATTTTAGACTCAAGTTTGAAGTAGTTATAAGCGAAAATAGGCATTTTTCGAATCTCGTGACCACTAGGTGGCGCTGTGACGAAACGTTGCAGGCACCCTCAGGTCATGACTGCTATGACATATACCAAGTTTCGTGTCGATACAATAAAGTTTTGCGAAGATACGGCCTCACGTCCGTTTTGGCGTGCTCGCCGCCATATATGTTGTCAATTTATATGAGAACGCATTGGTCTATCAAAAAGCTTTTGATAACTTTTTGTCTTGGGTGTCTCTAGATGCTACATACCAAAGGACATGCAAATCGGACAAACGGTCTAGGAGGAGTTCGAAAAAGTAGGTTTTACCAAAAATTCAAAATGGCGGAAAGATGTGCATGACACAAATGACATCAATGTGTGCAATTGAATCATCATGAGCCAAGGATTCAGAGGAAACAAGAATTTAGTTTCTAGGACTCACGGGCCAGAAGTTATAAGCATGAACATAAGTGGATTTTTGGACTGTTGGTGGCGCTAGAGGGTTTGAGTCAGACACACCAATGTTGCTATAGTAACTTCTTAGACTGTCCTCTACATGTGTGCCAAATTACATAACTTTCCTACGTACGGTTCTATGGGCTGCCATTGACTTCAATGGAGGAAGAAGGAAGAAGAATAATAATAAGAAAACTAACAGATACAATAGGTGTCTACGCCACTTCGTGGCTTGACCCCTAATAATATATAATAATAATAATAAGAAAACTAACAATAACAATAGGGTTCTACGCCCCTTCGGGGCTTGACCCCTAAATATAGCTGCAAGCAGCAATGCCGGGGTCAAGCCAAAAAGGGCACAAAAGGATGTAAAATTGAGATTGGATAAGCAGATTGAAGACCCTAGGTAAACCTAAAGATTTCAGATGAAAAAAAAAAGTTATCCACAAAAATAATCTATGTTCTTGTCTATTGCAATCGCCCTTCTGTTATTGACAATCATGGAACATTAGAGCACTGAAGGACATGTGAGTGGTGTTTGCAGTGGCAAAACATGGGTCACATCATGTTACAACAAGTTTAATTAGTCAAAAGAGAAAATCCCTGTGTCTCAACGATTTTCTGATGCAGAGATATAGCTTTTGCAAAAACGGTTGATAAGGTATTTTCAATGGTTGCTAGGGAGTGAATTGGCAACCACCAGTGATTATAGTACAAGACATAAAAGGAAAAATCCATGATGAGTCGTGGTTTTAGATGTGTTGTTGCAGTAGTTTTAGCCAAAAATACCATATTCTATCTCAAAACCAGTAGGTGAGGCAATGACAAAATTGTGCATGCAACATCAGGTCATGATTGTGTTACATGTAGCTAGTTTTATGATTATACACTTTAGTTTAGTGAAGAAACAGTTGTATGACCATAAGGCTGGCTTGATATCAAAGGTTTTGTTCAATTATAAGGCCATCTAGTGGTGCAAGCATACATTTTTGTTTGTGTGGCCTCGGAATGTGCTCATACATCAGCGTGTAAAATCTGGTGAAAAAATATATTTTCGTTACGAAGTTACAACCATTTATGTGTAAAAACACAAAATTTGAAGGCAATTTTTAGTTTTTTGCAATTTTCGGCCATTTCTGATGAAAATTTTAATATAACGCCAATAGAACTTTTTGTTCAGAAGGTAAGGTTAGTTTCTTCCTATGGTGTTTTTGAGTCAATCGGAATAACGCTCGCAGAGATATTTGCGCGTGTTTTTTAAGTGCTGTTTTGCTGCACAGGGCTAACCGTAAGGCGAATTCTGGCATGTTTGGTATCGTTGGACTCGGCGACTATTCAGGACTTCAAGGAAACAAGTCCCGTAAAAATATGTCGATCGGAGCCAAAGTTATAGGTGTATAAATCATTTGTCTGGCCACTAGGTGGCGCTGCAACGAAACTGTGCATGCACCCTCAATTCCTGACTGGCATTACAAGTACCAAGTGTCGTGTCAATAGGCCTAAGTTTGACGAAGATACAGCCTAAAATCAGTTTTTATGCGCTATACGTAAAATTTGTTGACGCGCTATACGACAACGGATTGCTGTATCGAAATTCTTTTGATAACTATTTGCCATGCGTGTCTCTAGATGATACATACCAATTTTCGTGGCAATCGGACAAAAACTCTAGGACGAGTTCGAAAAAGTAGGTTTTACGAATAATTCAAAATGGCGGGAAAATTTACATGACGGAAAATGACATCATAGGGTCCAATCGAATCGTCTTGAGCCAAGGAATCAGAGGAAACAAGAATTTTGTTTCTAGGGCTTACGGATCAGAAGTTATAAGCAAAAACATAAGTGCAACTTTGGACTGTTGGTGGCGCTAGTGGGTTAGACATAGAGACGCCAAATTTGCTGTGGGGACACATTGGACTGTCCTTTATCAGTGTGCCAAATTTCATAACTTTCCTACGTACGGTTCTATGGGCTGCCATAGACCGCAATGGCGGAAGAAGAATAACTAATAATAATAATTATTATAAATATAGCTGCAAGCAGCGATACCGGGGTCAAGCCAAACATGGCAAATAATGATTCATACGTGAGGACTGTCATGATTTAAGATCTAAGTTTGCATTAGTTTTATGTAAAAAAAAGCAATTTTTTGTATCTTGAGACCACTAGGTGGCACTGTGCCGAAAGAATAGATGGTGCCTCAGGTCATGACTGTGATGACACATACCAAATTTAGTGTAAATACGATAAAGCGATACGGAGATATAGCCTTAAATGACTTGACCACTAGGGGTCACTGACCAAAAAATAAATTGTGACTCAGGTCTTGATTGTGATGACACCCACCAAATTTGGTGTGAATACAATAAAGAGATGCAGAGATATATCCTTAAATGACTTGACCACTAGGGGGCACTGACCAAAAAATAAATTGTGACTCAGGTCTTGATTGTGATGACACCCACCAAATTTGGTGTAAATACAATAAAGAGATGCAGAGATATAGCCTTAAATGACTTGACCACTAGGGGGCACTGACCAAAAAATAAATTGTGACTCAGGTCTTGATTGTGATGACACCCACCAAATTTGGTGTAAATACGATAAAGAGATGCAGAGATATAGCTTCAAATCTCTTGACCACTAGGGGGCACCGGAAAGTTTACAAGTCCTCCCAGAACATGTTGCTGATGAACTATACCAAGTTTCATAACAATACGCAATTGCGTTTCTGAAATACTTGAACTTAAAGAAAAATTCAAAATGGCCGACACACAAAATGGCCGACCAAAAACCATTTGGTATCGTTTGACTCGCCATGCCTCACGAAATCTAACAAGACCAGTCTCATAATTTTACATTCAAATTTGCAGTAGTTATAAGCAAAAATAGACATTTTTATATCTCGTGACCAGTAGGGGGCAGTGTGACGAAATGGTGCATGCACCCTCAGGTCATCACTGTTATGACATATACCAAGTCTCATATTAATACGCAAAAGTTTTGCGACGATACAGGCTCAAACACATTTTGGCGTGCACGCCCTCGCATTCTTTGATGCGTTATACGACAACGGAAAGGTCTACCGAAAAGCTTTTGATAACTTTTTGTCTGGAGTGTCTCTAGATGATGCCTACCAAAAATCAAGCCAATCAAAGGAGCGCTCTAGGAGGAGTTCGAAAAAGTAGGTGTTCAATATAATTTAAAATGGCCGACAGGAAGTAGGTTTGACTCAGACATATTTGGTACAGTCGGACTCAGCACGAGCCAAGGAATCAATAGAGTTAAGTCTCATGTCCGTGTGGCAATTTAATCAAATGATATAAAAATTTTAAACAATTTCTTTACATATCCTGACCACTAGGTGGCGCCGTCCTAAAAATTTATATGTTCGCTCAGAACATGTCTCTGATGAACCATGCCAAATTTCGTAGCGATACGCCATTCTGTTTGTGAAATACTGAACTTAATGGGAAAATTCAAAATGGCTGACACCCAAAATGGCCGACCGAAAACCGTTTGGTATCTTTTGACTCGGCATGCCTCAAGGAATCTAACAAGACCAACTTCATGATTTTACACTCAAGTTTGAAGTAGTTATAAGCAAAAATAGGCATTTTTCGAATCTCGTGACCACTAGGTGGCGCTGTGACGAAATGTTGCAGGCACCCTCAGGTCATGACTGTAATGACATATACCAAGTTTCGTGTCGATACACATAAGTTTTGCGAAGATACAGCCTCACGTCCATTTTGGCGTGCTCGCCGCCGTATATGTTGTCAATTTATATGAGAACGCATTGGTCTATCAAAAAGCTTTTGATAACTTTTTGTCACGGGTGTCTCTAGATGCTATATACCAAAGGACATGCAAATCGGACAAACGCTCTAGGAGGAGTTCGAAAAAGTAGGTTTTACGGAAAATTCAAAATGGCAGAAAGATGTGCATGACACAAATGACATCAACATGTGCAATTGAATCATCATAAGCAAAGGATTCAGAGGAAACAAGAATTTAGTTTCTAGGACTCACGGGTCAGAAGTTATGAGCATGAACAAAAGTGGATTTTTGGACTGTTGGTGGCGCTAGAGGGTTTGAATCAGACACACCAATGTTGCTATAGTAACTTCTGAGACTGTCCTCTACATGTGTGCCAAATTTCATAACTTTCCTATGTACGGTTCTATGGGCTGCCATTGACTTCAATGGCGGAAGAACTAGGATGAATAATAATAAGAAAACTAACAGATACAATAGGTGTCTACGCCACTTCGTGGCTTGACCCCTAATAAGAAAACTAACAATAACAATAGGGTTCTACGCCCCTTCGGGGCTTGACCCCTAAATATAGCTGCAAGCAGCAATGCCGGGGTCAAGCCAAAAAGGGCACAGAAGAAGGTAAACTTGAGTCCGGATGAGCAGTTTAAAAAACCTAGCAAAACCTCCTGATTTCAGACAAATTAATATAACAGTAATCAGCAAAAAAGCTGTGTTCTTATTCAGTGAAATCTCTCCCTCACGTCTTGAGGAGCATTGACAACTAGAACACTGAAGGAAATGTGAGTGGTGCTTGCAGTGGTAATACTCAGCTCACAAAATGTTACTGTGGTGTTAATGAGTCAAAAGAGCCCACCCCCATGTCTCTACGCTGTTCTGATGAAGAGATATAGCTCTTGCAAAAACAGTTGATAAGGTATTCTCATTGGTTGCTAGACAGTAAATTGACATCCACCAGTGATTATAATCCAAGCCATGAAATGAATAATCCATGATGACTTGTGGTTTTAGATGTGTTGTTGCAGTAGTTTTAGGCAAAATTTTCAATTTTCTATCTCAAAACCACTAGGTGGCGCTGTGACAAAATTGTGCATGCAACTTCAGGTCATGATTACGTTACATCGAGCTAGTTTTATGACTATACACTTTAGTTTAGTGAAGAAACAGTTGTATGACCATAGGGCTGGCTTGATATCACAGGTTTTGTTCAATTATAACGCCAACTAGTGGTGCAAGCAAGCAATTTTTTTTGTGTAGCCTCAGACTGTGGTCGTACATCAGCGTATCAAATCTGGTGAAAAAATCTCTTTTCGTTGCGAAGTTATAACCATTTATGTGTAAAAAATACAAAATTTAAAAGGTAATTTTTCGTTTTTTGCATTTTTCGGTCATTTCTGATGAAAATTTTAATATAACGCCAATAGAACTTTTTGTTCAGAAGGTAAGGTTAGTTTCTTCCTATGGTGTTTTTGAGTCGATCAGAATTACGGTCGCGGAGATATTCGCGCGTGTTTTTTAAGCACTATTTTGCCGCACAGGGTTAACCGTAAGGCGGATTCTGGCATGTTTGGTATCGTTGGACTCGACAACTATTCAGAACTCCAAAGCAACAAGTCCCGTGAAAATACGTCAATCGGAGCCAAAGTTATAGGTGTATAAAACATTTCTCTGGCCACTAGGTGGCGCTGCGACGAAACTGTGCATGCACCCTCAGTTCCTGACTGGCATCACAAGTACCAAGTGTCGTGTCAATAGGCCAAAGTTTGACGAAGATACAGCCTAAAATCCGTTTTTTTGCGCTCTACGTAAAATTCGTTAAGGAGGTATATGACAACGGATTGCTGTATCAAAATTCTTTTGATAACTTTTTGCCATGAGTGTCTCAAGATGATACATACCAATTTTCGTGGAAATCGGACAAAAGCTCTAGGACGAGTTCGAAAAAGTAGGTTTTTTAAACAATTCAAAATGGCGGAAAAATTTAATGACGGAAAATGACGTCATAGGGTCCAATCGAATTGTCTTGAGCCAAGGAATCAGAAGAACCAAGAATTTTGTTTCTGGGACTTACGGATCAGAAGTTATAACCAAAAACATAAGTGCAACTTTGGACTGTTGGTGGCGCTAGCGGGTTAGAGATAGAGACTCCAAATTTGCTGTGGGGACACATTGGACTGTCCTCTATCAGTGTGCCAAATTTCATAACTTTCCTATGTACGGTTCTATGGGCTGCCATAGACCGCAATGGCGGAAGAAGAACCAGAATAATAATTATTATAATAGGAAAACTAACAAATACAATAGGGTTCTACGCCCCTTCGGGGCTTGACCCCTAATAAGAAAACTAACAGAAACAATAGGTGTCTACGCCACTTCGTGGCTTGACCCCTAATAACAATAGGGTTCTACGCCCCTTCGGGGCTTGACCCCTAATAATAAATATAGCTGCAAGCAGCAATGCCGGGGTCAAGCCGAAAAGGGCACAAAAGGATGTAAAATTGAGATTGGATAAGCAGATTGAAGAACCTAGGTAAATCTAATAATTTTAGATGAAAAAACAAAAAAGTTATCAACAAAATTAATCTAAGTTCTTGTCTACTGCAATCGTCCTTCTGTTATTGACAATCATGGAACATTAGAACACTGAAGGACATGTGAGTGGTGTTTGCAGTGGTCACATCATGTTACAACAAGTTTAATTAGTCAAAAGAGACCATCCCCATGTCTCTACGATGTTCTGATGCAGAGATATAGCTTTTGCAAAAACGGTTGATAAGGTATTCTCAATGGTTGCTAGGGAGTAAATTGGCAACCACCAGTGATTATAGTCAAAGCCATGAAAGGAATAATCCATGATGACTCATGGTTTTAGATGTGTTGTTGCAGTAGTTTTAGGCAAAAATACCATATTCCATCTCAAAACCAGTAGGTGGCGCAATGAAAAAATTGTGCATGCAACATCAGGTCATGATTGTGTTACATCTAGCTAGTTTTATGACTATACACTTTAGTTTAGTTAAGAAACAGTTGTATGACCATAGGGCTGGCTTGTTATCAAAGGTTTTGTTCAATTATAAGGCCATCTAGTGGTGCAAGCATACAATTTTTTTTGTGTGGCCTCAGAATGTGCTCATGCATCATCGTATCAAATCTGGTGAAAAAATCTCTTTTCGTTACAAAGTTACAACCATTTATGTGTAAAAAACACAAAATTTGAAGGTAATTTTTCGTTTTTTGCAATTTTCGGCCATTTCTGATGAAAATTTTAATATAACGCCAATAGAACTTTTTGTTCAGAAGGTAAGGTTAGTTTCTTCCTATGGTGTTTTCGAGTCGATCGGAAAAACGTTCGCGGAGATATTTACGCGTGTTTCTTAAGTGCTATTTTGCTGCGCAGGGTTAACCGTAAGGCGAATTCGGGTATGTTTGGTATCGTTGGACTCGGCAACTATTTAGAACTCAAAGGAAACAAGTCCTGTGAAAATATGTCAATCGGAGCCAAAGTTATAGGCATGTAAAACATAAGTCTGACCACTAGGTGGCGCTGTGACGAAACTCTGCATGCACCCTTAGTTCCTGACTGGCATCACAAATACAAAGTATCGTGTCAATAGGCTTAAGTTTGGCGAAGATACAGCCTCAAATCCGTTTTTTTGAGCTCTACGTAAAATTTGTTGACGCGCTATACGACAACGGATTGGTTTATCAAAATTCTTTTAATAACTTTTTGCCTTGAGTGTCTCTAGATGGTGCATACCGATTTTCAAGGCAATCCGGCAAAAGCTCTAGGACGAGTTCGCAAAAGTAGGTTTTATGAATATTTAAAAATGGCGGGAAAATTTTCATGACGGAAAATTACGTCATAGTGTCCAATCGAATCGTCTTGAGCCAAGGAATCAGAGGAAACAAGAATTTAATTTCTAGGACGTACGGGTCAGAAGTTATAGGCAAAAACATAAGTGCAATTTTGGACTGTTGGTGGCGCTAGTGGGTTAGATATAGAGACTCCAAATTTGCTGTGGGGACACATTGGACTGTCGTTTATCAGTGTGCCAAATTTCATAACTTTCCTACGTACGGTTCTATGGGCTGCCATAGACCGCAATGGCGGAAGAAGAATAACTAATAAATATAGCTGCAAGCAGCGATACCGGGGTCAAGCCAAAAAGGGCACAGAAGAAGGTAAACTTGAGTCCGGATGAGCAGTTTTAAAAACCTAGCAAAACCTTCTGATTTCAGACAAATTAATATAACAGTAATCAGCAAAAAAGCTGTGTTCTTATTCAGTGAAATCTCTCCCTCACGTCTTGAGGAGCATTGACAACTAGAACACTGAAGGAAATGTGAGTGGTGCTTGCAGTAGTAATACTCAGCTCACAAAATGTTACTGTGGTGTTAATGAGTCGAAAGAGCCCACCCCCATGTCTCTACGCTGTTCTGATGAAGAGATATAGCTCTTGCAAAAACAGTTGATAAGGTATTCTCATTGGTTGCTAGACAGTAAATTGACATCCACCAGTGATTATAATCCAAGCCATGAAATGAATAATCCATGATGACTTATGGTTTTAGATGTGTTTGTTGCAGTAGTTTTAGGCAAAAATTACCATTTTCTATCTCAAAACCACTAGGTGGCGCTGTGACAAAATTGTGCATGCAACCTCAGGTCATGATTACGTTACATCGAGCTAGTTTTATGACTATACACTTTAGTTTAGTGAAGAAACAGTTGTGTGACCATAGGGCTGGCTTGATATCACAGGTTTTGTTCAATTATAACGCCAACTAATAGTGCAAGCAAGCAATTTTTTTTGTGTAGCCTCAGACTGTGGTCGTACATCAGCGTATCAAATCTGGTGAAAAAATCTCTTTTCGTTGCGAAGTTATAACCATTTATGTGTAAAAAATACAAAATTTAAAGGTCATTTTTCGTTTTTTGCATTTTTCGGCCATTTCTGATGAAAATTTTAATATAACGTCAATAGAACTTTTTGTTCAGAAGGTAAGGTTAGTTTCTTCCTATGGTGTTTTTGAGTCGATCAGAATTACGCTCACGGAGATATTCGCGCGTGTTTTTTAAGCGCTATTTTGCCACACAGGGTTAACCGTAAGGCGAATCCTGGCATGTTTGGTATCGTTGGACTCGGCAACTATTCAAAACTCCAAGGAAACAAGTCCCTTGTAAATACGATGATCATAGCCAAAGTTATAGGCCTATAAAACAGTCGTCTGGCCACTAGGTGGCGCTGCAACGAAACTGTGCATGCTCCCTCAGTTCCTGACTGGCATCTCAAGTACCAAGATTTGTGTCAATAGGCCTAAGTTTGGAGAAGATACAGCCTAAAATCAGTTTTTTTGCGCTCTATGTAAAATTCGTTGACGCGCTATACGACAACGGATTGGTTTATCGAAATTCTTTTAATAACTTTTTGCCTTGAGTGTCTCTAGATGCTGCATACCAATTTTCGTGGAAATCGGGCAAAAGCTCTAGGACGAGTTCGCAAAAGTAGGTTTTACGAATAATTCAAAATGGCGGAAAAATTTTCATGACGGAAAATGACGTCATAGGGTCACTTCGAATCGTCTTGAGCCAGGGAATCAGAGGAAACAAGAATTTTATTTCTAGGACTTACGGATCAGAAGTTATAAGCAAAAACATAAGTGCAACTTTGGACTGTTGGTGGCGCTAGCGGGTTAGAGATAGAGACTCCAAATTTGCTGTGGATATTATATGGACTGTCCTCTTTCAGTGTGCCAAATTTCATAACTTTCCTACGTACGGTTCTATGGGCTGCCATAGACCGCAAGGGGATAGGAATAATAATAATTATTATTATAAAAAGAAAACTAACGGATACAATAGGGGTCTTCGCCCATTCTGGGCTTGACCCCTAAATATAGCTGCAAGCAGCGATACCGGGGTCAAGCCAAACATGGCAAAAAATGATTCATACGTGATGACTGTCATGATTTAAGATCTAAGTTTGCATTAGTTTTATGAAAAAATAGCAATTTTTTGTATCTTGAGACCACTAGGTGGCGCGGTGCAGAAACAATAGATGGTGCCTCAGGTCATGACTGTGATGACACATACCAAATTTAGTGTAAATACGATAAAGCAATACAGAGATATAGCCTTAAATGACTTGACCACTAGGGGGCAGTAACCAAACAATAAATTGTGACTCAGGTCTTGATTGTGATGACACCCACCAAATTTGGTGTAAATACAATAAAGAGATGCAGAGATATAGCCTTAAATGACTTGACCACTAGGGGGCACTAATCAAACAATAAATTGTGACTCAGGTCTTGATTGTGATGACACCCACCAAATTTGGTGTAAATACAATAAATTGATGCATAGATATAGCCTTAAATGACTTGACCACTATGGGGCACTGACCAAAAAATAAATTGTGACTCAGGTCTTGATTGTGATGACACCCACCAAATTTGTTGTAAATACGATAAAGAGAGGCAGAGATATATCTTCAAATATCTTGACCACTAGGGGGCACCGAAAAGTTTACAAGTCCTCCCAGAACATGTAGGTAATGAACCATACCAAGTTTCATAACAATACACAGTTGCGTTTCTGAAATACTTGAACTTAAAGAAAAATTCAAAATGGCCGACACACAAAATGGCCGACCAAAAACCATTTGGTATCGTTTGACTCGGCATGCCTCACGAAATCTAACAAGACCAGTCTCATAATTTTACATTCAAATTTGCAGTAGTTATAAGCAAAAATAGACATTTTTTATATCTCGTGACCAGTAGGGGGCAGTGTGACGAAATGGTGCATGCACCCTCAGGTCATCACTGTTATGACATATACCAAGTCTCATATTAATACGCAAAAGTTTTGCGAAGATACAGGCTCAAACACATTTTGGCGTGCTCGCCCTCGCATTCTTTGATGCGTTATACGACAACGGATAGGTCTACCGAAAATCTTTTGATAACTTTTTGTCTAGAGTGTCTCTAGATGATGCATACCAAAAATCAAGCCAATCACACGAGCGCTCTAGGAGGAGTTCGAAAAAGTAGGTGTTCAATATAATTCAAAATGGCCGACAGGAAGTAGGTTTGACTCAGACATATTTGGTACAGTCGGACTCAGCATGAGCCAAGGAATCAATTGAGTGAAGTCTTATGTCATAGTGGCAATTTAATCAAATGATATAAAGATTTTAAACAATTTATTTACATATCCTGACCACTAGGTGGCGCCGTCCTAAAGATTTATAGGTGCGCTCAGAACATGTCACTGATGAACCATGCCAAATTTCGTAGCGATACGCCATTCGGTTTGTGAAATACTGAACTTAATGAGAAAATTCAAAATGGCCGACACCCAAAATGGCCGACCGAAAACCGTTTGGTATCGTTTGACTCGGCATGCCTCAAGGAATCTAACAAGACCTCCTTCATGATTTTAGACTCAAGTTTGAAGTAGTTATAAGCGAAAATAGGCATTTTTCGAATCTCGTGACCACTAGGTGGCGCTGTGACGAAACGTTGCAGGCACCCTCAGGTCATGACTGTTATGACATATACCAAGTTTCGTGTCGATACACAAAAGTTTTGCGAAGATACGGCCTCACGTCCGTTTTGGCGTGCTCGCCGCCATATATGTTGTCAATTTATATGAGAACGCATTGGTCTATCAAAAAGCTTTTGATAACTTTTTGTCTTGGGTGTCTCTAGATGCTACATACCAAAGGACATGCAAATCGGACAAACGGTCTAGGAGGAGTTCGAAAAAGTAGGTTTTACGAAAAATTCAAAATGGCGGAAAGATGTGCATGACACAAATGACATCAATGTGTGCAATTGAATCATCATGAGCCAAGGATTCAGAGGAAACAAGAATTTAGTTTCTAGGACTCACGGGTCAGAAGTTATGAGCATGAACATAAGTGGATTTTTGGACTGTTGGTGGCGCTAGAGGGTTTGAGTCAGACACACCAATGTTGCTATAGTAACTTCTTAGACTGTCCTCTACATGTGTGCCAAATTTCATAACTTTCCTACGTACGGTTCTATGGGCTGCCATTGACTTCAATGGCGGAAGAACTAGGATGAATAATAATAAGAAAACTAACAATAACAATAGGTGTCTACGCCACTTCGTGGCTTGACCCCTAAATATAGCTGCAAGCAGCAATACCGGGGTCAAGCCGAAAAAGGCACAAAAGGATGTAAAATTGAGATTGGATAAGGAGATTGAAGAACCTAGGTAAACTTAATGATAACGGATAAAAAACCGCCAATGTAACCAACAAAAATAATCTATGTTCTTGTCTACTGTGATCGTCCTTCTGTTATTGACAATCATGGATTATTAGAGCCCTGAAGGACATGTGAATGGTGTTTGCAGTGCTAAAACGTAGGTCACATCATGTTACAGCAAGTTAAATGAGTCAAAAGAGCCCCCGTGTCTCTACGATGTTCTGATGCAGAGATATAGCTCTTGCAAAAAACGGTTGATAAGGTATTCTCATTGGTTGCTAGGGATTGAATTGGCAACTACCAATGATTATAATCCAAGCCATGGAGGAATAATCAAGGAATAATCCATGAAGACTCATGGTTTTAGATGTGTTGTTGCAGTAGTTATAGGCAAAAATAGCCATTTTCTATCTCAAAACCACTAGGTGGCGCTATGACAAAACTGTGCATGCAACCTTAAGTCATGACTGTTACATCTAGCTAGTTTCATGACTATACACTTTAGTTTAGTTAAGAAACAGTTGTATGACCATAAGGCTGGCTTGTTATCAAAGGTTTTGTTCAATTATAAGGCCATCTAGTGGTGCAAGCATACAATTTTTTTTGTGTAGCCTCAGAATGTGCTCATGCATCAGCGTATCAAATCTGGTGAAAAAATCTCTTTTCGTTACGAAGTTGCAGTCATTTATGTGTAAAAAACACCAAATGTAAAGGTAATTTTTCGTTTTTTGCATTTTTCGGCCATTTCTGATGAAAATTTTAATATAACGCCAATAGAACTTTTTGTTCAGAAGGTAAGGTTAGTTTCTTCCTATGGTGTTTTCGAGTCGATCAGAAAAACGCTCGCGGAGATATTCACGCGTGTTTTTTAAGCACTATTTTGCTGCGCAGGGTTAACCGTAAGGCGAATTCTGGCATGTTTGGTATCGTTGGACTCGGCAACTATACTGAACTCCAAAGAAACAAGTCCCATGAAAATATGTCAATCACAGCCAAAGTTATAGGCATATAAAACATTCGTCTGGCCACTAGGTGGCGCTGTGACGAAACTGTGCATGCACCCTGAGTTCCTGACTGGAATCACACGTACCAAGTGTCGTGTCAATAGGCTTAAGTTTGGCTGAGATACAGCCAAAAATTTGTTTTTTTGCACTCTACGTAAAATTCGTTGATGCGCTATACGACAACGGATTGGTTTATCGAAATTCTTTTAATAACTTTTTGCCATGAGTGTCTCTAGATGATACATACCAATTTTTGTGGCAATCGGACAAAAGCCCTAGGACGAGTTCGAAAAAGTAGAGTTTACGAATAATTCAAAATGGCGGAAAATTTTCATGACGGAAAATTACGCCATAGGGTCCAATCAAATCGTCTTGAGCCAATGAATAAGCGAAAGCAAGAATTTTGTTTCTAGGACTTACGGATCAGAAGTTATAAGCAAAAACATAAGTGCAACTTTGGACTGTTGGTGGCGCTAGCGGGTTAGAGATAGAGACTCCAAATTTGCTGTGGGGACACATTGGACTGTCCTTTATCAGTGTGCCAAATTTCATAACTTTCCTACGTACGGTTCTATGGGCTGCCATAGACCGCAATGGCGGAAGAAGAATAACTAATAATAATAATTATTAATATAGCTGCAAGCAGCGATACCGGGGTCAAGCCAAACATGGCAAAAATTGATTCATACGTGATGACTGTCATGATTTAAAATCTAAGTTTGCATTAGTTTTATAAAAAAATAGCAATTTTTTGTATCTTGAGACCACTAGGTGGCGCTGTGCCGAAACAATAGATGGTGCCTCAGGTCATGACTGTGATGACACATACCAAATTTAGTGTAAATACGATAAAGAGATGAAGAGATATAGCCTTAAATGACTTGACCACTAGGGGGCACTGACCAAAACAAAAGATTGTGACTCAGGTCTTGATTGTGATGACACCCACCAAATTTGGTGTAAATACGATAAAGAGATGCAGAGATATAGCTTCAAATCTCTTGACCACTAGGGGGCGCCGAAAAGTTTACAAGTCCTCCCAGAACATGTTGCTGATGAACCATACCAAGTTTCATAACAACACGCAATTGCGTTTCTGAAATACTTGAACTTAAAGAAAAAATTCAAAATGGCCGACACACAAAATGGCCGACCAAAAACCATTTGGTATCGTTTGACTCGGCATGCCTCACGAAATCTAACAAGACCGGTCTCATAATTTTACATTCAAGTTTGCAGTAGTTATAAGCAAAAATAGACATTTTTGATATCTCGTGACCAGTAGGGGGCAGTGTGACGAAATGGTGCATGCACCCTCAGGTCATCACTGTTATGACATATACCAAGTCTCATATTAATACGCAAAAGTTTTGCGAAGATACAGGCTCAAACACATTTTGGCGTGCTCGCCCTCGCATTCTTTGATGCGTTATACGACAACGGATAGGTCTACCGAAAAGCTTTTGATAACTTTTTGTCTGGAGTGTCTCTAGATGATGCATACCAAAAATCAAGCCAATCACACGAGCGCTCTAGGAGGAGTTCGAAAAAGTAGGTGTTCAATATAATTCAAAATGGCCGACAGGAAGTAGGTTTGACTCAGACATATTTGGTACAGTCGGACTCAGCATGAGCCAAGGAATCAATAGAGTGAAGTCTTATGTCATAGTGGCAATTTAATCAAATGATATAAAGATTTTAAACAATTTATTTACATATCCTGACCACTAGGTGGCGCCGTCCTAAAGATTTATAGGTGCGCTCAGAACATGTCACTGATGAACCATGCCAAATTTCGTAGCGAAACTCCATTCTGTTTGTGAAATACTGAACTTAATGAGAAAATTCAAAATGGCCGACACCCAAAATGGCCGACCGAAAACGGTTTGGTATCGTTTGACTCGGCATGCCTCAAGGAATCTAACAAGACCACCTTCATGATTTTAGACTCAAGTTTGAAGTAGTTATAAGCAAAAATAGGCATTTTTTGAATCTCGTGACCACTAGGTGGCGCTGTGACGAAACGTTGCAGGCACCCTCAGGTCATGACTGTAATGACATATACCAAGTTTCGTGTCGATACACCAAAGTGTTGCGAAGATACGGCCTCACGTCCGTTTTGGCGTGCTCGCCGCCGTATATGTTGTCACGGTATACGAGAACGCATTGGTCTATCAAAAAGCTTTTGATAACTTTTTGTCTGGGGTGTCTCTAGATGCTAGATACCAAAGGACATGCAAATCGGACAAACGCTCTAAGAGGAGTTCGAAAAAGTAGGTTTTACGGAAAATTCAAAATGGCGGAAAGATGTGCATGACACAAATGACATTAATGTGTGCATTTGAATCATCATGAGCAAAGGATTCAGAGGAAACAAGAATTTAGTTTCTAGGACTCACGGGTCAGAAGTTATGAGCATGAACATAAGTGGATTTTTGGACTGTTGGTGGCGCTAGAGGGTTTGAGTCAGACACACCAATGTTGCTATAGTAACTTCTGAGACTGTCCTCTACATGTGTGCCAAATTTCATAACTTTCCTACGTACGGTTCTATGGGCTGCCATTGACTTTCGGCGGAAGAACGAGGAAGAAAAATAATAATAATAATAAATATAGCTGCAAGCAGCGATACCGGGGTCAAGCCATACATGGCCAAAATCGATTCATACGTGATGACTGTCATAATTTAAGATCTAAGTTTGCATCAGTTTTATGAAAAAATAGCAATTTTTTGTATCTTGAGACCACTAGGTGGCGCTTTGCCGAAACAATAAATGGTGCCTCAGGTCATGACTGTGATGACACATACCAAATTTAGTGTAAATACAATAAAGCGATACGGAGATATAGCCTTAAATGACTTGACCACTAGGGGGCACTGACCAAACAATAAATTGTGACTCGGGTCTTGATTGTGATGACACCCACCAAATATGGTGTAAATACAATAAAGCGATACGGAGATATAGCCTTAAATGACTTGACCACTAGGGGGCACTGACCAAATAATAAATTGTGACTCAGGTCTTGATTGTGATGACACCCACCAAATTTGGTGTAAATACAATAAAGAGATGCAGAGATATAGCCTTAAATGACTTGACCACTAGGGGGCACTGACCAAAAAATAAATTGTGACTTAGGTCTTGATTGTGATGACACCCACCAAATTTGGTGTAAATACAATAAAGAGATGCAGAGATATAGCCTTAAAATACTTTACCACTAGGGGGCACTGACCAAAAAATAAATTGTGACTCAGGTCTTGATTGTGATGACACCCACCAAATTTGGTGTAAATACGATAAAGAGATGCAGAGATATAGCTTCAAATCTCTTGACCACTAGGGGGCACCGGAAAGTTTACAAGTCCTCCCAGAACATGTTGCTGATGAACCATACCAAGTTTCATAACAATACGTAATTGCGTTTCTGAAATACTTGAACTTAAAGAAAAATTCAAAATGGCCTACACACAAAATGGCCGACCAAAAACCATTTGGTATCGTTTGACTCGGCATGCCTCACGAAATCTAACAAGACCACTATCATAATTTTACATTCAAGTTTGCAGTAGTTATAAGCAAAAATAGACATTTTTTATATCTCGTGACCAGTAGGGGGCAGTGTGACGAAATGGTGCATGCACCCTCAGGTCATCACTGTTATGACATATACCAAGTCTCATATTAATACACAAAAGTTTTGCGAAGATACAGGCTCAAACACATTTTGGCGTGCTCGCCCTCGCATTCTTTGATGCGTTATAAGACAACAAATAGGTCTACCGAAAAGCTTTTGATAACTTTTTGTCTAGAGTGTCTCTAGATGATGCATACCAAAAATCTAGCCAATCACACGAGCGCTCTAGGAGGAGTTCGAAAAAGTAGGTGTTCAATATAATTCAAAATGGCCGACAGGAAGTAGGTTTGACTCAGACATATTTGGTACAGTCGGACTCAGCATGAGCCAAGGAATCAATAGAGTGAAGTCTTATGTCATAGTGGCAATTTAATCAAATGATATAAAGATTTTAAACAATTTATTTACATATCCTGACCACTAGGTGGCGCCGTCCTAAAGATTTATAGGTGCGCTCAGAACATGTCACTGATGAACCATGCCAAATTTCGTAGCGATACGCCATTCTGTTTGTGAAATACTGAACTTAATGAGAAAATTCAAAATGGCCGACACCCAAAATGGCCGACCGAAAACCGTTTGGTATCGTTTGACTCGGCATGCCTCAAGGAATCTAACAAGACCAACTTCATGATTTTAGACTCAAGTTTGAAGTAGTTATAGGCGAAAATAGGCATTTTTCGAATCTCGTGACCACTAGGTGGCGCTGTGACGAAACGTTGCAGGCACCCTCAGGTCATGACTCTAATGACATATACCAAGTTTCGTGTCGATACAATAAAGTTTTGCGAAGATACGGCCTCACGTCCGTTTTGGCGTGCTCGCCGCCATATATGTTGGCAATTTGTACGAGAACGCATTGGTCTATCAAAAAGCTTTTGATAACTTTTTGTCTGGGGTGCCTCTAGATGCTACATACCAAAGGACATGAAAATCGGACAAACGGTCTAGGAGGAGTTCGAAAAAGTAGGTTTTACGGAAAATTCAAAATGGCGGAAAGATGTGCATGACACAAATGACATCAATGTGTGCAATTGAATCATCATGAGCCAAGGATTCAGAGGAAACAAGAATTTAGTTTCTAGGACTCACGGGTCAGAAGTTATGAGCATGAACATAAGTGGATTTTTGGACTGTTGGTGGCGCTAGAGGGTTTGAGTCAGACACACCAATGTTGCTATAGTAACTTCTGAGACTGTCCTCTACATGTGTGCCAAATTTCATAACTTTCCTACGTACGGTTCTATGGGCTGCCATTGACTTCAATGGAGGAAGAAGGAAGAAGAATAATAATAAATATAGCTGCAAGCAGCAATGCCGGGGTCAAGCCAAAAAGGGCACAGAAGAAAGTAAAGTTGAATTGGATAAGCAGATTGAAGAACCTAGATAAACCTAATAATTTTAGATAAAAAAAACAAAAAAGTTATAAACAAAAATAATTTAAGTTCTTGTCTACTGCAATCGTTCTTCTGTTATTGACAATCATGGAACATTAGAGCACTGAAGGACATGTGAGTGGTGTTTGCAGTGGCAAAACATGGGTCACATCATGTTACAACAAGTTTAATAACTCAAAAGAGACCATCCCCGTGTCTCTACGATGTTTTGATGCTGAGATATAGCTTTTGCAAAAACGGTCGATAAGGTATTCTCAATGGTTGCTAGGGAGTAACTTGGCAACCACCAGTGATTATAGTCAAAGCCATGAAAGGAATAATCCATGATGACTCATGGTTTTAGATGTGTTGTTGCAGTAGTTTTAGGCAAAAATACTATATTCTATCTCAAAACCAGTAGGTGGCGCAATGAAAAAATTGTGCATGCAACATCAGGTCATGATTGTGTTACATCTAGCTAGTTTTATGACAATACACTTTAGTTTAGTTAAGAAACAGTTGTATGACCATAAGGCTGGCTTGTTATCAAAGGTTTTGTTCAATTATAAGGCCATCTAGTGGTGCAAGCACACAATTTTTTTTGTGTTGCCTCAGAATGTGCTCACGCATCAGCGTAGCAAATCTGGTGAAAAAATATATTTTCGTTACGAAGTTACAACCATTTATGTGTAAAAAACACAAAATTTGAATGTAATTTTTCGTTTTTTGCAATTTTCGGCAATTTCTGATGAAAATTTTAATATAACGCCAATAGAACTTTTTGTTCAGAAGGTAAGGTTAGTTTCTTCCTATGGTGTTTTCGAGACGATCGGAATAACGCTCGCGGAGATATTCACGCGTGTTTTTTAAGCGCTATTTTGCTGCCCAGGGTTAACCGTAAGGCGAAATCTGGCATGTTTGGTATCGTTGGACTCGGCAACTATTCAGAACTCCAAAGAAACAAGTCCTGTGAAAATACGTCAATCGGAGCCAAAGCTATAGGTGTATATAACATTTCTCTGGCCACTAGGTGGCGCTGCAACGAAACTGTGCATGCACCCTCGGTTCCTGACTGGCATCAGAAGTACCAAGTGTCGTGTCAATAGGCCTAAGTTTGACGAAGATACAGCCTAAAATCAGTTTTTTTGCGCTCTATGTAAAATTTGTTAAGGCGGTATACGACAACGGATTGCTGTATCGAAATTCTTTTGATAACTTTTTGCCATGAGTGTCTCAAGATGATACATACCAATTTTCGTGGCAATCGGAGAAAAGCCCTAGGACGAGTTCGAAAAAGTAGGTTTTACGAATAATTCAAAATGGCGGAACAATTTTTATGACGGAAAATAACGACATAGGGTCCAATCGAATCGTCTTGAGCCAAGGAATCAGAGGAAGTAAGAATTTTGTTTCTAGGGCTTACGGATCAGAAGTTATAAGCAAAAACATAAGTGCAACTTTGGACTGTTGGTGGCGCTAGTGGGTTAGACATAGAGACTCCAAATTTGCTGTGGGGACACATTGGACTGTCCTTTATCAGTGTGCCAAATTTCATAACTTTCCTACGTACGGTTCTATGGGCTGCCATAGACCGCAATGGCGGAAGAAGAATAACTAATAATAAATATAGCTGCAAGCAGCGATACCGGGGTCAAGCCAAACATGGCAAAAAATGATTCATACGTGATGACTGTCATGATTTAAGATCTAAGTTTGCATTAGTTTTATGAAAAAAAGCAATTTTTTGTATCTTGAGACCACTAGGTGGCACTGTGCTGAAAGAATAGATGGTGCCTCAGGTCATGACTGTGATGACACATACCAAATTTAGTGTAAATACAATAAAGCGATACGGAGATATAGCCTTAAATGACTTGACCACTAGGGGGCACTGACCAAAAAATAAATTGTGACTCAGGTCTTGATTGTGATGACACCCACCAAATTTGGTGTAAATACAATAAAGAGATGCAGAGATATAGCCTTAAATGACTTGACCACTAGGGGGCACTGACCAAAAAATAAATTGTGACTCAGGTCTTGATTGTGATGACACCCACCAAATTTGGTGTAAATACGATAAAGAGATGCAGAGATATAGCTTCAAATCTCTTGACCACTAGGGGGCACCGGAAAGTTTACAAGTCCTCCCAGAACATGTTGCTGATGAACCATACCAAGTTTCATAACAATACGCAATTGCGTTTCTGAAATACTTGAACTTAAAGAAAAATTCAAAATGGCCGACACACAAAATGGCCGACCAAAAACCATTTGGTATCGTTTGACTCGCCATGCCTCACGAAATCTAACAAGACCAGTCTCATAATTTTACATTCAAGTTTGCAGTAGTTATAAGCAAAAATAGACATTTTTTATATCTCGTGACCAGTAGGGGGCAGTGTGACGAAATGGTGCATGCACCCTCAGGTCATCACTGTTATGACATAGCCCAAGTCTCATATTAATACGCAAAAGTTTTGCGAAGATACAGGCTCAAACACATTTTGGCGTGCTCGCCCTCGCATTCTTTGATACGTTATACGACAACGGATAGGTCTACCGAAAATCTTTTGATAACTTTTTGTCTAGAGTGTCTCTAGATGATGCATACCAAAAATCAAGCCAATCACACAAGCGCTCTAGGAGGAGTTCGAAAAAGTGGGTGTTCAATATAATTCAAAATGGCCGATAGGAAGTAGGTTTGACTCAGACATATTTGGTACAGTCGGACTCAGCATGAGCCAAGGAATCAATAGAGTGAAGTCTTATGTCATAGTGGCAATTTAATCAAATGATATAAAGATTTTAAAAAATGTATTTACATATCCTGACCACTAGGTGGCGCTGTCCTAAAGATTTATAGGTGCGCTCAGAACATGTCACTGATGAACCATGCCAAATTTCGTAGCGATACGTTATTCTGTTTGTGAAATACTGAACTTAAGGAGAAAATTCAAAATGGCCGACACACAAAATGGCCGACCGAAAACCGTTTGAAATCGTTTGACTCGGCATGCCTCAAGGAATCTAACAAGACCACCTTTGTGATTTTAGGCCAAAGTTTGAAGTAGTTATAAGCGAAAATAGGCATTTTTCGAATCTCGTGACCACTAGGTGGCGCTGTGACGAAACGTTGCAGGCACCCTCAGGTCATGACTGTAATGACATATACCAAGTTTCGTGTCGATACAATAAAGTTTTGCGAAGATAAGGCCTCACGTCCGTTTTGGCGTGCTCGCCGCTATATATGTTGTCAATTTATATGAGAACGCATTGGTCTATCAAAAAGCTTTTGATAACTTTTTGTCGTGGGTGTCTCTAGATGCTACATACCAAAGGACATGCAAATCGGACAAACGGTCTAGGAGGAGTTCGAAAAAGTAGGTTTTACAAAAAATTCAAAATGGCGGAAAGATTTGCATGACACCAATGACATCAATGTGTGCATTTGAATCATCATGAGCCAAGGATTCAGATGAAACAAGAATTTAGTTTCTAGGACTCATGGGTCAGAAGTTATGAGCATGAACATAAGTGGATTTTTGGACTGTTGGTGGCGCTAGAGGGTTTGAGTCAGACACACCAAAGTTGCTATAGTAACTTCTGAGACTGTCCTCTACATGTGTGCCAAATTTCATAACTTTCCTATGTACGGTTCTATGGGCTGCCATTGACTTCAATGGCGGAAGAGGAAACATAATAATAATAATAATAATAAATATAGCTGCAAGCAGCGATACCGGGGTCAAGCCAAACATGGCCAAAATCGATTCATACGTGATGACTGTCATAATTTAAGATCTAAGTTTGCATTAGTTTTATGAAAAAATAGCAATTTTTTGTATCTTGAGACCACTAGGTGGCGCTTTGCCGAAACAATAGATGGTGCCTCAGGTCATGACTGTGATGACACATACCAAATTTAGTGTAAATACAATAAAGCGATACGGAGATATAGCCTTAAATGACTTGACCACTAGGGGGCACTGACCAAACAATAAATTGTGACTCGGGTCTTGATTGTGATGACACCCACCAAATATGGTGTAAATACAATAAAGCGATACGGAGATATAGCCTTAAATGACTTGACCACTGGGGGCACTGACCAAATAATAAATTGTGACTCAGGTCTTGATTGTGATGACACCCACCAAATTTGGTGTAAATACAATAAAGAGATGCAGAGATATAGCCTTAAATGACTTGACCACTAGGGGGCACTGACCAAAAAATTAATTGTGACTCAGGTCTTGATTGTGATGACACCCACCAAATTTGGTGTAAATACAATAAAGAGATGCAGAGATATAGCCTTAAATAACTTGACCACTAGGGGGCACTGACCAAAAAATAAATTGTGACTCAGGTCTTGATTGTGATGACACCCACCAAATTTGGTGTAAATACGATAAAGAGATGCAGAGATATAGCTTCAAATCTCTTGACCACTAGGGGGCACCGGAAAGTTTACAAGTCCTCCCAGAACATGTTGCTGATGAACCATACCAAGTTTCATAACAATACGTAATTGCGTTTCTGAAATACTTGATCTTAAATAAAATTCAAAATGGCCGACACACAAAATGGCTGACCAAAAACCATTTGGTATCGTTTGACTCGGCATGCCTCACGAAATCTAACAAGACCACTATCATAATTTTACATTCAAGTTTGCAGTAGTTATAAGCAAAAATAGACATTTTTTATATCTCGTGACCAGTAGGGGGCAGTGTGACGAAATGGTGCATGCACCCTCAGGTCATCACTGTTATGACATATACCAAGTCTCATATTAATACGCAAAAGTTTTGCGAAGATACAGGCTCAAACACATTTTGGCGTGCTCGCCCTCACATTCTTTGATGCGTTATACGACAACGAATAGGTCTACCGAAAAGCTTTTGATAACTTTTTGTCTAGAGTGTCTCTAGATGATGCATACCAAAAATCAAGCCAATCACACGAGCGCTCTAGGAGGAGTTCGAAAAAGTAGGTGTTCAATATAATTCAAAATGGCCGACAGGAAGTACGTTTGACTCAGACATATTTGGTACAGTCGGACTCGGCATGAGCCAAGGAATCAATAGAGTGAAGTCTTATGTCAGTGTGGCAATTTAATCAAATGATATAAAGATTTTAAACAATTTATTTACATATCCTGACCACTAGGTGGCGCCGTCCTAAAGATTTATAGGTGCGCTCAGAACATGTCACCCATGAACCATGCCAAATTTCGTAACCATACACCATTCGGTTTGTGAAATACTGAACTTAATGAGAAAATTCAAAATGGCCGACACCCAAAATGGCCGACCGAAAACCGTTTGGTATCGTTTGACTCGGCATGCCTCAAGGAATCTAACAAGACCACCTTCATGATTTTAGACTCAAGTTTGAAGTAGTTATAAGCGAAAATATGCATTTTTCGAATCTCGTGACCACTAGGTGGCGTTGTGACGAAACGTTGCAGGCACCCTCAGGTCATGACTGTAATGACATATACCAAGTTTCGTGTCGATACAATAAAGTTTTGCGAAGATATGGCCTCACGTCCGTTTTGGCGTGCTCGCCGCCATATATGTTGTCAATTTATACGAGAACGCCTTGGTCTATCAAAAAGCTTTTGATAACTTTTTGTCTGGGGTGTCTCTAGATGCTATATACCAAAGGACATGCAAATCGGACGGACGGTCTAGGAGGAGTTCGAAAAAGTAGGTTTTACGGAAAAATCAAAATGGCGGAAAGATTTGCATGACACAAATGACATCAACGTATGCAATTGAATCATCATGAGCCAAGGATTCAGAAGAAACAAGAATTTAGTTTCTAGGACTCACGGGTCAGAAGTTATGAGCATGAACATAAGTGGATTTTTGGACTGTTGGTGGCGCTAGAGGGTTTGAGTCAGACACACCAATGTTGCTATAGTAACTTCTAAGACCGTCCTCTACATGTGTGCCAAATTTCATAACTTTCCTATGTACGGTTCTATGGGCTGCCATTGACTTTAATGGCGGAAGAACAAGAAGAAGAATAATATATAATAATAATAATAATAAGAAAACTAACAATAACAATAGGGTTCTACGCCCCTTCGGGGCTTGACCCCTAATAAGAAAACTAACAATAACAATAGGGTTCTACGCCCCTTCGGGGCTTGACCCCTAATAAGAAAACTAACAATAACAATAGGGTTCTACGCCCCTTCGGGGCTTGACCCCTAATAAATATAGCTGCAAGCAGCAATGCCGGGGTCAAGCCAAAAAGGGCACAAAAGGATGTAAAATTGAGATTGGATAAGCAGATTGAAGAACCTAGGTAAACCTAATAATTTTAGATAAAAAAAAGTTATCAACAAAAATAATCTAAGTTCTTGTCTACTGCAACCGTCCTTTTGTTATTGACAATCATGGAACATTAGAGCACTGAAGGACATGTGAGTGGTGTTTGCAGTGGCAAAACATGGGTCACATTATGTTATAACAAGTTTAATTAGTAAAAAAAGAGACCATCCCCGTGTCTCTACGATGTTCTGATGCAGAGATATAGCTTTTGCAAAAACGGTTAATAAGGTATTCTCAATGGTTGCTAGGGAGTGAATTGGCAACCACCAGTGATCATAGTCAAAGCCATGAAAGGAATAATCCATGATGACTCATGGTTTTAGATGTGTTGTTGCAGTAGTTTTAGGCAAAAGTGCCATATTTCCATCTCAGAACCATTAGGTGGCGCAATGACAAAATTGTGCATGCAACATCAGGTCAAGATTGTGTTACATCTAGCTACTTTTATGACTATACACTTTAGTTTAGTGAAGAAACAGTTGTATGACCATAGGGCTTGCTTGATATGAAAGATTTTGTTCAATTATAAGGCCATCTAGTGGTGCAAGCATACAATTTTTTTTGTGTGGTCTCAGAATGTGCTCATGCATCAGCGTATCAAATCTGGTGTAAAAATCTTATTTTGTTGCAGAGTTATAACCATTTGTGTGTAAAAAACACCAAATTAAAAGGTAATTTTTCGTTTTTTGCAATTTTCGGCAATTTCTGATGGAAATTTTAATATAACGCCAATAGAACTTTTTGTTCAGAAGGTAAGGTTAGTTTCTTCCTATGGTGTTTTCGAGTCGATCGGAAAAACGCTCGCGGAGATATTCACGCGTGTTTTTTAAGCGCTATTTTGCTGCACAGGGTTAACCGTAAGGCGAATTCTGGCATGTTTGGTATCGTTGGACTTGACAACTATTCAGAACTCCAAAGAAACAAGTCCTGTGAAAATACATTGACCGCAGCCAAAGTTATAGGCGTGTAATACATTAATCTGACCACTAGGTGGCGCTGCGACGAAACTGTGCATGCACCCTCAGTTCCTGACTGGCATCACAAGTACCAAGTGTCATGTCAATAGGCCTAAGTTTGACGAAGATACAGCCTAAAATCTGTTTTTTTGCGCTCTACGTAAAATTCGTTAAGGCGGTATACGACAACGGATTGCTGTATCGAAATTCTTTTGATAACTTTTTGCCATGAGTGTCTCAAGATGATACATACCAATTTTGGTGGCAATCGGACAAAAGCTCTAGGACGAGTTCGAAAAAGTAGGTTTTACGAATAATTCAAAATGGCGGACAAATTTTCATGACGGAAAATAACGACATAGGGTCCAATGGAATCGTCTTTAGCCAAGGAATCAGAGGAACCAAGAATTTTGTTTCTAGGGCTTACGGATAAGAAGTTATAGGCAAAAACATAAGTGCAACTTTGGACTGTTGGTGGCGCTAGTGGGTTAGACATAGAGACTCCAAATTTGCTGTGGGGACACATTGGACTGTCCTTTATCAGTGTGCCAAATTTCATAACTTTCCTACATACGGTTCTATGGGCTGCCATAGACCGCAATGGCGGAAGAAGAATAACTAATAATAAATATAGCTGCAAGCAGCGATACCGGGGTCAAGCCAAACATGGCAAAAAATGATTCATACGTGATGACTGTCATGATTTAAGATCTAAGTTTGCATTAGTTTTATGAAAAAAAAGAGCAATTTTTTGTATCTTGAGACCACTAGGTGGCGCGGTGCAGAAACAATAGATGGTGCCTCAGGTCATGACTGTGATGACACATACCAAATTTAGTGTAAATACGATAAAGCAATACAGAGATATAGCCTTAAATGACTTGACCACTAGGGGGCACTAACCAAACAATAAATTGTGACTCAGGTCTTGATTGTGATGACACCCACCAAATTTGGTGTAAATACAATAAAGAGATGCAGAGATATAGCCTTAAATGACTTGACCACTAGGGGGCACTGACCAAAAAATAAATTGTGACTCAGGTCTTGATTGTGATGACACCCACCAAATTTGGTGTAAATACGATAAAGAGATGCAGAGATATAGCTTCAAATCTCTTGACCACTAGGGGGCACCGAAAAGTTTACAAGTCCTCCCAGAACATGTAGGTAATGAACCATACCAAGTTTTCATAACAATACACAGTTGCGTTTCTGAAATACTTGAACTTAAAGAAAAATTCAAAATGGCCGACACACAAAATGGCCGACCAAAAACCATTTGGTATCGTTTGACTCGCCATGCCTCACGAAATCTAACAAGACCAGTCTCATAATTTTACATTCAAATTTGCAGTAGTTATAAGCAAAAATAGACATTTTTTATATCTCGTGACCAGTAGGGGGCAGTGTGACGAAATGGTGCATGCACCCTCAGGTCATCACTGTTATGACATATACCAAGTCTCATATTAATACGCAAAAGTTTTGCGAAGATACAGGCTCAAACACATTTTGGCGTGCTCGCCCTCGCATTCTTTGATGCGTTATACGACAACGGATAGGTCTACCGAAAATCTTTTGATAACTTTTTGTCTAGAGTGTCTCTAGATGATGCATACCAAAAATCAAGCCAATCACACGAGCGCTCTAGGAGGAGTTCGAAAAAGTAGGTGTTCAATATAATTCAAAATGGCCGACAGGAAGTAGGTTTGACTCAGACATATTTGATACCGTCGGACTCAGCATGAGCCAAGGAATCAATTGAGTGAAGTCTTATGTCATAGTGGCAATTTAATCAAATGATATAAAGATTTTAAACAATTTATTTACATATCCTGACCACTAGGTGGCGCCGTCCTAAAGATTTATAGGTGCGCTCAGAACATGTCACCGATGAACCATGCCAAATTTAGTAGCGATACGCCATTTGGTTTGTGAAATACTGAACTTAATGAGAAAATTCAAAATGGCCGACACCCAAAATGGCCGACCGAAAACGGTTTGGTATCGTTTGACTCGCCATGCCTCAAGGAATCTAACAAGACCTCCTTCATGATTTTAGACTCAAGTTTGAAGTAGTTATAAGCGAAAATAGGCATTTTTCGAATCTCGTGACCACTAGGTGGCGCTGTGACGAAACGTTGCAGGCACCCTCAGGTCATGACTGTTATGACATATACCAAGTTTCGTGTCGATACACAAAAGTTTTGCGAAGATACGGCCTCACGTCCGTTTTGGCGTGCTCGCCGCCATATATGTTGTCAGTTTATATGAGAACGCATTGGTCTATCAAAAACCTTTTGATAACTTTTTGTCTTGGGTGTCTCTAGATGCTACATACCAAAGGACATGCAAATCGGACAAACGGTCTAGGAGGAGTTCGAAAAACTATGTTTTACGAAAAATTCAAAATGGCGGAAAGATGTGCATGACACAAATGACATCAATGTGTGCAATTGAATCATCATGAGCCAAGGATTCAGAGGAAACAAGAATTTAGTTTCTAGGTCTCACGGGTCAGAAGTTGTGAGCATGAACATTAGTGGATTTTTGGACTGTTGGTGGCGCTAGAGGGTTTGAGTCAGACACACCAATGTTGCTATAGTAACTTCTGAGACTGTCCTCTACATGTGTGCCAAATTTCATAACTTTCCTATGTACGGTTCTATGGGCTGTCATTGACTTCAATGGCGGAAGAGGAAGAATAATAATAATAATAATAATAAGAAAACTAACAATAACAATAGGGTTCTACGCCCCTTCGGGGCTTGACCCCTAAATATAGCTGCAAGCAGCGATACCGGGGTCAAGCCAAACATGGCAAAAAATGATTCATACGTGATGACTGTCATGATTTAAGATCTAAGTTTGCATTAGTTTTTTGAAAAAAAGCAATTTTTTCGTATGTTGAGACCACTAGGTGGCACTGTGCCGAAAGAATAGATGGTGCCTCAGGTCATGACTGTGATGACACATACCAAATTTAGTGTAAATACAATAAAGCGATACGGAGATATAGCCTGAAATGACTTAACCACTAGGGGGCACTGACCAAAAAATAAATTGTGACTCAGGTCTTGATTGTGATGACACCCACCAAATTTGGTGTAAATACGATAAAGAGATGCAGAGATATAGCTTCAAATCTCTTGACCACTAGGGGGCGCCGAAAAGTTTACAAGTCCTCCCAGAACATGTTGCTGATGAACCATACCAAGTTTCATAACAATACGCAATTGCGTTTCTGAAATACTTGAACTTAAAGAAAAAATTCAAAATGGCCGACACACAAAATGGCCGACCAAAAACCATTTGGTATCGTTTGACTCGGCATGCCTCAAGAAATCTAACAAGACCAGTCTCATAATTTTACATTCAAGTTTGCAGTAGTTATAAGCAAAAATAGACATTTTTTATATCTCGTGACCAGTAGGGGGCAGTGTGACGAAATGTTGCATGCCCCCTCAGGTCATCACTGTTATGACATATACCAAGTCTCATATTAATACGCAAAAGTTTTGCGAAGATACAGGCTCAAACACATTTTGGCGTGCTCGCCCTCACATTCTTTGATGCGTGATACGACAACGAATAGGTCTACCGAAAAGCTTTTGATAACTTTTTGTCTAGAGTGTCTCTAGATGATGCATACCAAAAATCAAGCCAATCACACGAGCGCTCTAGGAGGAGTTCGAAAAAGTAGGTGTTCAATATAATTCAAAATGGCCGACAGGAAGTACGTTTGACTCAGACATATTTGGTACAGTCGGACTCGGCATGAGCCAAGGAATCAATAGAGTGAAGTCTTATGTCAGTGTGGCAATTTAATCAAATGATATAAAGATTTTAAACAATTTATTTACATATCCTGACCACTAGGTGGCGCCGTCCTAAAGATTTATAGGTGCGCTCAGAACATGTCACCCATGAACCATGCCAAATTTCGTAACCATACGCCATTCGGTTTGTGAAATACTGAACTTAATGAGAAAATTCAAAATGGCCGACACCCAAAATGGCCGACCGAAAACCGTTTGGTATCGTTTGACTCGGCATGCCTCAAGGAATCTAACAAGACCACCTTCATGATTTTAGACTCAAGTTTGAAGTAGTTATAAGCGAAAATAGGCATTTTTCGAATCTCGTGACCACTAGGTGGCACTGTGACGAAACGTTGCAGGCACCCTCAGGTCATGACTGTAATGACATATACCAAGTTTCGTGTCGATACAATAAAGTTTTGCGAAGATATGGCCTCACGTCCGTTTTGGCGTGCTCGCCGCCATATATGTTGTCAATTTATACGAGAACGCATTGTTCTATCAAAAAGCTTTTGATAACTTTTTGTCTGGGGTGTCTCTAGATGCTATATACCAAAGGACATGCAAATCGGACGGACGGTCTAGGAGGAGTTCGGAAAAGTAGGTTTTACGGAAAAATCAAAATGGCGGAAAGATTTGCATGACACAAATGACATCAACGTATGCAATTGAATCATCATGAGCCAAGGATTCAGAAGAAACAGGAATTTAGTTTCTAGGACTCACGGGTCAGAAGTTATGAGCATGAACATAAGTGGATTTTTGGACTGTTGGTGGCGCTAGAGGGTTTGAGTCAGACACACCAATGTTGCTATAGTAACTTCTAAGACCGTCCTCTACATGTGTGCCAAATTTCATAACTTTCCTATGTACGGTTCTATGGGCTGCCATTGACTTTAATGGCGGAAGAACAAGAAGAAGAATAATATATAAATATAGCTGCAAGCAGCGATACCGGGGTCAAGCCAAACATGGCAAAAAATTATTCATACGTGATGACTGTCATGATTTAAGATCTAAGTTTGCATTAGTTTTATGAAAAAATAGCAATTTTTTGTATCTTGAGACCACTAGGTGGCACGGTGCAGAAACAATAGATGGTGCCTCAGGTCATGACTGTGATGACACATACCAAATTTAGTGTAAATACGATAAAGCAATACAGAGATATAGCCTTAAATGACTTGACCACTAGGGGGCACTAACCAAACAATAAATTGTGACTCAGGTCTTGATTGTGATGACACTCACCAAATTTGGTGTAAATACAATAAAGAGATGCAGAGATATAGCCTTAAATGACTTGACCACTAGGGGGCACTAACCAAACAATAAATTGTGACTCAGGTCTTGATTGTGATGACACCCACCAAATTTCGTGTAAATACAATAAAGAGATGCAGAAATATTGCCTTAAATGACTTGACCACTAGGGGGCACTGACCAAAAAATAAATTGTGACTCAGGTCTTGATTGTGATGACACCCACCAAATTTGGTGTAAATACGATAAAGAGATGCAGAGATATAGCTTCAAATCTCTTGACCACTAGGGGGCACCAAAAAGTTTACAAGCCCTCCCAGAACATGTAGGTAATGAACCATACCAAGTTTCATAACAATACACAGTTGCGTTTCTGAAATACTTGAACTTAAAGAAAAATTCAAAATGGCCGACACACAAAATGGCCGACCAAAAACCATGTGGTATCGTTTGACTCTGCATGCCTCACGAAATCTAACAAGACCAGTCTCATAATTTTACATTCAAATTTGCAGTAGTTATAAGCAAAAATAGACATTTTTTATATCTCGTGACCAGTAGGGGGCAGTGTGACGAAATGGTGCATGCACCCTCAGGTCATCACTGTTATGACATATACCAAGTCTCATATTAATACGCAAAAGTTTTGCGAAGATACAGGCTCAAACACATTTTGGCGTGCTCGCCCTCGCATTCTTTGATGCGTTATACGACAACGGATAGGTCTACCGAAAATCTTTTGATAACTTTTTGTCTAGAGTGTCTCTAGATGATGCATACCAAAAATCAAGCCAATCACACGAGCGCTCTAGGAGGAGTTCGAAAAAGTAGGTGTTCAATATAATTCAAAATGGCCGACAGGAAGTAGGTTTGACTCAGACATATTTTATACCGTCGGACTCAGCATGAGCCAAGGAATCAATTGAGTGAAGTCTTATGTCATAGTGGCAATTTAATCAAATGATATAAAGATTTTAAACAATTTATTTACATATCCTGACCACTAGGTGGCGCCGTCCTAAAGATTTATAGGTGCGCTCAGAACATGTCACCGATGAACCATGCCAAATTTCGTAGCGATACGCCATTCGGTTTGTGAAATACTGAACTTAATGAGAAAATTCAAAATGGCCGACACCCAAAATGGCCGACCGAAAACGGTTTGGTATCGTTTGACTCGGCATGCCTCAAGGAATCTAACAAGACCTCCTTCATGATTTTAGACTCAAGTTTGAAGTAGTTATAAGCGAAAATAGGCATTTTTCGAATCTCGTGACCACTAGGTGGCGCTGTGACGAAACGTTGCAGGCACCCTCAGGTCATGACTGTTATGACATATACCAAGTTTCGTGTCGATACACAAAAGTTTTGCGAAGATACGGCCTCACGTCCGTTTTGGCGTACTCGCCGCCATATATGTTGTCAATTTATATGAGAACGCATTGGTCTATCAAAAAGCTTTTGATAACTTTTTGTCTTGGGTTTCTCTAGATGCTACATACCAAAGGACATGCAAATCAGACAAACGGTCTAGGAGGAGTTCGAAAAAGTAGGTTTTACGGAAAATTCAAAATGGCGGAAAGATGTGCATGACACAAATGACATCAATGTGTGCAATTGAATCATCATGAGCCAAGGATTCAGAGGAAACAAGAATTTAGTTTCTAGGACTCACGGGTCAGAAGTTATTAGCATGAACATAAGTGGACGTTTGGACTGTTGGTGGCGCTAGAGAGTTTGAGTTAGACACACCAAATTTGCTATAGTTACTTCTAAGACTGTCCTGTACATGTGTGCCAAATTTCATAACTTTCCTATGTACGGTTCTATGGGCTGCCATTGACTTCAATGGCGGAAGAGGAAGAATAATAATAATAATAATAATAAGAAAACTAACAATAACAATAGGGTTCTACGCCCCTTCGGGGCTTGACCCCTAATAATAATAATAAATATAGCTGCAAGCAGCAATACCGGGGTCAAGCCGAAAAGGGCACAGAAGGATGTAAAGGTGAGTTTGGATAAGCAGACTTAAGAACCTAGGTAAACCCGATGATTTCAGATGAAGAACGCAAAAGTAAGCAACAAAAATAATCTAAGTTATTGTCTACTGCAATTGTCCTTCTGTTATTGACAATCATGGAACATTAGAGCACTGAAAGACACGTGAGTGATGTTTGCAGTGACAAAACATGGTTCACAACATGTTACAACAAGTTAAATGAGTCAAAAGAGACCATCCCCATGTCTTTACGATGTTCTGATGCAGAGAAAAAGCTCTTGCAAAAAAGTTGATATGGTATTTTCATTGGTTGCTAGAGAGTAAATTGGCAACCACCAGTGATTATAGTCAAAGCCATGAAAGGAATAATTCATGATGACTCATGGTTTTAGATGTGTTGTTGCAGTAGTTTTAGGAAAAAATACCATATTCTATCTCAAAACCAGTAGGTGGCGCAATGACAAAATTGTGCATGCAACATCAGGTCATGATTGTGTAACATCTAGCTAGTTTTATGACTATACACTTTAGTTTAGTTAAGAAATAGTTGTTTGACCATAGGGCTTGCTTGATATGAAAGATTTTGTTAAAATATAGGGCCACCTAGTGGTGCAGGCATACCAATTTTATTGTGTGGCCTCAGACTCTACTCATACATCAGCGTATCAAATCTGGTGAAAAAATTCCATTTCGTTGCGGAGTTATTACCATTTATGTGTAAAAAACACAAAATTTGAAGGTAATTTTTCGTTTTTTGCAATTTTCGGCCATTTCTGATGAAAATTTTAATATAACGCCAATAGAACTTTTTGTTCAGAAGGTAAAGTAAAGTTCTTCCTATGGTGTTTTCGAGTCGACCGGAATAACGCTCGCGGTGATATTCGCATGTGTTTTTTAGGTGCTGTTTTGCTGCGCAGGGCTAACCGTAAGGCGAAATCTGGCATGTTTGGTATTGTTGGACTCGGCGACTACTCAGGACTCCTAAAAATCAAGTCCCATCAAAATACGTTGATCGCAGCCAAAGTTATAGGTGTATAAATCATTTGTCTGGCCACTAGGTGGCGCTGCGACGAAACTGTGCATGCACCCTCAGTTCCTGACTGGCATCACAAGTACCAAGTGTCGTGTCAATAGGCATAAGTTTGACAAAGATACAGCCTAAAATCAGTTTTTATGCGCTATACGTAAAATTCGTTAAGGCGGTATACGACAACGGATTGCTGTATCGAAATTCTTTTGATAACTTTTTGCCAAGAGTGTCTCTAGATGATACATACAAATTTTCGTGGCAATCGGACAAAAGCTCTAGGACGAGTTCGAAAAAGTAGGTTTTACGAATAATTCAAAATAGCGGAAAAATTTTCATGACGGAAAATGACGTCATAGGGTACAATCGAATCGTCTTGAGCCAGGGAATCAGAGGAAACAAGAATTATATTTCTAGGACTTATGGATCAGAAGTTATAAGCAAAAACATAAGTGCAACTTTGAACTGTTGGTGGCGCTAGAGGGTTAGAGATAGAGACTCCAAATTTGCTGTGGGGACACATTGGACTGTCTTCTATCAGTGTGCCAAATTTCATAACTTTCTACGTACAGTTCTATGGGCTGCCATAGACCGCAATGGCGGAAGAAGAAAAATTTACTAACAGAAACAATTGCCAATATAGCTGCAAGCAGCGATACCGGGGTCAAGCCGAACATGGCCAAAATCGATTCATACGTGATGACTGTCATAATTTAAGATCTAAGTTTGCATTAGTTTTATGAAAAAATAGCAATTTTTTGTATCTTGAGACCACTAGGTGGCGCTTTGCCGAAACAATAGATGGTGCCTCAGGTCATGACTGTGATGACACATACCAAATTTAGTGTAAATACAATAAAGCGATACGGAGATATAGCCTTAAATGACTTGACCACTAGGGGGCACTGACCAAACAATAAATTGTGACTCGGGTCTTGATTGTGATGACACCCACCAAATATGGTGTAAATACAATAAAGCGATACGGAGATATAGCCTTAAATGACTTGACCACTAGGGGGCACTGACCAAATAATAAATTGTGACTCAGGTCTTGATTGTGATGACACCCACCAAATTTGGTGTAAATACAATAAAGAGATGCAGAGATATAGCCTTAAATGACTTGACCACTAGGGGGCACTGACCAAAAAATAAATTGTGACTCAGGTCTTGATTGTGATGACACCCACCAAATTTGGTGTAAATACAATAAAGAGATGCAGAGATATAGCCTTAAATGACTTGACCACTAGGGGGCACTGACCAAAAAATAAATTGTGACTCAGGTCTTGATTGTGATGACACCCACCAAATTTGGTGTAAATACAATAAAGAGATGCAGAGATATAGCCTTAAATAACTTGACCACTAGGGGGCACTGACCAAAAAATAAATTGTGACTCAGGTCTTGATTGTGATGACACCCACCAAATTTGGTGTAAATACGATAAAGAGATGCAGAGATATAGCTTCAAATCTCTTGACCACTAGGGGGCACCGGAAAGTTTACAAGTCCTCCCAGAACATGTTGCTGATGAACCATACCAAGTTTCATAACAATACGTAATTGCGTTTCTGAAATACTTGAACTTAAAGAAAAATTCAAAATGGCCGACACACAAAATGGCCGACCAAAAACCATTTGGTATCGTTTGACTCGGCATGCCTCACGAAATCTAACAAGACCACTATCATAATTTTACATTCAAGTTTGCAGTAGTTATAAGCAAAAATAGACATTTTTTATATCTCGTGACCAGTAGGGGGCAGTGTGACGAAATGGTGCATGCACCCTCAGGTCATCACTGTTATGACATATACCAAGTCTCATATTAATACACAAAAGTTTTGCGAAGATACAGGCTCAAACACATTTTGGCGTGCTCGCCCTCACATTCTTTGATGCGTTATAAGACAACAAATAGGTCTACCGAAAAGCTTTTGATAACTTTTTGTCTAGAGTGTCTCTAGATGATGCATACCAAAAATCTAGCCAATCACACGAGCGCTCTAGGAGGAGTTCGAAAAAGTAGGTGTTCAATATAATTCAAAATGGCCGACAGGAAGTAGGTTTGACTCAGACATATTTGGTACAGTCGGACTCAGCATGAGCCAAGGAATCAATAGAGTGAAGTCTTATGTCATAGTGGCAATTTAATCAAATGATATAAAGATTTTAAACAATTTATTTACATATCCTGACCACTAGGTGGCGCCGTCCTAAAGATTTATAGGTGCGCTCAGAACATGTCACTGATGAACCATGCCAAATTTCGTAGCGATACGCCATTCTGTTTGTGAAATACTGAACTTAATGAGAAAATTCAAAATGGCCGACACCCAAAATGGCCGACCGAAAACCGTTTGGTATCGTTTGACTCGGCATGCCTCAAGGAATCTAACAAGACCAACTTCATGATTTTAGACTCAACTTTGAAGTAGTTATTGGCGAAAATAGGCATATTTCGAATCTTGTGACCACTAGGTGGCGCTGTGACGAAACGTTGCAGGCACCCTCAGGTCATGACTGTAATGACATATACCAAGTTTCGTGTCGATACAATAAAGTTTTGCGAAGATACGGCCTCACGTCCGTTTTGGCGTGCTCGCCGCCATATATGTTGGCAATTTGTACGAGAACGCATTGGTCTATCAAAAAGCTTTTGATAACTTTTTGTCTGGGGTGCCTCTAGATGCTACATACCAAAGGACATGAAAATCGGACAAACGGTCTAGGAGGAGTTCGAAAAAGTAGGTTTTACGGAAAATTCAAAATGGCGGAAAGATGTGCATGACACTAATGACATCAACATGTGCAATTGAATCATCATGAGCAAAGGATTCAGAGGAAACAAGAATTTAGTTTCTAGGACTCACGGGTCAGAAGTTATGAGCATGAACATAAGTGGATTTTTGGACTGTTGGTGGCGCTAGAGGGTTTGAGTCAGACACACCAATGTTGCTATAGTAACTTCTGAGACTGTCCTTTACATGTGTGCCAAATTTCATAACTTTCCTATGTACGGTTCTATGGGCTGCCATTGACTTCAATGGCGGAAGAGGAAACATAATAATAATAATAAATATAGCTGCAAGCAGCGATACCGGGGTCAAGCCAAACATGGCAAAAAATGATTCATACGTGATGACTGTCATGATTTAAGATCTAAGTTTGCATTAGTTTTATGAAAAAAAAAACAATTTTTTCGTATCTTGAGACCACTAGGTGGCACTGTGCCGAAAGAATAGATGGTGCCTCAGGTCATGACTGTGATGACACATACCAAATTTAGTGTAAATACAATAAAGCGATACGGAGATATAGCCTTAAATGACTTGACCACTAGGGGGCACTGACCAAAAAATAAATTGTGACTCAGGTCTTGATTGTGATGACACCCACCAAATTTGGTGTAAATACAATAAAGAGATGCAGAGATATAGCCTTAAATGACTTGACCACTAGGGGGCACTGACCAAAAAATAAATTGTGACTCAGGTCTTGATTGTGATGACACCCACCAAATTTGGTGTAAATACAATAAAGGGATGCAGAGATATAGCTTCAAATCTCTTGACCACTAGGGGGCACCGAAAAGTTTACAAGTCCTCCCAGAACATGTTGCTGATGAATCATACCAAGTTTCATAACAATACGCAATTGCGTTTCTGAAATACTTGAACTTAAAGAAAAATTCAAAATGGCCGACACACAAAATGGCTGACCAAAAACCATTTGGTATCGTTTGACTCGGCATGCCTCACGAAATCTAACAAGACCAGTCTCATAATTTTACATTCAAATTTGCAGTAGTTATAAGCAAAAATAGACATTTTTTATATCTCGTGACCAGTAGGGGGCAGTGTGACGAAATGGTGCATGCACCCTCAGGTCATCACTGTTATGACATATACCAAGTCTCATATTAATACGCAAAAGTTTTGCGAAGATACAGGCTCAAACACATTTTGGCGTGCTCGCCCTCGCATTCTTTGATGCGTTATACGACAACGGATAGGTCTACCAAAAAGCTTTTGATAACTTTTTGTCTAGAGTGTATCTAGATGATGCATACCAAAAATCAAGCCAATCACACGAGCGCTCTAGGAGGAGTTCGAAAAAGTAGGTGTTCAATATAATTCAAAATGGCCGACAGGAAGTAGGTTTGACTCAGACATATTTGGTACAGTCGGACTCAGCATGAGCCAAGGAACCAATAGAGTGAAGTCTTATGTCATAGTGGCAATTTAATCAAATTATATAAAGATTTTAAACAATTTATTTACATATCCTGACCACTAGGTGGCGCCGTCCTAAAGATTTATAGGTGCGCTCAGAACATGTCACTGATGAACCATGCCAAATTTCATAGCGATACGCCATTCTGTTTGTGAAATACTGAACTTAATGAGAAAATTCAAAATGGCCGACACCCAAAATGGCCGACCGAAAACCGTTTGGTATCGTTTGACTCGGCATGCCTCAAGGAATCTAACAAGACCAATTTCATGATTTTAGACTCAACTTTGAAGTAGTTATCAGCGAAAATAGGCATTTTTCGAATCTCGTGACCACTAGGTGGCGCTGTGACGAAACGTTGCAGGCACCCTCAGGTCATGACTGTAATGACATATACCAAGTTTCGTGTCGATACAATAAAGTTTTGCGAAGATACGGCCTCACGTCCGTTTTGGCGTGCTCGCCGCCATATATGTTGGCAATTTGTACGAGAACGCATTGGTCTATCAAAAAGCTTTTGATAACTTTTTGCCTGGGGTGCCTCTAGATGCTACATACCAAAGGACATGAAAATCGGACAAACGGTCTAGGAGGAGTTTGAAAAAGTAGGTTTTACGGAAAATTCAAAATGGCGGAAAGATGTGCATGACACAAATGACATCAATGTGTGCAATTGAATCATCATGAGCAAAGGATTCAGAGGAAACAAGAATTTAGTTTCTAGGACTCACAGGTCAGAAGTTATGAGCATGAACATAAGTGGATTTTTGGACTGTTGGTGGCGCTAGAGGGTTTGAGTCAGACACACCAATGTTGCTATAGTAACTTCTGAGACTGTCCTTTACATGTGTGCCAAATTTCATAACTTTCCTATGTACGGTTTTAGGGGCTGCCATTGACTTCAATGGCGGAAGAGGAAACATAATAATAATAATAATAATAATAATAATAATAATAAGAAAACTAACAATAACAATAGGGTTCTACGCCCCTTCGGGGCTTGACCCCTAATAATAATAATAATAATAATAAGAAAACTAACAATAACAATAGGGTTCTACGCCCCTTCGGGGCTTGACCCCTAATAAGAAAACTAACAATAACAATAGGGTTCTACGCCCCTTCGGGGCTTGACCCCTAAATATAGCTGCAAGCAGCAATGCCGGGGTCAAGCCGAAAAGGGCACAGAAGGGTGTAATTAGTCAAAAGAGACCACCCCCGTGTCTCTACGATGTTCTAATGCAGAGATATAGCTTTTGCAAAAACGGTTGATAAGGTATTCTCAATGGTTGCTGGGGATTGAATTGGCAACCACCAGTGATTATAGTCAAAGCCATGGAAGGAATAATAGTCATGATTGTGTTACATCTAGCTAGTTTTATGACAATACACTTTAGTTTAGTGAAGAAACAGTTGTATGACCATAAGGCTGGCTTGTTATCAAAGGTTTTGTTCAATTATAAGGCCATCTAGTGGTGAAAGCATACACATTTTTTTGTGTAGCCTCAGAATGTGCTCATGCATCAGCGTATCAAATCTTGTGAAAAAATATATTTTCGTTACAAAGTTGCAACCATTTATGTGTAAAAAACACAAAATTTGAAGGTAATTTTTCGTTTTTTGCAATTTTCGGCCATTTCTGATGAAAATTTTAATATAACGCCAATAGAACTTTTTGTTCAGAAGGTAAGGTTAGTTTCTTCCTATGGTGTTTTCGAGTCGATCGGAAAAACGTTCGCGGAGATATTCACGCGTGTTTTTTAAGCGCTATTTTGCTGCGCAGGGTTAACCGTAAGGCGAATTCTGGCATGTTTAGTATCGTTGGACTCGGCAACTATTCAGAACTCCAAAGAAACAAGTCCCGTGAAAACACTTCAATCGGAGCCAAAGTTATAGGCATGTAAACCATATGTCTGACCACTAGGTGGCGCTGTGACGAAACTCTGCATGCACCCTTAGTTCCTGACTGGCATCACAAGTACCAAGTGTCATGTCAATAGGCCTAAGTTTCACGAAAATACAGCCTAAAATCTGTTTTTTTGCGCTCTACGTAAAATTCGTTAAGGCGGTATACAAGAACGGATTGATGTATCGAAATTCTTTTGATAACTTTTTGCCATGAGTGTCTCTAGATGATACATACCAATTTTTGTGGCAATCGGACAAAAGCCCTAGGACGAGTTCGAAAAAGTAGAGTTTACGAATAATTCAAAATGGCGGAAAATTTTCATGACGGAAAATGACGCCATAGGGTCCAATCAAATCGTCTTGAGCCAAGGAATCAGAGGGAACAAGAATTTTGTTTCTAGGACTTACGGATCAGAAGTTATAAGCAAAAACATAAGTGCAACTTTGGACTGTTGGTGGCGCTAGCGGGTTAGAGATAGAGACTCCAAATTTGCTGTGGGGACACATTGGACTGTCCTTTATCAGTGTGCCAAATTTCATAACTTTCCTACGTACGGTTCTATGGGCTGCCATAGACCGCAATGGCGGAAGAAGAATAACTAATAATAAATATAGCTGCAAGCAGCGATACCGGGGTCAAGCCAAACATGGCAAAAAATGATTCATACGTGATGACTGTCATGATTTAAGATCTAAGTTTGCATTAGTTTTATGAAAAATATAGCAATTTTTTCGTATCTTGAGACCACTAGGTGGCGCTGTGCCGAAACAATAGATGGTGCCTCAGGTCATGACTGTGATGACACATACCAAATTTAGTGTAAATACGATAAACCGATAGGGAGATATAGCCTTAAATGACTTGACCACTAGGGGGCACTGACCAAACAATAAATTATAACTCAGGCCTTGATTGTGATGACACCCACCAAATTTGTTGTAAATACGATAAAGAGATGCAGAGATATAGCTTCAAATCTCTTGACCACTAGGGGGCGCCAAAAAGTTGACAAGTCCTCCCAGAACATGTTGCTGATGAACCATACCAAGTTTCATAACAATACGCAATTGCGTTTCTGAAATACTTGAACTTAAAGAAAAATTCAAAATGGCCGACACACAAAATGGCCGACCAAAAACCATTTGGTATCGTTTGACTCGGTATGCCTCAAGAAATCTAACAAGACCAGTCTCATAATTTTACATTCAAGTTTGCAGTAGTTATAAACAAAAATAGACATTTTTTATATCTCGTGACCAGTAGGGGGCAGTGTGACGAAATGGTGCATGCACCCTCAGGTCATCACTGTTATGACATATACCAAGTCTCATATTAATACGCAAAAGTTTTGCGAAGATACAGGCTCAAACACATTTTGGCGTGCTCGTCGTCATATTCGTTGATGCGTTATACGACAACGAACAAGTCTATTGAAAAGCTTTTGATAACTTTTTGTCTGGAGTGTCTCTAGATAATGCCTACCAAAAAGCAAGCCAATCAAAAAAGTGCTCTAGGAGGAGTTCGAAAAAGTAGGTCTTCAATATAATTCAAAATGGCCGACAGGAAGTAGGTTTGACTCAGACATATTTGGTACAGTCGGACTCAGCATGAGCCAAGGAATCAATAGAGTGAAGTCTCATGTCAGTGTGGTAATTTAATCAAATGATATAAAGATTTTAAACTATTTATTTACATATCCTGACCACTAGGTGGCGCTGTCCTAAAGATTTATAGGTACGCTCAGAACATGTCACTGATGAACCATGCCAAATTTCGTAGCGATACGCCATTCTGTTTGTGAAATACTGAACTTAATGAGAAAATTCAAAATGGCCGACACCCAAAATGGCCGACCGAAAACCGTTTGGTATCATTTGACTCGGCATGCCTCAAGGAATCTAACAAGACCACCTTCGTGATTTTAGACTCAAGTTTGAAGTAGTTATAAGCGAAAATAGGCATTTTTCGAATCTCGTGACCACTAGGTGGCGCTGTGACGAAACGTTGCAGGCACCCTCAGGTCATGACTGTAATGACATATACCAAGTTTCGTGTCGATACAATAAAGTTTTGCGACGATAGGGCCTCACGTCCGTTTTGGCGTGCTCGCCGCCATATATGTTGTAAATTTATACAAGAACGCATTGGTCTATCAAAAAGCTTTTGATAACTTTTTGTCTGGGGTGTCTCTAGATGCTACATACCAAATGACATGCAAATCGGACAAACGGTCTAGGAGGAGTTCGCAAAAGTAGGTTTTACGGAAAATTCAAAATGGCGGAAAGATGTGCATGACACAAATGACATCAATGTGTGCAATTGAATCATCATGAGCCAAGGATTCAGAGGAAAGAAGACTTTAGTTTCTAGGACTCACGGGTCAGAAGTTGTGAGCATGAACATAAGTGGATTTTTGGACTGTTGGTGGCGCTAGAGGGTTTGAGTTAGACACACCAATGTTGCTATAGTAACTTCTAAGACTGTCCTCTACATGTGTGCCAAATTTCATAACTTTCCTACGTACAGTTCTATGGGCTGCCATTGACTTCAATGGCGGAAGAACAAGGATGAATAATAATAATAAGAAAACTAACAATAACAATAGGTGTCTACGCCACTTCGTGGCTTGACCCCTAAATATAGCTGCAAGCAGCGATACCGGGGTCAAGCCAAACATGGCAAAAAATTATTCAAACGTGATGACTGTCATGATTTAAGATCTAAGTTTGCATTAGTTTTATGAAAAAAATAGCAATTTTTTGTATCTTGAGACCACTAGGTGGCGCGGTGCAGAAACAATAGATGGTGCCTCAGGTCATGACTGTGATGACACATACCAAATTTAGTGTAAATATGATAAAGCAATACAGAGATATAGCCTTAAATGACTTGACCACTAGGGGGCACTAACCAAACAATAAATTGTGACTCAGGTCTTGATTGTGATGACACCCACCAAATTTGGTGTAAATACAATAAAGAGATGCAGAGAAATAGCCTTAAATGACTTGACCACTAGGGGGCACTAACCAAACAATAAATTGTGACTCAGGTCTTGATTGTGATGACACCCACCAAATTTGGTGAAATACAATAAAGAGATGCAGAGATATAGCCTTAAATGACTTGACCACTAGGGGGCACTGACCAAAAAATAAATTGTGACTCAGGTCTTGATTGTGATGACACCCACCAAATTTGGTGTAAATACAATAAAGAGATGCAGAGATATAGCCTTAAATAACTTGACCACTAGGGGGCACTGACCAAAAAATAAATTGTGACTCAGGTCTTGATTGTGATGACACCCACCAAATTTGGTGTAAATACGATAAAGAGATGCAGAGATATAGCTTCAAATCTCTTGACCACTAGGGGGCACCGGAAAGTTTACAAGTCCTCCCAGAACATGTTGCTGATGAACCATACCAAGTTTCATAACAATACGCAATTGCGTTTCTGAAATACTTGAACTTAAAGAAAAATTCAAAATGGCCGACACACAAAATGGCCGACCAAAAACCATTTGGTATCGTTTGACTCGGCATGCCTCACGAAATCTAACAAGACCACTCTCATAATTTTACATTCAAGTTTGCAGTAGTTATAAGCAAAAATAGACATTTTTTATATCTCGTGACCAGTAGGGGGCAGTGTGACGAAATGGTGCATGCACCCTCAGGTCATCACTGTTATGACATATACCAAGTCTCATATTAATACACAAAAGTTTTGCGAAGATACAGGCTCAAACACATTTTGGCGTGCTCGCCCTCGCATTCTTTGATGCGTTATACGACAACAAATAGGTCTACCGAAAAGCTTTTGATAACTTTTTGTCTAGAGTGTCTCTAGATGATGCATACCAAAAATCAAGCCAATCACACGAGCGCTCTAGGAGGAGTTCGAAAAAGTAGGTGTGCAATATAATTCAAAATGGCGGACAGGAAGTAGGTTTGACTCTGACATTTTTGGTACCGTCTGACTCAGCATGAGCCAAGGAATCAATAGAGTGAAGTCTTTTCAAAGAAACAATTTAATCAAATGATATAAACATTTTAAACAATTTATTTACATATCCTGACCACTAGGTGGCGCTGTCCTAAAGATTTATAGGTGCGCTCAGAACATGTCACTGATGAACCATGCCAAATTTCGTAGCGATACGCCATTCGGTTTGTGAAATACTGAACTTAATGAGAAAATTCAAAATGGCCGACACCCAAAATGGCCGACCGAAAACCGTTTGGTATCGTTTGACTCGGCATGCCTCAAGGAATCTAACAAGACCAACTTCATGATTTTAGACTCAAGTTTGAAGTAGTTATAAGCGAAAATATGCATTTTTCGAATCTCGTGACCACTAGGTGGCGCTGTGACGAAACGTTGCAGGCACCCTTAGGTCATGACTGTAATGACATATACCAAGTTTCGTGTCGATACAATAAAGTTTTGCGAAGATAAGGCCTCACGTCCGTTTTGGCGTGCTCGCCGCCATATATGTTGTCAGTTTATATGAGAACGCATTGGTCTATCAAAAAGCTTTTGATAACTTTTTGTCTGGGGTGTCTCTAGATGCTACATACCAAAGGACATGCAAATCGGACAAACGGTCTAGGAGGAGTTCGAAAAAGTAGGTTTTACGAAAAATTCAAAATGGCGGAAAGATGTGCATGACACAAATGACATCAATGTGTGCATTTGAATCATCATGAGCCAAGGATTCAGAGGAAACAAGAATTTAGTTTCTAGGACTCACGGGTCAGAAGTTATGAGCATGAACATAAGTGGATTTTTGGACTGTTGGTGGCGCTAGAGGGTTTGAGTCAGACACACCAATGTTGCTATAGTAACTTCTAAGACCGTCTTCTACATGTGTGCCAAATTTCATAACTTTCCTATGTACGGTTCTATGGGCTGCCATTGACTTCAATGGCGGAAGAACAAGAAGAAGAATAATATATAATAATAATAATAATAAGAAAACTAACAATAACAATAGGGTTCTACGCCCCTTCGGGGCTTGACCCCTAAATATAGCTGCAAGCAGCGATACCGGGGTCAAGCCAAACATGGCAAAAAATGATTCATACGTGATGACTGTCATGATTTAAGATCTAAGTTTGCATTAGTTTTATGAAAAAAATAGCAATTTCTTTGTATCTTGAGACCACTAGGTGGCGCTTTGCCGAAACAATAGATGGTGCCTCAGGTCATGACTGTGATGACACATACCAAATTTAGTGTAAATACGATAAAGCGATACGGAGATATAGCCTTAAATGACTTGACCACTAGGGGGCTCTGACCAAACAATAAATTGTGACTCAGGTCTTGATTGTGATGACACCCACCAAATTTGGTGTAAATACGATAAAGAGATGCAGAGATATAGCTTCAAATCTCTTGACCACTAGGGGCGCCGAAAAGTCTACACGTCCTCCCAGAACATGTTGCTGATGAACCATACCAAGTTTCATAACAATACGCAATTGCGTTTCTGAAATACTTGAACTTAAAGAAAAATTCAAAATGGCCGACACACAAAATGGCCGACCAAAAACCATTTGGTATCGTTTGACTCGGCATGCCTCACGAAATCTAACAAGACCAGTCTCATAATTTTACATTCAAGTTTGCAGTAGTTATAAGCAAAAATAGAATTTTTTTATATCTCGTGACCAGTAGGGGGCAGTGTGACGAAATGGTGCATGCACCCTCAGGTCATCACTCTTATGACATATACCAAGTCTCATATTAATACGCAAAAGTTTTGCGAAGATACAGGCTCAAACACATTTTGGCGTGCTCGCCCTCGCATTCTTTGATGCGTTATACGACAACGGATAGGTTTACCGAAAAGCTTTTGATAACTTTTTGTCTAGAGTGTCTCTAGATGATGCCTACCAAAATTCAAGCCAATCAAACAAGCGCTCTAGGAGGAGTTCGAAAAAGTAGGTCTTCAATATAATTCAAAATGGCCGACAGGAAGTAGGTTTGACTCAGACATATTTGGTACAGTCGGACTCAGCATGAGCCAAGGAATCAATAGAGTGAAGTCTTATGTCAGTGTGGCAATTGAATCAAATGATATAAAGATTTTAAACAATTTCTTAACACATCCTGACCACTAGGTGGCGCCGTCCTAAAGATTTATAGGTGCTATCAGAACATGTCACCGATGAACCATGCCAAATTTCATAGCGATACGCCATTCTGTTTGTGAAATACTAAACCTAATGAGGAAATTCAAAATGGCCGACACCCAAAATGGCCGACCGAAAAACTTTTGGTATCGTTTGACTCGGCATGCCTCAAGGAATCTAACAAGACCACCTTCATGATTTTAGACTCAAGTTTGAAGTAGTTATAAGCGAAAATAGGCATTTTTCGAATCCCGTGACCACTAGGTGGCGCTGTGACGAAACGTTGCAGGCACCCTCAGGTCATGACTGTAATGACATATACCAAGTTTCGTGTCGATACAATAAAGTTTTGCGAAGATACGGCCTCACGTCCGTTTTGGCGTGCTCGCCGCCATATATGTTGGCAATTTGTACGAGAACGCATTGGTCTATCAAAAAGCTTTTGATAACTTTTTGTCTGGGGTGCCTCTAGATGCTACATACCAAAGGACATGAAAATCGGACAAACGGTCTAGGAGGAGTTCGAAAAAGTAGGTTTTGCGGAAAATTCAAAATGGCGGAAAGATGTGCATGACACAAATGACATCAATGTGTGCAATTGAATCATCATGAGCAAAGGATTCAGAGGAAACAAGAATTTAGTTTCTAGGACTCACGGGTCAGAAGTTATGAGCAAGAACATAAGTGGATTTTTGGACTGTTGGTGGCGCTAGAGGGTTTGAGTCAGACACACCAATGTTGCTATAGTAACTTCTGAGACTGTCCTTTACATGTGTGCCAAATTTCATAACTTTCCTATGTACGGTTCTATGGGCTGCCATTGACTTTTGGGTGGAAGAACGAGGAACAAGAATAAATATAGCTGCAAGCAGCGATACCGGGGTCAAGCCAAACATGGCAAAAAATGATTCATACGTGATGACTGTCATGATTTAAGATCTAAGTTTGCATTAGTTTTATGAAAAAAATAGCAATTTTTTGTATCTTGAGACCACTAGGTGGCGCTTTGCTGAAACAATAGATGGTGCCTCAGGTCATGACTGTAATGACACATACCAAATTTAGTGTAAATACAATAAAGCAATACAGAGATATAGCCTTTAATGTCTTGACCACTAGGGGGCACTGACCAAACAATAAATTGTGACTCAGGTCTTGATTGTGATGACACCCACCAAATTTGGTGTAAATACGATAAAGAGATGCAGAGATATAGCTTCAAATCTCTTGACCACTAGGGGGCGCCAAAACGTTTACAAGTCCTCCCAGAACATGTTGCTGATGAACCATACCAAGTTTCATAACAATACGCAATTGCGTTTCTGAAATACTTGAACTTAAAGAAAAAATTCAAAATGGCCGACACACAAAATGGCTGACCAAAAACCATTTGGTATCGTTTGACTCGGCATGCCTTCCGAAATCTAACAAGACCAGTCTCATAATTTTACATTCAAGTTTGCAGTAGTTATAAGCAAAAATAGACATTTTTTATATCTCGTGACCAGTAGGGGGCAGTGTGACGAAACAGTGCATGCACCCTCAGGTCATCACTGTTATGACATATACCAAGTCTCATATTAATACGCAAAAGTTTTGCGAAGATACAGGCTCAAACACATTTTGACGTGCTCGCCCTCGCATTCTTTGATGCGTTATACGACAACGGATAGGTCTACCGAAAAGCTTTTGATAACTTTTTGTCTGGAGTGTCTCTAGATGATGCGTACCAAAAATCAAGCCAATCACTCGAGCGCTCTAGGAGGAGTTCGAAAAAGTAGGTGTTCAATATAATTCAAAATGGCCGACAGGAAGTAGGTTTGACTCAGACATATTTGGTACAGTCGGACTCAGCATGAGCCAAGGAATCAATAGAGTGAAGTCTTATGTCAGTGTGGCAATTTAATCAAATGATATAAAGATTTTAAAATTTTTTTTACATATCCTGACCACTAGGTGGCGCCGTCCTAAAGATTTATTGGTGCGCTCAGAACATGTCACTGATGAACCATGCCAAATTTCGTAGCGATACGCCATTCTGTTTGTGAAATACTGAACTTAATGAGAAATTTCAAAATGGCCGACACCCAAAATGGCCGACCGAAAACCGTTTGGTATCGTTTGACTCGGCATGCCTCAAGGAATCCAACAAGACCACCTTCATGATTTTAGACTCAAGTTTGAAGTAGTTATAAGCGAAAATAGGCATTTTTCGAATCTCGTTACCACTAGGTGGCGCTGTGACGAAACGTTGCAGGCACCCTCAGGTCATGACTGTTATGACATATACCAAGTTTCGTGTCGATACAATAAAGTTTTGCGAAGATACGGCCTCACGTCCGTTTTGGCGTGCTCGCCGCCATATATGTTGTCAATTTATACGAGAACGGATAGGTCTACCGAAAAGCTTTTGATAACTTTTTGTCTTGGGTGTCTCTAGATGCTACATACCAAAGGACATGCAAATCGGACAAACGGTCTAGGAGGAGTTCGAAAAAGTAGGTTTTACGAAAAATTCAAAATGGCGGAAAGATGTGCATGACACAAATGACATCAATGTGTGCAATTGAATCATCATGAGCCAAGGATTCAGAGGAAACAAGAATTTAGTTTCTAGGACTCACGGGTCAGAAGTTGTGAGCATGAACATAAGTGGATTTTTGGACTGTTGGTGGCGCTAGAGGGTTTGAGTCAGAGACACCAATGTTGCTATAGTAACTTCTGAGACTGTCCTCTACATGTGTGCCAAATTTCATAACTTTCCTATGTACGGTTCTATGGGCTGCCATTGACTTTCGGCGGAAGAACGAGGAAGATAAATAATAATAAATATAGCTGCAAGCAGCGATACCGGGGTCAAGCCAAACATGGCAAAAAATGATTCATACGTGATGACTGTCATGATTTAAGATCTAAGTTTGCATTAGTTTTATGAAAAAATAGCAATTTTTTCGTATCTTGAGACCACTAGGTGGCGTTGTGTCGAAACAATAGATGGTGCCTCAGGTCATGACTGTGATGACACATACCGAATTAAGTGTAAATACGATAAACCGATACAGAGATATAGCCTCAAATGACTTGACCACTAGGGGGCACTGACCAAACAATAAATTGTAACTCAGGCCTTGATTGTGATGACACCCACCAAATTTGGTGTAAATACGATAAAGAGATGCAGAGATATAGCTTCAAATCTCTTGACCACTAGGGGGCGCCAAAAAGTTTACAAGTCCTCCCAGAACATGTTGCTGATGAACCATACCAAGTTTCATAACAATACGCAATTGCGTTTCTGAAATACTTGAATTTAAAGAAAAAATTCAAAATGGCCGACACACAAAATGGCCGACCAAAAACCATTTGGTATCGTTTGACTCGGTATGCCTCAAGAAATCTAACAAGACCAGTCTCATAATTTTACATTCAAGTTTGCAGTAGTTATAAGCAAAAATAGACATTTTTTATATCTCGTGACCAGTAGGGGGCAGTGTGACGAAATGTTGCATGCACCCTCAGGTCATCACTGTTATGACATATACCAAGTCTCATATTAATACGCAAAAGTTTTGCGAAGATACAGGCTCAAACACATTTTGGCGTGCTCGCCCTCGCATTCTTTGATGCGTTATACAACAATGGATAGGTCTACCGAAAAGCTTTTGATAACTTTTTGTCTGGAGTGTCTTTAGATGATGCATACCAAAAATCAAGCCAATCACACGAGCGCTCTAGGAGGAGTTTGAAAAAGTAGGTGTTCAATATAATTCAAAATGGCTGACAGGAAGTAGGTTTGACTCAGACATATTTGGTACAGTCGGACTCAGCATGAGCCAAGGAATCAATAGAGTGAAGTCTTATGTCATAGTGGCAATTTAATCAAATGCTATAAAGATTTTAAACAATTACTTTACATATCCTGACCACTAGGTGGCGCTGTCCTAAAGATTTACAGGTGCGCTCAGAACATGTCACTGATGAACCATGCCAAATTTCGTATTGATACGTCATTCTGTTTGTGAAATACTGAACTTAATGAGAAAATTCAAAATGGCCGACACCCAAAATGGCCGACCGAAAACCGTTTTTTATCGTTTGACTCGGCATGCCTCAAGGTATCTAACAAGACCACCTTCATGATTTTAGACTCAAGTTTGAAGTAGTTAAAAGCGAAAATAGGCATTTTTCGAAACTCGTGACCACTAGGTGGCGCTGTGACGAAACGTTGCAGGCACCCTCAGGTCATGACTGTTATGACATATACCAAGTTTCGTGTCGATACACATAAGTTTTGCGAAGATACGGCCTCACGTCCGTTGTGGCGTGCTCGCCGCCGTATATGTTGTCACGGTATACGAGAACGCATTGGTCTATCAAAAAGCTTTTGATAACTTTTTGTCAGGGGTGTCTCTAGATGCTAGATACCAAAGGACATGCAAATCGGACAAACGCTCTAGGAGGAGTTCGAAAAAGTAGGTTTTACGGAAAATTCAAAATGGCGGAAAGATGTGCATGACAGAAATGACATCAATGTGTGCAATTGAATCATCATGAGCCAAGGATTCAGAGGAAACAAGAATTTAGTTTCTAGGACTCACGGGTCAGAAGTTATGAGCATGAACATAAGTGGATTTTTGGACTGTTGGTGGCGCTAGAGAGTTTGAGTTAGACACACCAATGTTGCTATAGTAACTTCTAAGACTGTCCTCTACATGTGTGCCAAATTTCATAACTTTCCTATGTACGGTTCTATGGGCTGCCATTGACTTCAATGGCGGAAGAGGAAACATAATAATAATAATAATAATAATAATAAATATAGCTGCAAGCAGCGATACCGGGGTCAAGCCAAACATGGCAAAAAATGATTCATACGTGATGACTGTCATAATTTAAGATCTAAGTTTGCATTAGTTTTATGAAAAAATAGCATTTTTTTGTATCTTGAGACCACTAGGTGGCGCTTTGCCGAAACAATAGATGGTGCCTCAGGTCATGACTGTGATGACACATACCAAATTTAGTGTAAATACAATAAAGCGATACGGAGATATAGCCTTAAATGACTTGACCACTAGGGGGCACTGACCAAATAATAAATTATGACTCAGGTCTTGATTGTGATGACACCCACCAAATTTGGTGTAAATACAATAAAGAGATGCAGAGATATAGCCTTAAATGACTTGACCACTAGGGGGCACTGACCAAAAAATAAATTGTGACTCAGGTCTTGATTGTGATGACACCCACCAAATTTGGTGTAAATACAATAAAGAGATGCAGAGATATAGCCTTAAATAACTTGACCACTAGGGGGCACTGACCAAAAAATAAATTGTGACTCAGGTCTTGATTGTGATGACACCCACCAAATTTGGTGTAAATACGATAAAGAGATGCAGAGATATAGCTTCAAATCTCTTGACCACTAGGGGGCACCGGAAAGTTTACAAGTCCTCCCAGAACATGTTGCTGATGAACCATACCAAGTTTCATAACAATACGTAATTGCGTTTCTGAAATACTTGAACTTAAAGAAAAATTCAAAATGGCCGACACACAAAATGGCCGACCAAAAACCATTTGGTATCGTTTGACTCGGCATGCCTCACGAAATCTAACAAGACCACTCTCATAATTTTACATTCAAGTTTGCAGTAGTTATAAGCAAAAATAGACATTTTTTATATCTCGTGACCAGTAGGGGGCAGTGTGACGAAATGGTGCATGCACCCTCAGGTCATCACTGTTATGACATATACCAAGTCTCATATTAATACACAAAAGTTTTGCGAAGATACAGGCTCAAACACATTTTGGCGTGCTCGCCCTCGCATTCTTTGATGCGTTATAAGACAACAAATAGGTCTACCGAAAAGCTTTTGATAACTTTTTGTCTAGAGTGTCTCTAGATGATGCATACCAAAAATCTAGCCAATCACACGAGCGCTCTAGGAGGAGTTCGAAAAAGTAGGTGTTCAATATAATTCAAAATGGCCGACAGGAAGTAGGTTTGACTCAGACATATTTGGTACAGTCGGACTCAGCACGAGCCAAGGAATCAATAGAGTGAAGTCTTATGTCATAGTGGCAATTTAATCAAATGATATAAAGATTTTAAACAATTTATTTACATATCCTGACCACTAGGTGGCGCCGTCCTAAAGATTTATAGGTGCGCTCAGAACATGTCACTGATGAACCATGCCAAATTTCGTAGCGATACGCCATTCTGTTTGTGAAATACTGAACTTAATGAGAAAATTCAAAATGGCCGACACCCAAAATGGCCGACCGAAAACCGTTTGGTATCGTTTGACTCGGCATGCCTCAAGGAATCTAACAAGACCACCTTCATGATTTTAGACTCAAGTTTGAAGTAGTTATAAGCAAAAATATGCATTTTTCGAATTTCGTGACCACTAGGTGGCGCTGTGACGAAACATTGCAGGCACCCTCAGGTCATGACTGTAATGACATATACCAAGTTTCGTGTCGATACAATAAAGTTTTGCGAAGATACGGCCTCACGTCCGTTTTGGCGTGCTCGCCGCCTTGTATGTTGTCACTGTATACGAGAACGCATTGGTCTATCAAAAAGCTTTTGATAACTTTTTGTCTTGGATGTCTCTAGATGCTACATACCAAAGGACATGCAAATCGGACAAACGGTCTAGGAGGAGTTCGAAAAAGTAGGTTTTACGGAAAATTCAAAATGGCGGAAAGATGTGCATGACACAAATGACATCAATGTGTGCAATTGAATCATCATGAGCCAAGGATTCAGAGGAAACAAGAATTTAGTTTCTAGGACTCATGGGTCAGAAGTTATGAGCATGAACATAAGTGGATTTTTGGACTGTTGGTGGCGCTAGAGGGTTTGAGTCAGACACACCAATGTTGCTATAGTAACTTCTGAGACTGTCCTCTACATGTGTGCCAAATTTCATAACTTTCCTACGTACGGTTCTATGGGCTGCCATTGACTTCAATGGCGGAAGAACAAGGATGAATAATAATAATAATAAGAAAACTAACAATAACAATAGGGTTCTACGCCCCTTCGGGGCTTGACCCCTAAATATAGCTGCAAGCAGCAATGCCGGGGTCAAGCCGAAAAGGGTACAAAAGGATGTAAAATTGAGATTGGATAAGCAGATTGAAGAACCTAAGTAAACCTAATAATTTTAGATGAAAACACAAAAAAGTTATCAACAAAAATAATCTAAGTTCTTGTCTACTACAATCGTCCTTCTGTTATTGACAGTCATGAAACATTAGAGCACTGAAGGACATGTGAGTGGTGTTTGCAGTGGCAAAACATGGGTCACATCATGTTACAACAAGTTTAATAACTCAAAAGAGACCATCCCCGTGTCTCTACGATGTTTTGATGCTGAGATATAGCTTTTGCAAAAACGGTCGATAAGGTATTCTCAATGGTTGCTAGGGAGTAAATTGGCAACCACCAGTGATTATAGTCAAAGCCATGAAAGGAATAATCCATGATGACTCATGGTTTTAGATGTGTTGTTGCAGTAGTTTTAGGCAAAAATACTATATTCTATCTCAAAACCAGTAGGTGGCGCAATGAAAAAATTGTGCATGCAACATCAGGTCATGATTGTGTTACATCTAGCTAGTTTTATGACAATACACTTTAGTTTAGTTAAGAAACAGTTGTATGACCATAAGGCTGGCTTGTTATCAAAGGTTTTGTTCAATTATAAGGCCATCTAGTGGTGCAAGCACACAATTTTTTTTGTGTTGCCTCAGAATGTGCTCATGCATCAGCGTAGCAAATCTGGTGAAAAAATATATTTTCGTTACGAAGTTACAACCATTTATGTGTAAAAAACACAAAATTTGAATGTAATTTTTCGTTTTTTGCAATTTTCGGCAATTTCTGATGAAAATTTTAATATAACGCCAATAGAACTTTTTGTTCAGAAGGTAAGGTTAGTTTCTTCCTATGGTGTTTTCGAGACGATCGGAATAACGCTCGCGGAGATATTCACGCGTGTTTTTTAAGCGCTATTTTGCTGCCCAGGGTTAACCGTAAGGCGAAATCTGGCATGTTTGGTATCGTTGGACTCGGCAACTATTCAGAACTCCAAAGAAACAAGTCCTGTGAAAATACGTCAATCGGAGCCAAAGTTATAGGTGTATAAAACATTTCTCTGGCCACTAGGTGGCGCTGCAACGAAACTGTGCATGCACCCTCGGTTCCTGACTGGCATCAGAAGTACCAAGTGTCGTGTCAATAGGCCTAAGTTTGACGAAGATACAGCCTAAAATCTGTTTTTTTGCGCTCTACGTAAAATTTGTTAAGGCGGTATACGACAACGGATTGCTGTATCGAAATTCTTTTGATAACTTTTTGCCATGAGTGTCTCAAGATGATACATACCAATTTTCGTGGCAATCGGAGAAAAGCCCTAGGACGAGTTCGAAAAAGTAGGTTTTACGAATAATTCAAAATGGCGGAACAATTTTTATGACGGAAAATAACGACATAGGGTCCAATCGAATCGTCTTGAGCCAAGGAATCAGAGGAAGTAAGAATTTTGTTTCTAGGGCTTACGGATCAGAAGTTATAAGCAAAAACATAAGTGCAACTTTGGACTGTTGGTGGCGCTAGTGGGTTAGACATAGAGACTCCAAATTTGCTGTGGGGACACATTGGACTGTCCTTTATCAGTGTGCCAAATTTCATAACTTTCCTACGTACGGTTCTATGGGCTGCCATAGACCGCAATGGCGGAAGAAGAATAACTAATAATAATAATTATTAATATAGCTGCAAGCAGCGATACCGGGGTCAAGCCAAACATGGCAAAAAATGATTCATACGTGATGACTGCCATGATTTAACATCTAAGTTTGCATTAGTTTTATGAAAAAAAGCAATTTTTTTGTATCTTGAGACCACTAGGTGGCACTGTGCCAAAAGAATAGATGGTGCCTCAGGTCATGACTGTGATGACACCTACCAAATTTAGTGTAAATACAATAAAGCGATACGGAGATATAACCTTTAATTGCATTGACCACTAGGGGTCACTGACCAAAAAATAAATTGTGACTCAGGTCTTGATTGTGATGACACCCACCAAATTTGGTGTGAATACAATAAAGAGATGCAGAGATATATCCTTAAATGACTTGACCACTAGGGGGCACTCACCAAAAAATAAATTGTGACTCAGGTCTTGATTGTGATGACACCCACCAAATTTGGTGTAAATACAATAAAGAGATGCAGAGATATAGCCTTAAATGACTTGACCACTAGGGGGCACTGACCAAAAAATTAATTGTGACTCAGGTCTTGATTGTGATGACACCCACCAAATTTGGTGTAAATACGATAAAGAGATGCAGAGATATAGCTTCAAATCTCTTGACCACTAGGGGGCACCGGAAAGTTTACAAGTCCTCCCAGAACATGTTGCTGATGAACTATACCAAGTTTCATAACAATACGCAATTGCGTTTCTGAAATACTTGAACTTAAAGAAAAATTCAAAATGGCCGACACACAAAATGGCCGACCAAAAACCATTTGGTATCGTTTGACTCGCCATGCCTCACGAAATCTTACAAGACCAGCCTCATAATTTTACATTCAAATTTGCAGTAGTTATAAGCAAAAATAGACATTTTTATATCTCGTGACCAGTAGGGGGCAGTGTGACGAAATGGTGCATGCACCCTCAGGTCATCACTGTTATGACATATACCAAGTCTCATATTAATACGCAAAAGTTTTGCGAAGATACAGGCTCAAACACATTTTGGCGTGCTCGCCCTCGCATTCTTTGATGCGTTATACGACAATGGATAGGTCTACCGAAAAGCTTTTGATAACTTTTTGTCTGGAGTGTCTCTAGATGATGCCTACCAAAAATCAAGCCAATCAAAGGAGCGCTCTAGGAGGAGTTCGAAAAAGTAGGTGTTCAATATAATTTAAAATGGCCGACAGGAAGTAGGTTTGACTCAGACATATTTGGTACAGTCGGACTCAGCATGAGCCAAGGAATCAATTGAGTGAAGTCTTATGTCATAGTGGCAATTTAATCAAATGATATAAAGATTTTAAACAATTGATTTACATATCCTGACCACTAGGTGGCGCCGTCCTAAAGATTTATAGGTGCACTCAGAACATGTCACTGATAAACCATGCCAAATTTCGTAGCGATACGCCATTCTGTTTGTGAAATACTGAACTTAATGAGAAAATTCAAAATGGCCGACACCCAAAATGGCCGACCGAAAACCGTTTGGTATCGTTTGACTCGGCATGCCTCAAGGAATCTAACAAGACCACCTTCATGATTTTAGACTCAAGTTTGAAGTAGTTATATGCGAAAATAGGCATTTTTCGAATCTCGTGACCACTAGGTGGCGCTGTGACGAAACGTTGCAGGCACCCTCAGGTCAAGACTGTAATGACATATACCAAGTTTCGTGTCGATACAATAAAGTTTTGCAAAGATACAGCCTCACGTCCGTTTTGGCGTGCTCGCCGCCATATATGTTGTCAATTTATACGAGAACGCATTGGTCTATAAAAAAGCTTTTGATAACTTTTTGTCTGGGGTGTCTCTAGATGCTACATACCAAAGGACATGCAAATCGGACGAACGCTCTAGGAGGAGTTCGAAAAAGTAGGTTTTACGGAAAATTCAAAATGGCGGAAAGATGTGCATGACACAAATGACATCAATGTGTGCAATTGAATCAACATGAGCCAAGGATTCAGAGGAAACAAGAATTTAGTTTCTAGGACTCACGGGTCAGAAGTTATGAGCATGAACATAAGTGGACTTTTGGACTGTTGGTGGCGCTAGAGAGTTTGAGTTAGACACACCGAATTTGCTATAGTAACTTCTGAGACTGTCCTGTACATGTGTGCCAAATTTCATAACTTTCCTATGTACGGTTCTATGGGCTGCCATTGACTTCAATGGCGGAAGAGGAAGAATAATAATAATAAATATAGCTGCAAGCAGCAATACCGGGGTCAAGCCGAAAAGGGCACAAAAGGATGTAAAATTGAGATTGGATAAGCAGATTGAAGAACCTAGGAAAACCTAATGATTTCAGATGAAGAACGCAAAAGTAAGCAACAAAAATAATCTATGTTCTTGTCTACTGCAATCGCCCTTCTGTTATTGACAATCATGGATCATTATAGAACTGACGGACACGTGAGTGATGTTTGCAGTGTCAAAACATGGTTCACAACATGTTACAACAAGTTAAATGAGTCAAAAGAGACCATCCCCATGTCTTTACGATGTTCTGATGCAGAGAAAAAGCTCTTGCAAAAAACGGTTGATAAGGTATTGTCATTGGTTGCTAGGGATTGAATTGGCAACCACCAATGATTATACTCCAAGCCATGGAGGAATAATCAAGGAATAATCCATGAAGACTCATGGTTTTAGATGTGTTGTTGCAGTAGTTTTAGGCAAAAATAGCCATTTTCTATCTCAAAACCACTAGGTGGCGCTATGACAAAACTGTGCATTCAACCTTAAGTCATGACTGCATTACATCTAGCTAGTTTCATGACTATACACTTTAGTTTAGCTATAAAATAGTTGTATCACCATAGGGCTTGCTTGATATGAAAGATTTTGTTTAATTATAGGGCCACCTAGTGGTGCAGGCATACATTTTTTTGTGTGGCCTCAGAATGTGCTCATACATCAGTGTATCAAATCTGGTGAAAAAATATTGTTTCGTTGCGAAGTTATAAACATTTATGTGTAAAAAACACAAAATTTAAAGGTAATTTATCGTTTTTTGCAATTTTCAGCCATTTCTGATGGAAATTATAATATAATGCCTGTAGAACTTTTTGTTCAGAAGGTAAGGTTAGTTTCTTCCTATGGTGTTTTCGAGTCGATCGGAAAAACGCTCGCGGAGATATTCACGCGTGTTTTTTAAGCGCTATTTTGCTGCCCAGGGTTAACCGTAAGGCGAATTCTGCCATGTTTGGTATCGTTGGACTCGGCAACTATTCAGAACACCAAAGAAACAAGTCCCGTCAAAATACGTTGATCGCAGCCAAAGTTAAAGGCGTATAAAACATTCGACTGGCCACTAGTTGGCGCTGCAACTAAACTATGCAGGCACGCTCAGTTCCAGACTGCCATCTCAAGTACCAAGTTTCGTGTCAATATGCCTAAGTTTGGCGAAGATACAGCCTAAAATCTGTTTTTTTGCGCTCTACTTAAAATTTGTTGAAGCGCTATACGACAACGGATTGGTTTATCGAAATTCTTTTGATAACTTTTTGCCTTGAGTGTCTCTAGATGCTGCATACCGATTTTCGTGGCAATCGTGTGAAAACTCTAGGACGAGTTCGCAAAAGTAGGTTTTACGAATAATTCAAAATGGCGGAAAAAATTTCATGACGGAAAAGAACGTCATTGGGTCCACTCGAATCGGCTTGAGCCAAGGAATCAGAGGAAACAAGAATTTTGTTTCTAGGCCATACAGATCAGAAGTTATAAGCAAAAACGTAAGTGCAACTTTGGACTGTTGGTGGCGCTAGCGGGTTAGACATAGAGACTCCAAATTTGCTATGGAAACACATTGGACTGTCCTTTATCAGTGTGCCAAATTTCATAACTTTCCTACGTACGGTTCTATGGGCTGCCATAGACCGCAATGGCGGAAGAAGAAAAATATACTAACAGAAACAATTGCCAATATAGCTGCAAGCAGCAATGCCGGGGTCAAGCCGAAAAGGGCACAAAAGGATGTAAAATTGAGATTGGATAAGCAGATTGAAGAACCTAGGTAAACCTAATAATTTTAGATGAAAACACAAAAAAGTTATCAACAAAAATAATCTAAGTTCTTGTCTACTGCAATCGTCCTTCTGTTATTGACAATCATGAAACATTAGAGCACTGATGGACATGTGAGTGGTGTTTGCAGTGGCAAAACATGGGTCACATCATGTTATAACAAGTTTAATAACTCAAAAGAGTATCCCCGTGTCTTTACAATGTTCTGATGCAGAGATATAGCTTTTGCAAAAACGGTTGATAAGGTGTTCTCAATGGTTGCTAGGGAGTAAATTGGCAACCACCAGTGATCATAGTCAAAGCCATGAAAGGAATAATCCATAATGACTCATGGTTTTAGATGTGTTGTTGCAGTAGTTTTAGGCAAAAATACCATATTCTATCTCAAAACCAGTAGGTGGCGCAATGAAAAAATTGTGCATGCAACATCAGGTCATGATTGTGTTACATCTAGCTAGTTTTATGACAATACACTTTAGTTTAGTTAAGAAACAGTTGTATGACCATAAGGCTGGCTTGTTATCAAAGGTTTTGTTCAATTATAAGGCCATCTAGTGGTGCAAGCACACAATTTTTTTTGTGTAGCCTCAGAATGTGCTCATGCATCAGCGTATCAAATCTGGTGAAAAAATATATTTACGTTACGAAGTTACAACCATTTATGTGTAAAAAACACAAAATTTGAATGTAATTTTTCGTTTTTTGCAATTTTCGGCCATTTCTGATGAAAATTTTAATATAACGCCAATAGAACTTTTTGTTCGGCGGGTAAGGTTATTTTCTTCCTATGGTGTTTTCGAGTCGATCGGATAAACGCTCGCAGAGATATTCACGCGTGTTTTTTAAGCGCTATTTTACTGTGCAGGGTTAACCGTAAGGCGAATTCTGGCATGTTTAGTATCGTTGGACTCGGCAACTATTCAGAACTCCAAAGAAACAAGTCCCGTGAAAACACTTCAATCAGAGCCAAAGTTATAGGCGTGTAAAGCATATGTCTGACCACTAGGTGGCGCTGTGACGAAACTCTGCATGCACCCTTAGTTCCTGACTGGCATTACAAGTACCAAGTGTCATGTCAATAGGCCCAAGTTTGACGAAAATACAGCCTAAAATCTGTTTTTTTGCGCTCTACATAAAATTCGTTAAGGCGGTTTACGAGAACGGATTGATGTATCGAAATTCTTTTGATAACTTTTTGCCATGAGTGTCTCTAGATGATACATACCAATTTTTATGGCAATCGGACAAAAGCCCTAGGACGAGTTCGAAAAAGTAGGGTTTACGAATAATTAAAAATGGCGGAAAATTTTCATGACGGAAAATGACGGCATAGGGCCCAATCGAATCGTCTTGAGCCAATGAATAAGAGAAAGCAAGAATTGTGTTTCTAGGACTTACGGATCAGAAGTTATAAGCAAAAACATAAGTGCAACTTTGGACTGTTGGTGGCGCTAGCGGGTTAGAGATAGAGACTCCAAATTTGCTGTGGGGACACATTGGACTGTCCTTTATCAGTGTGCCAAATTTCATAACTTTCCTACGTACGGTTCTATGGGCTGCCATAGACCGCAATGGCGGAAGAAGAATAACTAATAATAATAATTATTATAAAAAGAAAACTAACAAATACAATAGGGGTCTTCGCCCCTTCGGGGCTTGACCCCTAATAATAATAAGAAAACTAACAATAACAATAGGGTTCTACGCCCCTTCGGGGCTTGACCCCTAATAATAATAAGAAAACTAACAATAACAATAGGGTTCTACGCCCCTTCGGGGCTTGACCCCTAAATATAGCTGCAAGCAGCGATACCGGGGTCAAGCCAAACATGGCAAAAAATGATTCATACGTGATGACTGTCATGATTTAAGATCTAAGTTTGCATTAGTTTTATGAAAAAAGCAATTTTTTCGTATCTTGAGACCACTAGGTGGCACTGTGCCGAAAGAATAGATGGTGCCTCAGGTCATGACTGTGATGACACATACCAAATTTAGTGTAAATACAATAAAGCGATACGGAGATATAGCCTGAAATGACTTAACCACTAGGGGGCACTGACCAAAAAATAAATTGTGACTCAGGTCTTGATTGTGATGACACCCACCAAATTTGGTGTAAATACGATAAAGAGATGCAGAGATATAGCTTCAAATCTCTTGACCACTAGGGGGCACCGGAAAGTTTACAAGTCCTCCCAGAACATGTTGCTGATGAACCATACCAAGTTTCATAACAATACGCAATTGCGTTTCTGAAATACTTGAACTTAAAGAAAAATTCAAAATGGCCGACACACAAAATGGCCGACCAAAAACCATTTGGTATCGTTTGACTCGCCATGCCTCACGAAATCTAACAAGACCAGTCTCATAATTTTACATTCAAATTTGCAGTAATTATAAGCAAAAATAGACATTTTTTATATCTCGTGACCAGTAGGGGGCAGTGTGACGAAATGGTGCATGCACCCTCAGGTCATCACTGTTATGACATATACCAAGTCTCATATTAATACGCAAAAGTTTTGCGAAGATACATGCTCAAACACATTTTGGCGTGCTCGCCCTCGCATTCTTTGATGCGTTATACGACAACGGATAGGTCTACCGAAAATCTTTTGATAACTTTTTGTCTAGATTGTCTCTAGATGATGCATACCAAAAATCAAGCCAATCACACGAGCGCTCTAGGAGGAGTTTCGAAATAGTAGGTGTTCAATATAATTCAAAATGGCCGACAGGAAGTAGGTTTGACTCAGACATATTTGGTACAGTCGGACTCAGCATGAGCCAAGGAATCAATAGAGTGAAGTCTTATGTCATAGTGGCAATTTAATCAAATGATATAAAGATTAAAAAAATTTTTTTTACATATCCTGACCACTAGGTGGCGCCGTCCTAAAGATTTATAGGTGCGCTCAGAACATGTTACTGATGAACCATGCCAAATTTCGTAGTGATACGCCATTCTGTTTGTGAAATACTGAACTTAATGAGAAAATTCAAAATGGCCGAAACCCAAAATGGCCGACCGAAAACCGTTTGGTATCGTTTGACTCGGCATGCCTCAAGGAATCTAACAAGACCACCTTCATGATTTTAGACTCAAGTTTGAAGTAGTTATAAGCGAAAATAGGCATTTTTCAAATTTCGTGACCACTAGGTGGCGCTGTGACGAAACGTTGCCGGCACCCTCAGGTCATGACTGTAATGACATATACCAAGTTTCGTGTCGATACAATAAAGTTTTGCGAAGATACGGCCTCACGTCCGTTTTGGCGTGCTCGCCGCCGTATATGTTGTCACGGTATACGAGAACGCATTGGTCTATCAAAAAGCTTTTGATAACTTTTTGTCCTGGGTGTCTCTAGATGTTACATACCAAAGGACATGCAAATCGGACAAACGGTCTAGGAGGAGTTCGAAAAAGTAGGTTTTAAGGAAAATTCAAAATGGCGGAAAGATGTGCATGACACAAATGACATCAATGTGTGCAATTGAATCATCATGAGCAAAGGATTCAGAGGAAACAAGAATTTAGTTTCTAGGACTCACGGGTCAGAAGTTATGAGCATGAACATAACTGGGTTTTTGGACTGTTGGTGGCGCTAGAGGGTTTGAGTCAGACACACCAATGTTGCTATAGTAACTTCTGAGACTGTCCTCTACATGTGTGCCAAATTTCATAACTTTCCTACGTACGGTTCTATGGGCTGCCATTGACTTCAATGGCGGAAGAGGAAACATAATAATAAATATAGCTGCAAGCAGCAATGCCGGGGTCAAGCCGAAAAGGGCACAAAAGGATGTAAAATTGAGATTGGATAAGCAGATTGAAGAACCTAGGTAAATCTAATAATTTTAGATGAAAAAACAAAAAAGTTATCAACAAAATTAATCTAAGTTCTTGTCTACTGCAATCGTCCTTCTGTTATTGACAATCATGGAACATTAGAACACTGAAGGACATGTGAGTGGTGTTTGCAGTGGTCACATCATGTTACAACAAGTTTAATTAGTCAAAAGAGACCATCCCCATGTCTCTACGATGTTCTGATGCAGAGATATAGCTTTTGCAAAAACGGTTGATAAGGTATTCTCAATGGTTGCTAGGGAGTAAATTGGCAACCACCAGTGATTATAGTCAAAGCCATGAAAGGAATAATCCATGATGACTCATGGTTTTAGATGTGTTGTTGCAGTAGTTTTAGGCAAAAATACCATATTCCATCTCAAAACCAGTAGGTGGCGCAATGAAAAAATTGTGCATGCAACATCAGGTCATGATTGTTTTACATCTAGCTAGTTTTATGACTATACACTTTAGTTTAGTTAAGAAACAGTTGTATGACCATAGGGCTGGCTTGTTATCAAAGGTTTTGTTCAATTATAAGGCCATCTAGTGGTGCAAGCATACAATTTTTTTTGTGTGGCCTCAGAATGTGCTCATGCATCATCGTATCAAATCTGGTGAAAAAATCTCTTTTCGTTACAAAGTTACAACCATTTATGTGTAAAAAACACAAAATTTGAAGGTAATTTTTCGTTTTTTGCAATTTTCGGCCATTTCTGATGAAAATTTTAATATAACGCCAATAGAACTTTTTGTTCAGAAGGTAAGGTTAGTTTCTTCCTATGGTGTTTTCGAGTCGATCGGAAAAACGTTCGCGGAGATATTTACGCGTGTTTCTTAAGTGCTATTTTGCTGCGCAGGGTTAACCGTAAGGCGAATTCGGGTATGTTTGGTATCGTTGGACTCGGCAACTATTTAGAACTCAAAGGAAACAAGTCCTGTGAAAATATGTCAATCGGAGCCAAAGTTATAGGCATGTAAAACATAAGTCTGACCACTAGGTGGCGCTGTGACGAAACTCTGCATGCACCCTTAGTTCCTGACTGGCATCACAAATACAAAGTATCGTGTCAATAGGCTTAAGTTTGGCGAAGATACAGCCTCAAATCCGTTTTTTTGAGCTCTACGTAAAATTTGTTGACGCGCTATACGACAACGGATTGGTTTATCAAAATTCTTTTAATAACTTTTTGCCTTGAGTGTCTCTAGATGGTGCATACCGATTTTCAAGGCAATCCGGCAAAAGCTCTAGGACGAGTTCGCAAAAGTAGGTTTTATGAATATTTAAAAATGGCGGGAAAATTTTCATGACTGAAAATGACGTCATAGGGTCCAATCGAATCGTCTTGAGCCAAGGAATCAGAGGAAACAAGAATTTAATTTCTAGGACGTACGGGTCAGAAGTTATAGGCAAAAACATAAGTGCAATTTTGGACTGTTGGTGGCGCTAGTGGGTTAGATATAGAGACTCCAAATTTGCTGTGGGGACACATTGGACTGTCGTTTATCAGTGTGCCAAATTTCATAACTTTCCTACGTACGGTTCTATGGGCTGCCATAGACCGCAATGGCGGAAGAAGAATAACTAATAATAATAATAATAAAATTAAGAAAACTAACAAATACAATAGGGTTCTACGCCCCTTCGGGGCTTGACCCCTAATAAGAAAACTAACAATAACAATAGGGTTCTACGCCCCTTCGGGGCTTGACCCCTAAATATAGCTGCAAGCAGCGATACCGGGGTCAAGCCAAAAAGGGCACAGAAGAAGGTAAACTTGAGTCCGGATTAGGGGTGTCCATGGTTAACCGATTAACCGTTAAAAATTGTTTAACCGAGTGAAACATTTTGCTCGGTTCAATGGCATCAATGGCGTGCATTGAATTGAAATACATTTTTGCACCACCAGAGACCGCCAAAGCGCTCCCAGACATTTGTAATGTCCACAAGTAGTAGCAGTTGTCTAATATGAAGCGGGCAAAGAAAAGCACAGCGTGGGAGCACTTTAAAATCGAGAATGACAGGGCAAAATGCAAGTATTGCAATGCAGTGCTTATATACTTCATGTACAACCTAGGGTTGCTGCGGTGACAGAATTTTCCCACCGGTTAATGCATGCAGACATGCGCATTTTACTTTCACTTTTGAATTACGCAATTGTTTAAATGCAGCGCTTGCGTAAGCTGCATTAAATCGCGTATGAATTTGCGTGTTTATGATTAAACAGCTGGTTTATTTAAGTGCTTGAGTCAACGTGCGCAGGTAATTCTCGCAGAACTTGTCAAAGCAGTGCAACCGGCTACTCCTCCATAAAGCGCTGCTTGAATGTTGGGTTTATTATTTTTCTTGATAATAATACAACAAAACTATCTCGCTTATATTAAACATCATATATGTGCATTATAAGAAAAACGAGTAAGCACGCGGCTTCTAGTATCGTCTGGTCATTCAGCAGGCCTCGCAAACTCTGTCAGTAATAAATGTAATCTGACACCTGCTGCTTTGTGACGTGACTCGCGTTCAGCTCCACTGTGAATTCATGCAGCAGACACATTCAGTTATAAGTGTTTGCTCTCTCTAACGAAGCTAAATGATTTAATTACAAGAAAATATCAAAACGACGGTGAAAGACGGTGTCGGGGTGGGCAAGTGATCTAACCGGTGAGAGGCTGAAGCACCGGCAATCACCGTTTCACCGACTATCACGGCAAACCGAGCCAACACCCGGGCATCATAGAGAGGCGGCCGCGGAGCCTGCGAGTACCTTCGCCCAGCCTATCATCCCCGTGAATGCAAAAGTCAGTGACATACTTAAGCTGCTCTGTCCTTACCACTGCGTTTTATTTCTATAAATTACTTTTGTTTTAAATGTGGTCCAACCAGTTATAAAAGGTGTTAAAAATTAATAACTACCCCTTTCTCGTGTGTCTGTATCTCTGGGTTGCCTTGCGCATAATATGGTTAACCGAGTATTAACCGCTAAGGGTGTCGGTTAACGGTTAATTAAAAACTTGAAAATGTGCAGCCCTAGTCCGGATGAGCAGTTTAAAAAACCTAGCAAAACCTCTTGATTTCAGACAAATTAATATAACAGTAATCAGCAAAAAAGCTCTGTTCTTATTCAGTGAAATCTCTCCCTCACGTCTTGAGGAGCATTGACAATTAAAACACTGAAGGAAATGTAAGTGGTGCTTGCAGTGGTAATACTCAGCTCACAAAATGTTACAGTGGTGTTAATGAGTCGAAAGAGCCCACCCCCATGTCTCTACGCTGTTCTGATGAAGAGATATAGCTCTTGCAAAAACAGTTGATAAGGTATTCTCATTGGTTGCTAGACAGTAAATTGACATCCACCAGTGATTATAATCCAAGCCATGAAATGAATAATCCATGATGACTTATGGTTTTAGATGTGTTTGTTGCAGTAGTTTTAGGCAAAAATTACCATTTTCTATCTCAAAACCACTAGGTGGCGCTGTGACAAAATTGTGCATGCAACTTCAGGTCATGATTACGTTACATCGAGCTAGTTTTATGTCTATACACTTTAGTTTAGTGAAGAAACAGTTGTATGACCATAGGGCTGGCTTGATATCACAGGTTTTGTTCAATTATAACGCCAACTAGTGGTGCAAGCAAGCAATTTTTTTTGTGTAGCCTCAGACTGTGGTCGTACATCAGCGTATCAAATCTGGTGAAAAAATCTCTTTTCGTTGCGAAGTTATAACCATTTATGTGTAAAAAAAAAAAATTTAAAGGTAATTTTTCGTTTTTTGCATTTTTAGGTCATTTCTGATGAAAATTTTAATATAACGCCAATAGAACTTTTTGTTCAGAAGGTAAGGTTAGTTTCTTCCTATGGTGTTTTTGAGTCGATCAGAATTACGCTCGCGGAGATATTCGCGCGTGTTATTTAAGCGCTATTTTGCCGCACAGGGTTAACCGTAAGCCGAATCCTGGCATGTTTGGTATCGTTGGACTCGGCAACTATTCAAAACTCCAAAGAAACAAGTCCCTTGTAAATACGATGATCATAGCCAAAGTTATAGGCCTATAAATCATTCATCTGGCCACTAGGTGGCGCTGCAACGAAACTGTGCATGCTCCCTCAGTTCCTGACTGGCATCTCAAGTACCAAGATTCGTGTCAATAGGCCTAAGTTTGGAAAAGATACAGCCTAAAATCTGTTTTTTTGCGCTCTATGTAAAATTCGTTGACGCGCTATACGACAACGGATTGGTTTATCGAAATTCTTTTAATAACTTTTTGCCTTGAGTGTCTCTAGATGCTGCATACCAATTTTCGTGGAAATCGGGCAAAAGCTCTAGGACGAGTTCGCAAAAGTAGGTTTTTCAAAAAATTCAAAATGGCGGAAAATTTTTCATGACGGAAAATGACGTCATAGGGTCCATTCGAATCGTCTTGAGCCAAGGAATCAGATGAAACAAGAATTTCGTTTCTAGGACTTACGGATCAGAAGTTATAAGCAAAAAGGTAAGTGCAATTTTGGACTGTTGGTGGCGCTAGTGGGTTTGAGATAGAGACTCCAAAATTGCTGTGGATACTATTTGGACTGTCCTCTGTCAGTGTGCCAAATTTCATAACTTTCCTATGTACGGTTCTATGGGCTGCCATAGACCGCAATGGAACAGGAAGAAGAATAATATTTAAAAAGAAAAAGAAAACTAACAGATACAATAGGGGTCTTCGCCCATTCTGGGCTTGACCCCTAATAATAAGAAAACTAACAAATACAATAGGGGTCTTCGCCCCTTCGGGGCTTGACCCCTAAATATAGCTGCAAGCAGCAATACCGGGGTCAAGCCAAAAAGGGCACAGAAGGATGTAAAATTCAGTTTGGATAAGCAGATTAAAGAACCTAGGTAAACCTAATGATAACGGATAAAAAACCAGCAATGTAACCAACAAAAATAATCTATGTTCTTGTCTACTGTGATCGTCTTTCTGTTATTGACAATCATGGAACATTTAGAGCCCAAAGGGACATGTGAGTGGTGTTTGCAGTGCTAAAACGTAGGTCACATCATGTTACAGCAAGTTAAATGAGTCAAAAGAGACCACCCCAGTGTATCTACGATGTTCTGATGCAGAGATATAGCTCTTGCAAAAAACGGTTGATAAGGTATTCTCATTGGTTGCTAGGGATTGAATTGGCAACCACCAATGATTATACTCCGAGCCATAGAGGAATAATCAAAGAATAATCCATGAAGACTCATGGCTTTAGATGTGTTGTTGCAGTAGTTTTAGGCAAAAATAGCCATTTTCTATCTCAAAACCACTAGGTGTCACTATGACAAAACTGTGCATGCAACTTTAAGTCATGACTGCGTTACATCTAGCTAGTTTCATGACTATACACTTTAGTTTAGCTATAAAATTGTTGTATGACCATAGGGCTTGCTTGATATTAAAGATTTTGTTCAATTATAGGGCCACCTAGTGGTGCAGGCATACCATTTTTTTTGTGTGGCCTCAGACTCTGCTCATACATCAGCGTATAAAATCTGGTGAAAAAATATCTTTTCGTTGCGAAGTTATAACCATTTATGTGTAAAAAATACAAAATTTAAAGGTAATTTTTAGTTTTTTGCAATTTTTGGCCATTTCTGATGAAAATTTTAATATAACGCCAATAGAACTTTTTGTTCAGAAGGTAAGGTTAGTTTCTTCCTATGGTGTTTTCGAGTCAATCGGAAAAACGCTCGCGGAGATATTCACGCCTGTTTTTTAAGCGCTATTTTACTGCGCAGGGTTAACCGTAAGGGGAATTCTGGCATGTTTGGTATCGTTGGACTTGGCAACTATTCAGAACTCCAAAGAAACAAGTCCCGTGAAAATATGTCCATCGGAGCCAAAGTTATAGGCGTGTAAAGCATAAGTCTGACCACTAGGTGGCGCTGCGACGAAACTGTGCATGCACCCTCAGTTCCTGACTGGCATCTCAAGTACCAAGTGTCTTGTCAATCGGCCTCAGTTTGACGAAGATACAGCCTAAAATCTGTTATTTTGCGCTCTATGTAAAATTCGTTGACACGCTATACAACAACGGATTGGTTTATCGAAATTCTTTTAATAACTTTTTGCCTTGAGTGTCTCTAGATGCTGCATACCGATTTTCGTGGCAATCGGGCAAAAACTCTAGGACGAGTTCGCAAAAGTAGGTTTTACGAATAATTCAAAATGGCGGAAAAATTTTCATGACGGAAAATGACGTCATAGGGTCTAATCGAATCGGCTTGAGCCAAGGAATCAGAGGAGACAAGAATTTCGTTTCTAGGACTTACGGATCAGAAGTTATAAGCAAAAACATAAGTGCAACTTTGGACTGTTGGTGGCGCTAGCGGGCTTGAGATAGAAACTCCAAATTTGCTGTGGATATTATTTGGACATTCCTCTGTCAGTGTGCCAAATTTCATAACTTTCCTATGTACGGTTCTAGGGGCTGCCATAGACCGCAATGGCGGAGGAATAATAATAATTATTATAATAATAAAAAGAAAACTAACGGATACAATAGGGGTCTTCGCCCATTCTGGGCTTGACCCCTAAATATAGCTGCAAGCAGCGATACCGGGGTCAAGCCAAAAAGGGCACAGAAGAAGGTAAACTTGAGTCCGGATGAGCAGTTTAAAAAACCTAGCAAAACCTCCTAATTTCAGACAAATTAATATAACAGTAATCAGCAAAAAAACTGTGTTCTTATTCAGTGAAATCTCTCCCTCACGTCTTGAGGAGCATTGACAACTAGAACACTAAAGGAAATGTGACTGGTGCTTGCAGTGGTAATACTCAGCTCACAAAATGTTACTGTGGTGTTATTGAGTCGAAAGAGCCCACCCCCATGTCTCTACGCTGTTCTGATGAAGAGATATAGCTCTTGCAAAAACAGTTGATAAGGTATTCTCATTGGTTGCTAGACAGTAAATTGACAACCACCAGTGATTATAATCCAAGCCATGAAATGAATAATCCATGATGACTTATGGTTTTAGATGTGTTTGTTGCAGTAGTTTTAGGCAAAAATTACCATTTTCTATCTCAAAACCACTAGGTGGCGCTGTGACAAAATTGTGCATGCAACTTCAGGTCATGATTACGTTACATCGAGCTAGTTTTATGACTATACACTTTAGTTTAGTGAAGAAACAGTTGTATGACCATAGGGCTGGCTTGATATCACAGGTTTTGTTCAATTATAACGCCAACTAGTGGTGCAAGCAAGCAATTTTTTTTGTGTAGCCTCAGACTGTGGTCGTACATCAGCGTATCAAATCTGGTGAAAAAATCTCTTTTCGTTGCGAAGTTATAACCATTTATGTGTAAAAAATACAAAATGTAAAGGTAATTTTTCGTTTTTTGCATTTTTCGGCCATTTCTGATGAAAATTTTAATATAACTTCAATAGAACTTTTTGTTCAGAAGGTAAGGTTAGTTTCTTCCTATGGTGTTTTCGAGTCGATCGGAAAAACACTTACGGAGATATTCGCGCGTGTTTTTTAAGCGCTATTTTGCCACACAGGGTTAACCGTAAGGCGAATCCTGGCATGTTTGGTATCATTGGACTCGGCAACTAACTCCAAGGAAACAAGTCCCTTGTAAATACAATGATCATAGCCAAAGTTATAGGCCTATAAAACATTCGTCTGGCCACTAGGTGGCGCTGCAACGAAACTGTGCATGCTCCCTCAGTTCCTGACTGGCATCTCAAGTACCAAGATTTGTGTCAATAGGCCTAAGTTTGGAGAAGATACAGTCTAAAATCTGTTTTTTTGCGCTCTATGTAAAATTCGTTGACGCGCTATACGACAACGGATTGGTTTATCGAAATTCTTTTAATAACTTTTTGCCTTGAGTGTCTCTAGATGCTGCATACCAATTTTCGTGGAAATCGGGCAAAAGCTCTAGGACGAGTTCGCAAAAGTAGTTTTTACGAATAATTCAAAATGGCGGAAAATTTTTCATGACGGAAAATGACGTCATAGGGTCATTTCGAATCGTCTTGAGCCAAGGAATCAGAGGAAACAAGAATTTTGTTTCTAGGACTTACGGATCAGAAGTTATAAGCAAAAAGGTAAGTGCAATTTTGGACTGTTGTTGGCGCTAGTGGGTTTGAGATAGAGACTCCAAAATTGCTGTGGATACTATTTGGACTGTCCTCTGTCAGTGTGCCAAATTTCATAACTTTCCTACGTACGGTTCTATGGGCTGCCATAGACCGCAATGGAACAGGAAGAAGAATAATAGTTAAGAAAAAGAAAAAGTAAAAGAAAAAGAAAACTAACGGATACAATAGGGGTCTTCGCCCATTCTGGGCTTGACCCCTAAATATAGCTGCAAGCAGCGATACCGGGGTCAAGCCAAACATGGCAAAAAATGATTCATACGTGATGACTGTCATGATTTAAGATCTAAGTTTGCATTAGTTTTATGAAAAAAATAGCAATTTTTTCGTATCTTGAGACCACTAGGCGGCGCTTTGCCGAAACAATAGATGGTGCCTCAGGTCATGACTGTGATGACACATACCAAATTTAGTGTAAATACGATAAAGCGATACAGAGATATAGCCTTAAATGACTTGACCACTAGGGGGCTCTGACCAAACAATAAATTGTGACTCAGGTCTTGATTGTGATGACACCCACCAAATTTGGTGTAAATACGATAAAGAGATGCAGAGATATAGCTTCAAATCTCTTGACCACTAGGGGGCGCCGAAAAGTTTACAAGTCCTCCCAGAACATGTTGCTGATGAACCATACCAAGTTTCATAACAATACGCAATTGCGTTTCTGAAATACTTGAACTTAAAGAAAAAATTCAAAATGGCCGACACACAAAATGGCCGACCAAAAACCATTTGGTATCGTTTGACTCGGCATGCCTCACGAACTCTAACAAGACCAGTCTCATAATTTTACATTCAAGTTTGCAGTAGTTATAAGCAAAAATAGACATTTTTTATATCTCGTGACCAGTAGGGGGCAGTGTGACGAAATGGTGCATGCACCCTCAGGTCATCACTGTTATGACATATACCAAGTCTCATATTAATACACAAAAGTTTTGCGAAGATACAGGCTCAAAGACATTTTGGCGTGCTCGCCCTCGCATTCTTTGATGCGTTATACGACAACGGATAGGTCTACCGAAAAGCTTTTGATAACTTTTTGTCTAGAGTGTCTCTAGATGATGCATACCAAAAATTAAGCCAATCACATGAGCGCTCTAGGAGGAGTTCGAAAAAGTAGGTGTTCAATATAATTCAAAATGGCCGACAGGAAGTAGGTTTGACTCAGACATATTTGGTACAGTCGGACTCAGCATGAGCCAAGGAATCAATAGAGTGAAGTCTTATGTCATAGTGGCAATTTAATCAAATGATATAAAGATTTTAAACAATTTATTTACATATCCTGACCACTAGGTGGCGCTGTCCTAAAGATTTATAGGTCCGCTCAGAACATGTCACTGATGAACCATGCCAAATTTCGTAGCGATACGCCATTCTGTTTGTGAAATACTGAACTTAATGAGAAAATTCTAAATGGCCGACACCCAAAATGGCCGACCGAAAACCGCTTGGTATCGTTTGACTCGGCATGCCTCAAGGAATCTAACAAGACCACTTTCATGATTTTAGACTCAAGTTTGAAGTAGTTATAAGCGAAAATAAGCATTTTTCGAATCTCGTGACCACTAGGTGGCGCTGTGACGAAACGTTGTAGGCACCCTCAGGTCATGACTGTAATGACAGATACCAAGTTTTGTATCGATACACAAAAGTTTTGCGAAGATACGGCCTCACGTCCGTTTTGGCGTGCTCGCCGCCATGTATGTTGTCAATTTATATGAGAACGCATTGGTCTATCAAAAAGCTTTTGATAACTTTTTGTCTGGGGTGCCTCTAGATGCTACATACCAAAGGACATGCAAATCGGACAAACGGTCTAGGAGGAGTTCGAAAAAGTAGGTTTTACGGAAAATTCAAAATGGCGGAAAGATTTGCATGACACAAATGACATCAATGTGTGCAATTGAATCATCATGAGCCAAGGATTCAGAGGAAACAAGAATTTAGTTTCTAGGACTCACGGGTCAGAAGTTATGAGCATGATCATTAGTGGATTTTTGGACTGTTGGTGGCGCTAGAGGGTTTGAGTCAGACACACCAATGTTCCTATAGTAACTTCTTAGACTGTCCTCTACATGTGTGCCAAATTACATAACTTTCCTACGTACGGTTTTATGTGCTGACATTGACTTCAATGGCGGAAGAACTAGGATGAATAATAATAAGAAAACTAACAATAACAATAGGGTTCTACGCCCCTTCGGGGCTTGACCCCTAATAATAAGAAAACTAACAATAACAATAGGGTTCTACGCCCCTTCGGGGCTTGACCCCTAAATATAGCTGCAAGCAGCAATGCCGGGGTCAAGCCGAAAAGGGCAAAAAAGGATGTAAAATTGAGATTGGATAAGCAGATTGAAGAACCTAGGTAAACCTAATAATTTTAGATGAAAAAACAAATAAGTTATCAACAAAAATAATCAAAGTTCTTGTCTACTGCATTCGTCCTTCTGTTATTGACAATCGTGGAACATTAGAGCACTGAAGGACATGTGAGTGGTGTTTGCAGTGGCAAAACATGGGTCACATCATGTTATAACACGTTTAATTGGTCAAAAGAGACCATCCCCGTGTCTCTACCATGTTCTGATGCAGAGATATAGCTTTTGCAAAAACGGTTAATAAGGTATTCTCAATGGTTGCTAGGGAGTGAATTGGCAACCACCAGTGATCATAGTCAAAGCCATGAAAGGAATAATCCATGATGACTCATGGTTTTAGATATGTTATTGCAGTAGTTTTAAGCAAAAATACCATATTTCTATCTCAAAACCACTAGGTGGCGCAATGACAAAATTGTGCATGCAACATCAGGTCATGATTGTGTTACATCTAGCTAGTTTTATGTCTATACACTTTAGTTTAGTGAAGAAACAGTTGTAAGACCATAGGGATGGCTTGTTATCAAAGGTTTTGTTCAATTATAAGGCCATCTAGTGGTGCAAGCATAAAATTGTTTTTGTGTAGCCTCAGAATATGCTCATGCATCAGTGTATCAAATCTGGTGAAAAAATATATTTTCGTTACGAAGTTACAACCATTTATGTGTAATAAACACAAATTTTGAAGGTAATTTTTCGTTTTTTGCAATTTTCGGCCATTTCTGATAAAATTTTTAATATAACGCCAATAGAACTTTTTGTTCAGCAGGTAAGGTTAGTTTCTTCCTATGGTGTTTTCGAGTCGATCGGAAAAAAGTTCGCGGAGATATTCACGCGTGTTTCTTAAGCGCTATTTTGCTGCGCAGGGTTAACCGTAAGGCGGATTCTGGCATGTTTGGTATCGTTGGACTCGACAACCATTCAGAACTCCAAAGCAACAAGTCCCGTGAAAATACGTCAATCTGAGCCAAAGTTATAGGTGTATAAAACATTGCTCTGGCCACTAGGTGGCGCTGCGACGAAACTGTGCATGCACCCTCAGTTCCTGACTGGCATCACAAGTACCAAGTGTCGTGTCAATAGGCCAAAGTTTGACGAAGATACAGCCTAAAATCCGTTTTTTTTAGCTCTACGTAAAATTCGTTAAGGCGGTATATGACAACGGATTGCTGTATCAAAATTCTTTTGATAACTTTTTGCCATGAATGTCTCAAGATGATACATACCAATTTTCGTGGAAATCGGACAAAAGCTCTAGGACGAGTTCGAAAAAGTAGGTTTTTTAAACAATTCAAAATGGCGGAAAAATTTAATATCGGAAAATGACGTCATAGGGTCCAATCGAATTGTCTTGAGCCAAGGAATCAGAGGAACCAAGAATTTTGTTTCTGGGACTCACGGATCAGAAGTTATAACCAAAAACATAAGTGCAACTTTGGACTGTTGGTGGCGCTAGCGGGTTAGAGATAGAGACTCCAAATTTGCTGTGGGGACACATTGGACTGTCCTCTATCAGTGTGCCAAATTTCATAACTTTCCTATGTACGGTTCTATGGGCTGCCATAGACCGCAATGGCGGAAGAAGAACCAGAATAATAATTATTATAATAGGAAAACTAACAAATACAATAGGGGTCTTCGCCCCTTCGGGGCTTGACCCCTAATAATAAAATTAAGAAAACTAACGGATACAATAGGGGTCTTCGCCCCTTCGGGGCTTGACCCCTAAATATAGCTGCAAGCAGCAATGCCGGGGTCAAGCCAAAAAGGGCACAAAAGGATGTAAAATTGAGATTGGATAAGCAAATTGAAGACCCTAGGTAAACCTAATAATTTTAGATGAAAAAACAAAAAAGTTATTAACAAAAATAATCTAAGTTCTTGTCTACTGCAATCGTCCTTCTGTTATTGACAATCAGGGAACATTAGAGCACTGAAGGACATGCGAGTGGTGTTTGCAGTGGCAAAACATGGGTCACGTCATGTTATAACAAGTTTAATTAGTCAAAAGAGACCATCCCCGTGTCTCTACGATGTTCTGATTCAGAGATATAGCTTTTGCAAAAACGGTTGATAAGGTATTCTCAATGGTTGCTAGGGAGTGAATTGGCAACCACCAGTGATTATAGTCAAAGCCATGAAAGGAATAACCCATGATGACTCATGGTTTTAGATGTGTTGTTGCAGTAGTTTTAGGCAAAAATACCATATTCTATCTCAAAACCAGTAGGTGGCGCAATGAAAAAATTTTGCATGCAACATCAGGTCATGATTGTGTTACATCTAGCTAGTTTTATGACTATACACTTTAGTTTAGTTAAGAAACAGTTGTATGACCATAAGGCTGGCTTGTTATCAAAGGTTTTGTTCAATTATAAGGCCATCTAGTGGTGCAAGCATACAATTGTTTTTGTGTGGTCTCAGAATGTGCTCATGCATCAGCGTATCAAATCTGGTGTAAAAATCTCATTTTGTTGCAGAGTTATAACCATTTATGTGTAAAAAACACCAAATTTAAAGGTAATTTTTCGTTTTTTGCAATTTTCTGCCATTTCTGATGGAAATTTTAATATAACGCCAATAGAACTTTTTGTTCAGAAGTTAAGGTTAGTTTCTTCCTATGGTGTTTTCGAGTCGATCGGAAAAACGCTCGCGGAGATATTCACGCGTATTTTTTAAGCGCTATTTTGCTGCGCAGGGTTAACCGTAAGGCGAATTCTGGCATGTTTGGTATCGTTGGACTCAGCAACTATTCAGAACTCCAAAGAAACAAGTCCCGTGAAAATACGTCAATCGGAGCCAAAGTTATAGGCGTGTAAAGCATAAGTCTGACCACTAGGTGGCGCTGTGACGAAACTCTGCATGCACCCGTAGTTCCTGACTGGCATCACAAGTACCAAGTATCGTGTCAATAGGCTTAAGTTTGCCGAAGATACAGCCTCAAATCCGTTTTTTTGCGCTCTACGTAAAATTCGTTGATGCGGTTTACAGAAACGGATCGACGAATTGACATGAATTCCATAACTTTTTGCCGTGAGGGTCTGTAGATGCTACATACCCATTTTCGTGGAAATCGGGCTAAAGCTCTAGGACGAGTTCGCAAAAGTAGGTTTTACGAATAATTCAAAATGGCGGAAAAATTTTCATGACGGAAAATGACGTCATAGGGTCCAGTCGAATCGTCTTGAGCCAAGGAATCAGATGAAACAAGAATTTAATTTCTAGGACGTATGGGTCAGAAGTTATAAGCAAAAACGTAAGTGCAACTTTGGACTGTTGGTGGCGCTAGCGGGTTAGACATAGAGACTCCAAATTTGCTATGGGGACACATTGGACTGTCCTTTATCAGTGTGCCAAATTTCATAACTTTCCTACGTACGGTTCTATGGGCTGCCATAGACCGCAATGGCGGAAGAAGAAGAATAACTAATAATAATAATAAGAAAACTAACAGATACAATAGGGGTCTTCGCCCATTCTGGGCTTGACCCCTAATTATAATAAGAAAACTAACAAATACAATAGGGTTCTACGCCCCTTCGGGGCTTGACCCCTAAATATAGCTGCAAGCAGCGATACCGGGGTCAAGCCAAAAAGGGCACAGAAGAAGGTAAACTTGAGTCCGGATGAGCAGTTTAAAAAACCTAGCAAAACCTCCTAATTTCAGACAAATTAATATAACAGTAATCAGCAAAAAAGCTCTGTTCTTATTCAGTGAAATCTCTCCCTCACGTCTTGAGGAGCATTGACAACTAGAACACTGAAGGAAATGTGAGTGGTGCTTGCAGTGGTAATACTCAGCTCACAAAATGTTACTGTGGTGTTAATGAGTCGAAAGAGCCCACCCCCATGTCTCTACGCTGTTCTGATGAAGAGATATAGCTCTTGCAAAAACAGTTGATAAGGTATTCTCATTGGTTGCTAGACAGTAAATTGACATCCACCAGTGATTATAATCCAAGCCATGAAATGAATAATCCATGATGACTTATGGTTTTAGATGTGTTTGTTGCAGTAGTTTTAGGCAAAAATTACCATTTTCTATCTCAAAACCACTAGGTGGCGCTGTGACAAAATTGTGCATGCAACTTCAGGTCATGATTACGTTACATCGAGCTAGTTTTATGACTATACACTTTAGTTTAGTGAAGAAACAGTTGTATGACCATAGGGCTGGCTTGATATCACAGGTTTTGTTCAATTATAACGCCAACTAGTGGTGCAAGCAAGCAATTTTTTTTGTGTAGCCTCAGACTGTGGTCGTACATCAGCGTATCAAATCTGGTGAAAAAATCTCTTTTCGTTGCGAAGTTATAACCATTTATGTGTAAAAAATACAAAATTTAAAGGTAATTTTTCGTTTTTTGCATTTTTCGGCCATTTCTGATGAAAATTTTAATATAACGCCAATAGAACTTTTTGTTCAGAAGGTAAGGTTAGTTTCTTCCTATGGTGTTTTTGAGTCGATCAGAATTACGCTCGCGGAGATATTCGCGCGTGTTTTTTAAGCGCTATTTTGCCACACAGGGTTAACCGTAAGGCAAATCCTGGCATGTTTGGTATCGTTGGACTCTGCAACTATTCAAAACTCCAAGGAAATAGGTCCCTTGTAAATACGATGATCATAGCCAAAGTTATAGGCCTATAAAACATTCGTCTGGCCACTAGGTGGCGCTGCAACGAAACTGTGCATGCTCCCTCAGTTCCTGACTGGCATCTCACGTACCAAGATTTGTGTCAATAGGCCTAAGTTTGGAGAAGATACAGCCTAAAATCTGTTTTTTTGCGCTCTATGTAAAATTCGTTGACGCGCTATACGACAACGGATTGGTTTATCGAAATTCTTTTAATAACTTTTTGCCGTGAGTGTCTCTAGATGCTGCATACCAATTTTCGTGGAAATCGGGCAAAAGCTCTAGGACGAGTTCGCAAAAGTAGGTTTTACGAATAATTCAAAATGGCGGAAAAATTTTCATGACGGAAAATGACGTCATAGGGTCCATTTGAATCGTCTTGAGCCAAGGAATCAGAGGAAACAAGAATTTTGTTTCTAGGTCTTACAGATCAGAAGTTATAAGCAAAAACAAAAGTGCAACTTTGGACTGTTGGTGGCGCTAGTGGGTTAGACATAGAGACTCCAAATTTGCTGTGGGGACACATTGGAGTGTCCTTTATCAGTATGCCAAATTTCATAACTTTCCTACGTACGGTTCTATGGGCTGCCATAGACCGCAATGGCGGAAGAAGAATAACTAATAATAATAATTATTATAAAAAGAAAACTAACAAATACAATAGGGTTCTACGCCCCTTCGGGGCTTGACCCCTAATTATTATAATAGGAAAACTAACAAATACAATAGGGTTCTACGCCCCTTCGGGGCTTGACCCCTAATTATTATAAAAAGAAAACTAACAAATACAATAGGGTTCTACGCCCCTTCGGGGCTTGACCCCTAATAATAAAATTAAGAAAACTAACAAATACAATAGGGTTCTACGCCCCTTCGGGGCTTGACCCCTAATAATAAAATTAAGAAAACTAACAAATACAATAGGGTTCTACGCCCCTTCGGGGCTTGACCCCTAATTATTATAAAAAGAAAACTAACAAATACAATAGGGTTCTACGCCCCTTCGGGGCTTGACCCCTAATTAAGAAAACTAACAAATACAATAGGGTTCTACGCCCCTTCGGGGCTTGACCCCTAATAATAAAATTAAGAAAACTAACAAATACAATAGGGTTCTACGCCCCTTCGGGGCTTGACCCCTAATAAGTATTGAATTAAATACTTCTGTGAAATACTCCCACTTGTAAAACTGAAATTACATATTATATGTGTAGTCTTGTACTTTATCGTTTAACATTTAATGATTATTGTATTAAAATAACAAAAGATGTATTGCAGTGATGATGATAAAAAAAAGAACTGAAATCAGATTTTGATTTGTTGCATATCTTAACATAGAAGACAGTTGCATATAGTTCGCTTTCTCTCGTTATCAACTTAAAATATGGATAAAAGTAACCAGCTGGAAATAAACGAATGCAAATTGATTGTAATAATCATGAGATTAAGCATTTGGGTTGGATTTATCTGCGTGTATTTGTGTGTAACTGTTTGAGGTACTACTAATATTATTGTCCTGTCAGCCTTGACGTCAAACTTAGGTTACTGCTGTGGTTTCTCTGCTAATGCAGCATCTATTTAGCAAATTAATTACTTCATAATGACATGAAGCAATGGACGCACCCGGAAAAACTATCTGCATGGATTTTTTGCAGATAACCAATTGTTCCACCGATTTACTATCGGTGCCGATTAATCTACCTCAGAGGTACATATTGGTAATAAAGACTGCATATTAGTACCTTAGGTATATATTTTGGTACAAAATGGTAAATATTAGGACCTTTTTAAAGGGTATTGTCTCACTGACAGCAAGGGACCATTTTTTGTGACAGTGTAGTCTCAAATACAAGTAATTGATTGTGCATAATACTGCAGTATGCTTTACCTTCTTACAGACCTGCTTACAATACACACTTTGTCTTCCCCTCTAAATTTTCAAAATAATTAATAACATGAACACACCAATAAAGTATCAATTGACACAAACATAAAAGTTCCCCTTGAACTAACAGTACAGTATGTCACCTAAATAAACAAAAAGACTTTACAGTAAGACCAGCGTTTGAAGAATATGGGGCAAAGGGTGAGGAGGTTTGTTCTGCTCATGTCCAGTACAGAATGTACTAAATGAAGTGCCAGAGAAAAGGTATGCGTGAATGTGTGAGATATACCAGAGAGTGAGTTGATGGCTGACTGGCCAGTTTCCTCCGGATGATCCTACAGAAGTGGCTACCGATGGGCTACTGAAAGCTGAGGCTGATAATACCGTACACAGAGCTGCTATAATAAGCCACAGGTCAGCATAATGGTGTATCTCAGCAAATCTCTGAGCTCTAGACCTGGTCTCTGGTCTATTTTAATCTTATATATGTTAAAGTTCAAAGATAATAAGAATGTGTTGCTGGTATAGACGAAAAAAGTTACAAGCTAAAGAGACTCTTGCCTCAGTACTGCATTAGTGAACCTTTGGCATGATCCATTTTAAAGTGTTTACACTGAAATAACCAGAAAACCTTTAACTGGATGGCTATTGTAGGTAGTCACATATTGGCATTTTGCAGACTTCACAATGTACTATTTAGTGTTTAAAGACATTAGTCAGGTCAAATCGCCTACTTCCATATTACATATACACTATAGGTTAGTCCTCATAATGGGTCTCACAATGTACTATTTAGTGTTTAAAGACATTAGTCAGGTCAAATCGCCTACTTCCATATTACATATACACTAGGTTAGTCCTCATAATGGGTCAATTTTTTTTAAAATGTTCAACTCTCATCCCCTAAATGCACTGTGCAACATTTTTAATTGTTCCTACAATATCTAGAGGTTGCTCAAAGCCTTTGAATATTTAAACATATTGGTGGGGTGAGAGCATGAACTTTTAAAAGTTGAAAAATAAAGACCACCCTAATATACACCGATCAGCCATAACATTATCACCACATGCTTAATATTGTGTAGGTCCCACTTTTGCCAACAAAACAGCCCTGACCCATCGAGCATGGACTCCAATAGACCTTTCTATCAGAACCAGCATTCACTTTGTATAGTAGATCGGTGTATGTATAGTATGCATGCAAAATGGCTAGTAAGTCCAAAACCCAAGTATGCAAAATACAGTATATGAGAAATACCCAGATGAAACTGCATTCACTGAGATTTCTCAGATTTTCTCATCTTTTCAGACACAGGGAGAGAATTTCATTTTTTTATGGATAAAAATCGTGGCAGTTCAAAAAGTACTGTTTAGTGCCAATCATGTCATCTGAAATATTAGGAGAGTATATCCAATAGATTGGTCTGTACATCTTTCATTCAAAGCCCTTTTCACATCAAATCAAATATGGCATCCATGTTTATCCGCTATGCATTTTTTTATTAGTGTATATGTTGGGGAAAAGCTGCAATGTCTTCTGTCTCTGATTCATTTAGCATTGTGTACCTTCTACAGAGTAACTTTGCTCCAGCTGGTGAAGATCAGGAAGTATGTGCATGCAGTTTATGCAGCAGTATGTGAAGAAGTCAAGCATCACCACTTTGCCTAACAACTCCTTCCTGAAAGACAGAGGGCCATCTGTGTTCAGCCATTCCAGTCCTGCAGAATAATAATAAACGGATTAACAAAAACATAACTAAACACATTTTAACAAAATAAGTTTGTATACAATAACCACCGATCACATGCTACAACTGCACTTTATCGATTTTTCATGTGGGGTAACGTTAGTTTATTTGATCCACAGCCTGACAGGATCTCTGTTACATATTAAGTCAGTCGGTTATTGTAAGCCAATAATTTATTTCGAATTGATTTCAAGTTTCAAAGCCCCTCCCACACTTCAGATGAACTACATACAGTCGGCGGCCACCACTGAGTTCTTTACCTTCTTCAAAATCCGGGATAATTAAATCATCTTTTTCGTCTATTTTGTGCAAATACTGATGTACGAGATTTTCTTTCTCTTCTTGAGTCGTCGCGTCGTCCAAAGCGTAATCTAACTGGCTCTGAATGGGAAACAGAGCTGACAGCTTACTGTAAGACGCCATGACTCCCACAACACACACAGTGAATGAGCTACACATTTAGGCGCAGCACTTTCGACAAAACAATAATCTACATTAGATATTTGTTTATATTAGCTGCTCTCAAAAAAATTTATACATTTTATTAATATAATTTTTAATGTCCTGGAGGCATTTGTTTTAAGTATTATGGAGTGTTTAAAGTAAACCTAAAATGTGGAAAGTGTCGAAACCAATGGGAAATAGATATGCTTTCAACATTGGCGGTAAGAACTGTAGCAGAGAAAGATAATCGTCGATTTGTTTTTTCCACACAATGTGAACGTATTGTGTAAATAACACGACAGAATTCGTTTTATTGACTTTTAATGTTTTTGTACTTTTGTGGAAGATACGGTCGTCTGTGTGAATCAGTGAATAATTTTATTGTTAAGAGATGAATGTGTGTTTTCAAAACTGTTGCTTTCAAAACAAAACCGGAGGATTTGTTTATTTTTACAAATGTCACAGAGCGGATCTGAGAGTGACATATGGGACTATAAACCACTTAAAAAGACTAAAAGAAAATCCAACGTCTCCGGCGAACGTTGGACAAAAAGGAGAAAGGACAAATCATCAGTGCAAAACGTAAACGTAGAAGTCAACAGTGTTCAAACACACAATGATTTAGACCAAAATATAAACAGTTGCCTCAGTAATTCAGGAATTAATGGGAGATCAAACCAAGAACCAATCTCAAGCACTCGGGATGTGCATCATGAGACACCTCAGGATAAACAGCCGAAGTCTGGAGGCTTCTGTCCCATTTGTCAAATGCCATTTTCCATCCTGGTGGTTCAGTCTCAACAATGGCATGTTGCAGAATGCTTAGACACCCCAGGAGAAGACTGTAAAGGTATAGTTTTGGTTTGTTTATATTGCATATCTCCCCTGTCTAACACACCTTCTGCAAAATGTATAAATAACCGTATAGAAGAAAGACACATGGGTTTCAAAGCCACAAAGTTGAGTTAATAAAACAGGATTTTTATTTTTTTGGTGAACTTAACTAACCAGTGCTTTTGCATTACACTCCATCCCTTGTATTCTTCCCATTCATTTTCCTTCTGATGTTCCAGAATGTCCAGATGGTCTACAGTGCACATCCTCCATCCCCAATCACTACAAGAGGTACAGCCACTCTCTGCTTGCTCACAGTCGAGCTCTGAACGACAACGTTAGTACCCAGCGTACCCAAAGTTTCAAAGCCAGAAATACCTCAGACTTGGACTTTAAGTCTGTTAGTGATGTTGCACCTGCCTTTAGTACAGAGAACTCTGTGGACAGCGCTGTAAACACATCCACCTTTTCCAGCCAAAGTTCTTCTCCTGGTGAAGAATTAAAGGGAACTCCCACCAAGAATAATGCCCTGCTCTTCTTGCGCTCTCCTAACGCTGAAGATATTAAGAAAAAGAAAGGCTGGTCTCCTTCCACCAACAGATCACAATCCCAGAGTTCATCACAGGAGACCAGAATAAAGGTCTCCACTCCAGTTAAACCACATCATGGTGCTGTTCAGAAAGAGGCAGATGAAGTTAAAAAGGAATTTAGTGATGATGAATATATCTCCTACTCTCCACTATCTGAGCTTCCAGATGTAGACGAGGAACACGTGGCCCAAAAAACAAATAAAAAGCTAATGTTTCACAATTCTGTATTACATAAAAAAGAAGTTGAGGATGATAATGATTCTCTGCAATTATTCAGTGATGAAGACGATGAGATGTTCGTTGACGTGCTGGACCAATATGAGACTAACAGCCAGGAACATGAGTCAAACAGAGACACCTGTGTGAAATCCCAGACTTCATTAACACCAGATAATCACCTGATCACTTCCAGTTTCACAGGTGTTCCTGATGGACCTCTTTTGCAGTCTACAACAACCCAATTACAGTCGCCCCAAAGCTTGGTATTAGAGCGCCTTCGAGAACGCATTTCTAGTCCTACCAACGTCAACGGTTTAGGATCAACTTGTTTGGAAGCTACTTCTGCTTGCATAAACCAAGAGTCGTCTTCCAGTCAGACAACTTTATCCCTTACCCAGAAAACACTCTCTATGACTCCTAGGAGAACCCAGACTAAGGGAGGTCCCCCTGGATTGAAACAAACAGACATTGGGGTGTTTTTTGGCCTTAAGCCATTGATTGTAAAAAAGGCTGAAGAGGATGCCAATGACACACCTGGGGAAACCAACCAGAAAGGATCCAGGAGAGCAAGGATTGAAGAAGCTAAGGGGGAAGATGCAAAACGGCCGGGTAGACGACGGAAAAAGAACGAAGCGCCATCTGAAGCGTCTAATGTCTCTGCCGGAGAAGATGGCACAGCTCAGCCCACGCAAACAGAAGGAGGAAGAGGAGGCAGGGCAGCGGGGCATAAAAGATGGAGCAGGGGAAGAGCGACAGATGGAGATCCTGAGGTGCCCAAACGCTGTCCGTTCTACAAGAAAATTCCCGGTTTGTGCATTATTTCAGTACAGAGCTAGATTTAAGCCACAGTGGCATACATTTTATTTTACAACTTTAATGCTAAATCAGTACAAAATATGGTACATTTATTTTTACTATGTTAATAGCAGTATTTCTTTGCTTGGTCCAAATTGTTAAGTAACTATAATATACATTTTCTCTGTTCAGGAACTGGTTTTGCTGTGGATGCTTTTCAGTATGGGGTTGTTGAAGGTGTCACAGCCTACTTTCTTACCCACTTCCACTCAGACCACTATATTGGCTTGAAGAAAACTTCAGTTTTTCCCATCTACTGCAACAAAGTATGCCTGTCTTATCACAGATTATTCTGGTTTGCTTTATATACTGTTTATAATAGCTCTGCACTGCCAGCTGTCCAAACAAAGATGACACATCCCTAAAAACAATGGATTGTTGCTGATATGAACTGAAAAAATTACCATGTAAATGCTCAATCCCCAAGTCATTCAAAATGCATCATGTTTATGTTATCAAATCAAAGCACATTAACATAACAAAATTTCATAGCTAACTTGTATAATTCTTTGCAGGTAACCGGTAACCTGGTGAAGAGCAAGCTGAAGGTAGATGAGCAGTATGTTCATGTTCTCCCAATGAACACACAGTGTACAGTGCAAGGGGTGAAGGTCACTCTTTTGGATGCTAACCAGTGAGTATACGAGTTTGTCTTTTTCTCTGGCTTGCAATTGCTTTACTTTTTTTGGAACATCACGTACACAGCATTCTATAATGAATTGCATCTTTAATATAATTAAGTTTTTAATTACTGTGACTGTTTTACCCTCCAGCTGTCCTGGGGCAGCAATGTTGCTGTTTGTGCTGCCAGATGGCCAGACGGTTCTCCACACAGGTGACTTCCGGGCTGATCCGTCCATGGAGCGCTACCCAGAGCTGCAGGGTCTCCGGATCCAGAGTCTTTATCTAGACACAACGTGAGTCCTGCAGCTTGCTTTATTCGACTGTACTCTGAGGACTTATATATTTTTAACAAAGCTACTTTGCCCTTGGACTTCATTGTATGGGAATATACAGAGGTCTCTGTTATGCCCTGTTATGTTTGGCACGTTTCAAAGTTAGGTTAACTCTCACTTTTAAAGGGGACATACCATGAAAATCTGACTTTTTCCGTGTTTAAGTGCTATAATTGGGTCCCCAGTGCTTGTATCAACCTAAAAAAAGTGATAGAGAACAACCTAGTAACTTAGTTTTGAAAAACCTTTTTCTGCAAGCATGTGAAAAAATGGGTCATTGAAATTTAGCTCCCCTTGTGATGTAAGAAAGGGATTATACCGCCCCTTAATCTGCACTATCCAACCACAGCAGTGCCATTTAGTGCAGAGATCAGCTCATTTGCATTTTAAAGGACATACACAAAAATGGAAAATTTTCACATCTGCAAAGTGTCAATTTTAACATGTTATAATAAATTATCTATATGATATTTTGAGCTATAACTTTACATGCGTACTCTGTGGACACCAAAGATTTATGACATCTTAAAAAAAGTCTTGTGAAATGTTCCCTTTTAAATTCTTTAAAAACTTTTTTTAGGTGCATTATCGCACAATCCTATTTTTTACAATAATAATAATAAAAGCAACACTAGCAGTGCGAGCATGTCAAAATCTGCTGATCGCTGCAAGTCTAGTGTGATCATGGCCTAAGACAGTGGTTTTCAAACTGGGGGCCGCGAGATGGTTCCAGGGGGACCCTAGTTTTATGACATTTTATAAAATACATTCATTTATCATGAATTCTGTGTAATTAAACCTAAAAAATAATAAGCCAACTAACCAACAGCACTACTAGGTATAATTTTATATGTTTTGTTTAATTAAAATATTACATTTTAAAACTGTTTTTGGCATAAATTTTCTTTTGGGGGGCCGCGAAAAAATGCACTGTACACAATAGGGGCCGCACGCTGAAAAAGTTTGGGAACCACTGGCCTAAGACACAAATACTAAGAATGTAATAATTTAACTTACTGTTAAAATAGATAAAGAGTGGGAATCCAAACATAAATCTTCGATTTTTATATGAAATGAATTTTAAACATCTTTTCTAGTCTTACTTTATATAATTAGACATTATTCTCGCCAGGAATATAGCCTTAGAAACTGGCATGGCGTTTAACAGAAAAAGAAAGATGATGAGTGGCAATTTTTTGCTACTTAGTCTCAAATGATCAGATCTTAGATGTCTGTACACAACTGTATACAGCTTATGTGTACAATAAAACACTTTCTTTCTTAGGTATTGCAGTCCAGAATACACTTTTCCTACTCAACAGGAAGTCATCACTTTTGCGGTTAACACAGCCTTTGAATGGGTCACTTTGAACCCCCGTACGCTCATAGTGTGTGGCACCTATGCAGTAGGGAAAGAGAAAGTCTTTCTGGGTGAGTAACGTTGCTTTACTTCTCCAGACCTCTCATATGCTTTGTGTGGGTTTATTGAACTTAAAAGGACAAATTATACTCTACTATAAGATGACCACGAATCTCATGAATGATAAAGATGGGAGAGTTTTTATGTAACCTTTGCTGTCCTTACATGGAAATGGATTTTCTCTTCCAGAATTTTCTCAATGGCTATTTTATGAATGGATCTCATAAAATAGCCAATTTACTTTATAGTGCTGCACCTCTGTCTGTCTATCCTAAAAGTTTTATACGCATCAAGCTGAAAATGTATTTGGCCTGTACGTTGAAAAAATGTTTGGTGTCAACTGTTTTTTTCTCCCTAATACTCCTTTCAATCACTAAAGGCTGTATATCATCCTTTTCCCCTTATAAATATGTCTTTACCTGTCCTCTCTGTTACTCTAGGTGTCGCGGACGTGTTGGGATCTAAGGTGTGTTTGTCCAGGGACAAGTATAACACCATGTGCTGCCTGGAGTCCGAGCAGATTGGCCAGCGCATTACAACAGACTGGCATACGGCACAAGTGCATGTGCTGCCTATGATGCAACTTAATTTCAAAGTGAGTCGAGTCCCACTACATTTACTTTTTTTTACATTTAAACTTTATTTAACAGGGACAGTAGAGTGTTCAAGACTGTCCCAGGGTCAGCTTCAGAGCTAAATTGCATTTTCTGTCCTTGCGGCATCTTGCATAGTAAATACTATCACTGATTTTCAATATAAAAAGTGATTGTGGACTGGCTTTTTTCACCTTTTCACAGTCTTGGGCATGCCAAAGATTAGTAAAAACATTGGCTTTGATGCTTTTTTAGTTTTTGTGCAGCATCAGATTTTATTTTTCTCTCTCATTTCTGGTTTGTGGCCATTTTTGCCCCATTGTAACAATGTTTTTTGATTGCAGACCCATGAAACCTAATTATCATGCATTCTTAATTCTTTGAGGCTTTTCCTTTTGCAAAGCGGTAAAATTTGGCATTTTTACTGTTGAACAACATGTGGCACCATTAACCCCTTAGTAGCCTGTGCAAAAACCAGAGCTTAATTTCTGATTTGTACATTGAGTTATATGGAATATAACAGCAGTGTGCATGCGCCTCCCTCGCCCACCAGTTAGTGCTGCACTGGTGAGAGAGATTTAGTCTCCTGCAGCTGTCTCTCCAGACACAAATCTCCAGACACCAGCAGCCATTTTTGGCCACTAACAACAAGTAAGAGTAGTAAATTTGCCCACCGTATATTGTTAAGGGTTAAAGCACATTACACTGTGAAAAGTGATATATCAACTGAAGTAAAACAAAACAACTTTGGCTCATTTGTCATAGTTGTCAAATTCGTTTTTTTAACATTCACATTTTTGTGCTACTTTGCTGTTTCAGTTCATAAGTGTTTAAAAAAGAGCTGGTTATTTTAAGAACAATCAATAAGGCTGTTTACACTGGTTTTGGATTTTAAAATTCATGTGGCGTTCCCTCTTACCTTTTAATTTCCTTGACAGCGCATTTATGCTAATGCCGGTGGAAAAATTAAGATTCTAATTACCAAGACCGAGTGCCAACGCAGCAGTTCTGGCAGCGGCCGAGCTGATTGAGACCGACTGAAAATAAATTCTAATGAGACAGATGCAGATAATAAAGATTAGGTACATGACTGCGCACTGAACCATTATAAACAACTTTTTCACTCATGCCAATGTTGATTTATGCCAGTTTTGGAGCTGTTCCCAATGTGTTAAAATGGCTATGACAAGGTGGAACAAAAAACTGCTAGGTTAATTGTAGATTACATCGTGTTTTGATTGTCCCACGACATTGAGAAGCCATTATGTAAATTTTTGAAAGAAGTTGATTACAGTAATTACATTGATTGTAGCATCTACAATGACACTTAAGCGCCACAGTAAGATAAAAACGTACTATTTTGAGAATAAAATCATAACATTATGAGTTTAAAGAGCAATGTTACAAGAATATTGGAGATTAAAATTAGGAGGTTAAATGATTAAATGCGTACGTATAAATATGAAAAAACATTTGGTTATCACAATAATAAAAGAAATTGGATCTTATCTGTACAATAATAAGAAAGGAAACATTGGTTTATTGGTGCATCAACACAAAATTATAATTTTGTTGTTTTGTCACTTTAATGTTACGGCATTATTCTTGAAACTTTGACTTTATTCACAAAATGTTTTTGCACAATACATTTGCATTTACGTTTTTATTCTTTTCCTAGCTGCTTATAAATGAGCTGCAACGCAAGCGATTCTTTCTGAATATATTTGTGTGACTTGGAATGTTGCCTTGGGCTTTTTTTCATTTTTCATCTCTTTCATTCTTGTTTTCACTACCCATTCATGCTTCAACTACCCATTGTTAACTATACAGAACTTGCGGGCACACTTGAAAAAGTTCTCAGAGAAGTATGATCAGCTTGTGGCCTTCAAGCCCACGGGATGGACCTTCGACCACAGTGTGAAAGTGGAAGACATTCAGCCTCAAACCCAGGGGAACATCAGTATCTATGGTACATCTCATCTTTCAAACAAACTCTTCAAGTATTTTAATCATAAGTATAGCATGCTTTTAATTGCATGTATTTCAGTGCATGCCATTAAAAACATGTATTTCAAGTACAGATCTGAAAAAGCAGCCAAATGCTTATATGTAGGTCTGAATTTTCTGATGGTCCTTGCAAAAGTTGAAAGTGGATGAGAATTAGATTGCGAATCCAAATATCAAACACAATCAAACGAAATGGACGCACACCAAATTATGTGGTTTTTGTAATATTGTATTTGCATCTTGATTTTACAGGAGTCTAAAAATACACACACTGTTTTGTCTGGTGACGTCAGCAGCACCGGGCAAAATACAAAGTGTTTTTGTCATGCTTTTAAATTAAAATGGAAATAAGACATTAAAAGCAAATAAAAAACACATTATAGTTGTGCGCCATTTACTCGTGTTTATGACAGACGGTATAATGGCAATTTAATAGGTTTTTTGCTTAATGGTTGGGCCTGTACCAATAAAGACAAAATGCAGAAGACATATTTTATTGATTTCTACCACACCTTCTATTTCTTAATAAGATCTCTGAGCTGATTACTTTTCATTAAATTAAATTAAATTAAATTAGTGTAGACAACATAGCCTTGTCAATCCGTGCCACTGATGTGATTATACCGAATGGCTTCGTTTATACATTTGTGTGTGGAATATAATTACATTACATTGATTTTTCTTCCCCTTCTTGCAGTTGTTAGTAACGCTGAAAGTCATTTCAGGGAAGCACAGCGTGCCTTTAACAAAATCAGCAGATGTGATTTCACCCAAAGAAAAACTCAAGTTGTCAGGTTTTGCAAGGCCAGGGTTTTAATTTCCAAATATCAGCGGTCTGCAGCAGGGTCAGGTGCTGCCTCAGGCAATAGTGCATCTCATTTCACAGGCTCTATTGGAATCTAAAGACATCCAGCATGGGAATTAATTGGGAATTTATGCTTTTTAGATTTAAGCCTTTTGCTGTAAGATGTTGTAAAGGGCCCATATCATGGAATCAAGTTTGACCTTCAAAATAAGACATTTCAGATCTTTAATTTTTATTATATATTTGTGTATTTCTACATTCATTAAGTATACAGCAACTTGGTCGAGTCAAATAAAAATGACAGTGGAAACTGCTGATTCATTCATGGTTGTAGTTCCTAAAGGCCCGTTATTAAAAACTTAAAATATGTGACCTTGGACCACAAAACCAGGCATAAGGGTCAAATTTTGAAAATTTAAAAAATTAAAACATTTTTAAATAAGCTTTTCATTGATGTATGGTTTGTTAGGATATGATAATATTTGGCCGAGATGCAACTATTCGAAAATCTGGAATCTGATGCAAAATAAAAAATAAAAAAAATCGCCATTTAAAGTTGTCAAAATTAAGTCCTTAGCACTGCATTCACTCACAAAAGTAAAAGTTTTGATATAAGTATTTACCACTTATAAATTGGTTTTTTGCTATTGCTACAAATATACCCGTGCTACTTAAAGGTATTTAAAGGGTTAGTTCACCCAAAGATGAAAATAATGTCATTTAATGACTCAGCCAGATGTCGTTCAGGCTCTTGGGACCTCTGTTCATCTTCGGAACACAGTTTGGGATGTTTTGGATTTGGTTTGAGAGCTTGTTGACCCTTCATTGAGGGTCTATGTGTGGTACGCTGTCCATGTCCAGAAGGGTAGTGGAAACATAATTAAAGTAGTCCATGTAACATCAGTGGGTCACGGTTAGAATGTGTTGAAGCATCGAAAATACATTTTGGTCCAAAAACAACAAAAATTAAGACTTTATTTAGCATTGTCTTCTCTTCCGCGTCTGTTGGGAAGCGCGTGTGCGAGACTGGAGTCACGTGACTGCAGTGACGAGGATGACGTGTTATCCTCAGACATGTTTGCGACGTGTTTTTTTTTCCAAATTTACAGCATGCGTCTCCCTCAGACTGTAAACGAGGCTCGGTTGCACAAAAAAAAGCTGGGGCGCACCAGATAACACGTCAGCCGCATTGTACGTCGTCCGCATCACTGCGGTCACGTGACTTTGGTCTCGCCCATGCGCTTCACAACAGGACTGGAAGAGAAGACGATGCTAAATAAAGTCGTAATTTTTGTTCTTTTTGGACCAAAATGTACAAAACACATTCTAATTGACCCACTGATGTCACATGGAGTACTTTGATGATGTTTTTATTACCTTTCTGGACATGGACAGTATACCATACATAGATTTTACATGGTTTCAACAAGCTCTTGGACTAAATATAAAACATCTTAAACTGTGGTCCGAGGATGAGCGGAGGTCTTGTGAGTTTGGAACGACATGAGGGTGAGTCATTAATGACATTATTTTCATTTTTGTGTGAACTATCCCTTTAAGACTGGTTTTGTGGTTCAGGGTTAGTCATATAATATAAATAGCCTACCGGTATACAAGTAGTTAATGGAAAAAGTAAAATGTTACGAAAGGGTATAATATGGTCCCAGTCCAAAAATTTATTTGTGCCAACCAATGCAGAATATTATATTTTTGTCTATATTGATTTCTCAATAAACTCTTGTGTTTGTCTGTTGCAGGTATTCCCTACAGCGAGCATAGCAGTTTTTTAGAGTTGAAGCGTTTTGTGCAATGGCTGCGACCGAGAAAGATTATTCCTACAGTGAACGTGGGCAGTTGGAAGAGCAGGAAAGCAATGGAAAGCTACTTCCATGAGTGGCAGACAGAACCAAGAAACCTCCGTTAGCCCAAAGAAACCCAAGCTCTGAAACAAGGCAATAATGAAAACTGACCTCCACAATTAAACTTTTGACCAGACAGTCAAGCGATGCGCTCATCAATTGGATCAGTATTACTCTGTTACCATTTCAGCACAATATGGGGCAGTTTCCTGGACAGGGTTTAGATTAATCCAGGACTAGAAAAAACATCTTGACACAAAACAATGATGCATGTTAAGATATGTCAGTGCAGCATGTTTTCTAAATTAAGGCAGATTGAACATGCACTTTAGTTTGGGACTAGGATGAGCCCTGTCCAGGAAACCGCCCCAAATTGTTAAGACCATTTGAGAAGGTGGTCAAAAAGATATGGGAATCCAACCTTATTAAATGATGATTGTAGTATGGTTTATATTGTTGCCATTACTAATGGCTTCCCTGTCTGTTGTCTACTTTACCATAACCATGTTTCTTGTTTTAAAGTTGTTTTTTACCCAGCTAAGTGAATGTTTTTATATATTTTAAAAATAAATATTTGTAAATGAAATAAATTCTCTTTGGTTAACACACTTGTTTCATTCATTATTTTATTGTTTTTGTCAACATTCTTATTTTTGTCATTATGAAAGATTACACGTTTATCCCTGGCTGTTTTGACCCATTTTTAATATTATTCCTCTTAGACAAAGAAGAATTTTGTTACTAAGTGTTGTTTATTAATTCAACAAGGCACATTTTGTATCAAAATCAGTAGTATGCAAAAAGTCAGTTTATAAAAAACATATTAAACCGAATATCCTACACCCTCCCAAAAAATAGAAATCATGATAAGACATGTAATTGTAGAATCACTGGTAAGAATTTACTATGCTTAAAAAAACAAAACAAACTACAATAAGATTAAAGCGCCACCATGTGGGTGAACTAGTGCAATGGCTCACAAAACTTTCTCACAATCACTATTAATGTCTACAGTGGTACTGTATTTAGTTCAGTATTTCTGTAATGCTATTCCAGCATTTATTTATTGTTAAGTAATCCGTAGTATTTTTCTATCCAAATTGTTATAGTATTCTTGTGATTTAAGAGCACATAGACAAGGATGTCCATTTAACAAAGAAAAACAAAGATTGCCCATCACATACAAGGACCTCACAAGACACCCACTTAAAATGTATCTAATACATAGCAGATAAACATTTTCATAAAAAATAATAAAAAAATGATTATGGCAGAGCAGATGTGTACCCCGAGATAAGATCATCCATTTAAACCATGTCCTCTGTTTCTTCAGAGTGCAAAGGGTTAGAATTTGGGTGTCGTAGAATGGTCAGTTTAACCTATAGTGGAAAAGAATAAGTTTACTCTTAATAATGTGTCTCTTTGATTACATTGGCAAAAACATTTTTACTCTGGCTCACAAATACCTCATGCCCGTTAATCCTCTCAGATATGTCTCTATGTCTTCTGCTGTGTCTGTTTGCAGGCCATTATTTTTACAACATTATAATATTTTTACATTGTTATGATGATTTTAAAGTGTTTACTTTAGAATGATGAATGTTATACCTTCCAAACCTGGAATAAGGCATTGAACCATCCATCTGCCTCTAAACTGAAAACATACAAATAACTAAGTCTATTTACAAACATGCATATACAATACTATTAATCATGACTTATACCCTTACGAAAATTAATTCAATGTTTACTACACTTTTACCACAAAACATGGTTGATGGTTGACAGTATAGTTGATACAACCATCATTGTAAAAATAAATTACACTAAATAAAATGTCTTTAAGGCACAATATGCAATATTCGCTGCTAAAGGTTGCAAAACAATGTGTAACTTGATGACGCTGTGAAGGAGTGTGGAATGATAGTAGTCATCTTCACTTTCAATGTCGATTTGACAGGACTCACAAATTACGTTTATAGATGATGTAATGAAAAAAAGTTTTTTTTAAACAATATTTTTTGACGTAACATTTTGGAATTCTAACATTGTTAAAAACATTTAGGATAGCCTTCTTATACTAAATCCATTGATAAAACACATTAATATTTTCATAACCTTAAAAAAGTCCCAACATGTAATACTGGTTTTAAGCTGGAGGACGCGCCATCATGTTTCGCTGTAGCGCATTCTGGCTTGATGACGTACAATAGACGGGTTGCAAGCGGTTGCAAAAACATTACAGGGTGCGCGCGCATCCAGTAGGCAGAAAGCCCGCTTGGTGAGCTGATCCGCTACTGCAACAACCTTAATTATTGAAGCGTTCTTTATTATTTGTATATAAATAAAACTTGATTTTAGTTGGATCTGTTTTTCTGTCTTTATTTTTACAGTGTTACTGTGATACATGTATGAATTATAATGTTAGGCTAGTAACGTAATAGTCGCATCTACTGGTATGTTAACATCAGGCACCCAGCACTGACTCTGTTGGTACTATTTTCCACGCAACAACTCCTTTGCATTTTGACTTACAGACACCGCTACTAGCATACAACACAATGCACTTCTCTTCTTTCTGCCTCTCGGTTGCGCGCGTTTTTTATGTAAAAAGCTTTACTCACTCCCACCTTCTTACAGGTCGTTTTTATTTTAATAAGCTTTCACTTGTATTTATGTTACTCTCCGGTTCATATTGAAAGGGCTGAACATGATGATGTTAATATTCTTGTATTTTTAATAACATGCAAATCCAGACCACATACCGCCACCTATTGTCTGTGTGCATTTATAACTCATCTTCTGTTTCACACATCATGATACAATCTAGCCTACAGATTGAAGACTTGTTTACAATGTTTACCTCACTGTAGCGTTAATAGAACAAAGGTTTTGCAACCTCTACACATCATGTATTGTGATGTAAACAAAATGGTGATTTTTTTTCCAAATTTACATGTGTTTGTAGTTGTGGTACCCTTTACCTATAGACTTTCTTGTCTATAATAATACTGTAGTCAGAGTATACCTGGTTTCTCCTATGAAGAAATACTCTCTTTGAACCTTGTTTTTAGGATTTTCTGCCTTCATGAACAGTACATAGGATGGATTACACTTGAAGGCTTTACAGATCCATTCAGTAAAAGGATGCTCTTTAGGGCAATCAAGTTCTGTAATGCTAGATAGGAGAAGAATATATAAATGTATCATTACACATGATTCATTTATTGTTTATTTGAAAAGTGAATGGAATTTTTCTCCTTACGTGGAAACATCTATGGATTTTATAAGTGTTTTTTTCTCATTATTTCTGTAATATCTTAGCTCAAAGTTGCTGTCGCTTGTCTTGACAAGCACAAAAAAGCGACGCTTCCATGATATCTGCAACAACAGCAAACTGATTAGATGAGATAGACATTATACACATATCTTACTTAAACTTACATTTGGGGATTTAAATATTATATCCTGTTTTTTATGAAAACAGCAGGAGGGGACTTGTACAGGAAACCTGTGTGCATTTCCTCCACATTGGCTGCTTAAAGGGAACATGAAGAAATTACAGTCAACTAGAATGTAACATTATGATTTCTTTATTTTTTATTTTAAAAAATTATAAATGTTTCTCATTTGGTTATTTAATAGGCAAAAGATTCCAGACATACCTGCATTTTTGCTGCACATTTTGGCGAATGGTTTCTTTGTGCATAAACAGAAACTATGATTTATATATTACATTGATTGATATATTGTTTTACTGCATTCCATTACATACACCATAGATTTTAACAAACGATGCATACAAATGTATTAAAGTTAGGCATTATATTTACAGTCACCATGAATCAAAATAAAGTTTGCTAAAGGTAAAAAAACTTCTTTTACATTTACATAACATTTATTCGTTTTCTAAAAAAACATTTGGTGAATAGTATACATAACCTTGAATTGACTGAGTAAGGTCATGTCAAAAATTTTAATGAAATCAATCAATCAAACTTTCATGCTCCAAAGCTCATAATTAGATTTTGAGACTTCAGCCTGGATTTTACAGACAGTGTCACATTTGTCTATGCACCGAGTGCTGTTTAATATAACACACATTGTAGCAAAATATTATCTTTTGTCTTTGAATATCATAAAACAAACAGTGAGTGATCACATTTATGCTAGACTTGATATTAGACAGTGATACTAGACACTAGACAATGATATACATTAAAAATACATTACCTTAAGTAAAAATATAGTGTCCTCTGTAATATCGTGCACTCAGAATGTACATGTCATGATGTTAGTTTTAAAGGAAGCTATTTTTAAGAGCTTTAAAGGAGGTGGAGTTTCTGGTTAAAGATTTCTTCCTTGGAAAAATATCATTCATTTCTGTTTGTTTAAATGTTTATAATAAACATTTCGCATTTCTTTACAGGAAATAGTACAGTGGGTCAGTTTCCCGGACAGGGTTTAGATGAATCCAGGTCCAGAATTTAGTTAAATTAGGACATTTGTAGTTTTTACAAACAAAGCTTACAAAAACAATACTGGTGTGCATCTTGAGACACAACAATGACACTCATATATGTTAAGATATGATATAAAAATGATATAAAGTTATCTTCTCCTTACAATATTAGATTCAATGTCACATGGCTCTTGTTTCCTCTACAGCTTTGACACAAGTTCATGTGGAGACCATTCACATATAAGAACATTTATTTTTGCAACAATTAGTCATCTTCATCATGAATCTTAGATCGCAGATAATTCTTTACAATCATACAAGATCTAAGATTAGAAGTGCCCTGATCTTGCACCTTACAGCAAGTTAGCATTTACCGTAAAAAATCAGATTAAACCTGATTATCTGCTGCAGGGTCAGGTGCTGCCTCAGGCAATAGTGCATCTCATTTCACAGGCTCTATTGGAATCTAAGACATCCAGCATGGGAATTAATTGGGAAATTATGCTTGTTAGATTTATTTAAGCCTTTTGGTGTTGGATGTTGTAAAGGGCCCATATCATGAAGTTTGACCTTCAAAATAAGACATTCTAGATCCCAAATATTTTATTATATATTTGTGTATATCTACATTCATTTAGTATACAGCAACTTAGTTGAGTCAATTAAAAATGACAGTGGGAACTGCTGATTCATTCATGGCCTAAAGGCCTATTCGCAAAAACTTTTAAGGATCAGAGATGGTAAAATATGTGACACTGGACCATAAAACCTTTAAGGGTCAAATTTTGACATTTTAAAATGTTTTAACATTTTTGAATAAGCTTTCCATGGTTTGTTAGGATATTATAATATTTGGCCAAGATGCAACTATTCAAAAATCTAGATGCAAAATATTAAAGAAAATCGCAATTTAAAGTTGTCAAAATGAAGTCTTTAGCACTGCATTCACTCACAAAAGAAAAAGTTTTGATATACGTATTTACCACGTATAAATGGGTTTTTCGCTATTGCTACAAATATTCCCATGCTACTGAAAGGGTTAGTTCACCCAAAAATGAAAATAATGTCATTAATGACTCACCCAGATGTTGTTCCAAACTCGTAAGACCTCCGTTCATCTTCAGAACACAGTTTAAAGGGGCCATGGCACAAGACTTTTTTAAGATGTCAAATAAATCTTTGGTGTCCCCAGAGCCCATATGTGAAGTTTTAGCTCAAAATACCATATAGATAATTTATTATAGCATGTTAAAATTGCCACTTTGTAAGTGTGTGCAAAAATGTGCCGTTTTGGGTGTGTCCTTTAACATGCAAATGAGCGGATGAAGTGCAAACACTGATCACAATGATAGTGGTTTGTTGCAATTGAAACTCAATTGTCCTGTGAATTATTTTTTCTCTCTCTTTCCCTCTGCTCTAAATGGCAGTACTATGGTTGGATAGTGCAGATTAAGGGGTGGTATTATTATAATAAGAGGTCCTCTTATGACATCATAAGGAGAGCCAAATATTTTTTCATGTGTTTGTAGAGAAGGGTTTACCAAAACTAAGTTACTGGGTTGATCTATTCACATTTTCTAGGTTGATAGAAGCACTGGGGACCCAATCATAGCACTTAAACATGGAAAAAGTCAGATTTTCATGCCATGGCCCCTTTAAGATGTTTTAGATTTAGTCCGAGAGCTTGTTCACCCTTCATTGAAAATCTACGGTTTACTGTCCGTGTTCAGAAAGGTAATAAAGATATCATCAAAGTAGTCCATGTGACATCAGCAGGTCAGTTAGAATGTGTTGAAGCATCGAAAATACATTTTGTTCCAAAAATAACAAAAATTACGACTTTATTCAGCATTGTCTTCTCTTCCGCGTCTGTTGTGAAGCGCATGCGCGAGACTAAAGTCACGTGACTGCAGTGACGAGGATGACGTGTTTTTCTCAGACATGTTTGCGAAGTGTTTTTTTTCTACATTTACAGCGTGCGCCTCCCTCAGACTGTAAATGAAGCTCGGGCGCACAAAAAAAGCTGGGGTGCACCAGATAACACGTCAGCCACATTGTACATCAGCCGCGTCACTGCCGTTACGTGACTTTAGTCTCGTGCACGCGGTTCACAACAGAACTGGAAAAGAAGACGATGCTAAATAAAGTCGTAATTTTTGTTCTTTTTGGATGCTTCAACACATTCTAATTGACCCACTGATGTCACATGGACTACTTTGATGATGTTTTTGTTGCCTTTCTGGACATGGACCATTTACACACTTGTTTCATTGTTTTTGTTAACAATTAAAATAACTTATATTTTTTATTATTTATAAAGATGACGCGTTTAGTCCAGGCTGTTTTGACCCATTTTTAATATTATTCCTCTCAGATAAAGAGTAATTTTGTTACCAAGTGTTGTTTATTAATTCAACAAGGCACATTTTGTATCAAAATCGGTTTTATGCAAAAGTCAGTTTATTAAAAAAAAATAAAACAAAAATTCCCAAAATTAGAAATCATGAAAAAACATGTACAGTAATTGTAGAATTTGCTATGTGTAAAAAGCAAAATGAATTGCAAAAAGATCAAAGCGCCACCATGTGGTTGAACTATTACAATGCCTCACAAAACTTAGCAGCTGAACTGCCACAATCACTATTAATGTCTACGTACTGTATATTTAGTTCAGTATTTCTGTTATGCTATCCCAGCATTTATTTACTAATATAAGTAATCCATAATATTTTTCTATCCAAGTTGTTATAGTATTCTTGTGTAAATGCATTCACGGCGATGTGATTTAAGAACACATAGACAAGAATTTAACAATTTAACAAACAAAAACAAAGATTGTTTATTTCACATACAAGGACCTCACAAGATACCCACTTAAAATGTATCTAATACATAATAGCTAAACATAAACATTTTCATAAAAAATAATAAAAAATTGATTACGGCAGAGCAGATGTGTACCCCAAAATAAGATCAGGTCATTTAAACAATGTCCTCGGTTTCTTCAGAGTGCAAAGGGTTAGAATTTGGGTGTTGTTGAATTGTCAGTTTCACCTATAGTGGAAAAGAATAAGTTTACTCTTAATAATGTTTCTCTTTGATAACATTGGCAAAAACATTTTTACTCTGGCTCGAAAATACCTCATGCCCGTTAATCCTTCCCAGATATGTCTTTACTTCCTCTGCTGTGTCTGTTCGCAGGTCATTGACAGCCAGGATCTGATCCCCCTTATGGAGTAGACATGTGACCTCAGTCTGCTTGCATTCAGATACACTGAAGAGGAAGAACATGAAACATGGTAGGAAACAATAACAATTATTACTCATAAAATGTTTTCCCTGCAAATAGCCAAACTCAACATTCAAAAAGACCAGTCTATGTTGTGTTTTGAATACCGGTGTGCTGGTATTTTTGACCATTGTTCTTAAATTTATCTGTGAAAAGTGTACCATGGTTTTCCCGCTTCATCTGTTAATTTCAAGCTGGCGAGATCATCAAGACGTAAACAGATCTCCTTAACAGGGGTCTGTGTTTCACTGGAGAATAAAAATCAGTGTCAAAATTTTGCAAAACCATGATTTTGCTGTTAATTGTTGTAAGTTTATTAACAAACAGATGACAGTTTTGTGTAGGTCCAAGATACAATTTGATGGATCTGTTACACTGTAAAAAAAAACTTTTTGTACTTGTCATTAAAAATTTAAAGGGGACATCTTTTTTTAAGATGTAAAATAAATCTGTGGTGTCCCCAGAGTACATATGTGAAGATTTAGTTCAAAATACCATACAGATAATTTATATAGCATGTTAAAATTGCCACTTTTCCCAAAAATGTGCCGTTTTTGGTTGTGTACTTTAAAATGCAAATGAGCTGATCTCTGCACTAAATGCCAGTGTCGTGGTTGGATAGTGCAGATTAAGGGGCGGTATTATCCCCTTCTGACATCACAAGGGGAGCCAAATTTCAATGAGCTATTTTTTCACATGGTTGCAGAGAATGGTTTACCAAAAAAGTTACTGGGTTAATTTTTTTCACATTTTCTAGGTCGATAGAAGCACTGGGGACCCAATTATAGCACTTAAACATGGAAAAAAGTCAGTTCCCTTTCAGTCGGTCACTACGACGTCACGTCGTGACCGACGAATTGGGAACCGCTTCGCGGGTGACCTATCTACTTCGAGAACTATCAAAAACGCCAATGAACTTGGCATGCAGGTATTTGCATAATGCCGGCGCCGCCCCGCCAGGTGCGTATATAAGGCGCAGGTGCACAATACCAAATCAGCTTCACTGCTTCGAAGCCGGCAGACATCTGCTCTCGAGAAGCTGTTAACTGATCTTCGTAGATCCTGTTCTGTGTGGGAAGAAAATATCTCAGCTTGCTGAAGTTGGTTGGGCAAAGACACCTCAGTGGAGGCTCGCAGTGTTTTTTCCACCCTTTCTCTCTCTCTCTGTCTCTTTAATTTAGGACTTGAGTTCGAGTGAGTGCGTTTGCCTCTCCCTGTGTGTTTCACCAGCTCGCACAAAAGAGTGATTTCCCTAAAAGAGCAGCACGTTTGAGCTTTGTGTCTTTTTAAAGACAGCCACTCATTCGTGTCACGGTCGGGGTCGTCTTTTTAAAGATGGATTTCCGTCCGTGCTCCGTTTCTGGATGCGGTGTGTTCATCGCCCCCCAGGATGGCCACAAGCGTTGTCTCTCGTGTCTGGGGCTCCAGCACGCAGAGGCAGCGTTGCGTGATAGTTCATGCCCCGTCTGCGAGGGCATGACTATAGCGGATTTGCGGAGACGGGTGTCGTTCCTCCGGCAACGGCCCCCGCCTTCCCAGTCTGGTGCTGCTAAGGGCGCAGCTACCAGATTGGCGAAGGATGACCTCCGTATAACGGTGCTGGGTCGGTCTGCTGGTTCGTCCAGTAGCTCCCAGCGCCCTGATCCGTTGCCAGCGGAGGTCCCGATGGAGACGAGCGGCCCGTGTTCTACGGTGTCCTCGCGCTCTGTCGAGCCTCCACCTGACGCGATGTCCACCGTAACGTCGGAGGGGGGGTTGTCAGCCTCGGACGTCGATCCGGATCCGCTCCCGCCTTCGGGCCAGGTTGCGGCTTCTGCGTTCGACCCTGAGATGGCAGCCATGCTCGCTCGGGCGGCGGAGGCGGTCGGCTTGGAGTGGACTAAACCTCCCCCACCTGAACCGTCGCCTCGATGATTGGTTCTTCGGGGGTGCCAGGGCTTCTCAGTCCTCGCCCCGGTGCCTTTCTTCCCCGAGGTGCATGAAGAGCTGACGCGGTCGTGGAAAACCCCGTTTTCCGCCCGGAACCGGCCGTATCAGCCTTCACCTCTCACCTCTCTCGAGGGTGGAGATGCCAAGGGGTACACTGGTATCCCGTCAGTGGAGCGCCCGGTCGCGATGCAGTTGTGTCCGGCCGGTGTCGCTTCCTCCTGGCGGGACCAGCCTACTCTCCCCTCACGGGCCTGTAAGCAGTCTTCGGCGCTGTCCGGTGCTGCTTACAAGGCTTGTGGGGAGGCAGCCTCTGCCCTGCATGCCATGGCATTGCTGCAGGTTCATCAGGCTAAGGCTCTGAGGGATCTGCACGCGGGAGGTCACGACTCGGCGGAGTTCTCTGAACTACGTGCGGCTACAGATCTGGCGCTTCGTGCGACCAAGGTCACCGCACGCGCCGTCGGGCGTGCGATGTCTACCCTGGTAGTCCAGGAACGCCATCTCTGGCTGTGTCTGGCGGACATGAAGGACGCTGATAAAACCCGGCTCCTGAATGCTCCGGTTTCCCAGACCGGCCTGTTCGGCGAGACGGTCGAGGAGTTTGCCCAGCAATTCTCCGTGGCCAAGAAGCAGACTGAGGCCATCGCTCAGATCATGCCACGTCGGAAGCGTCCTGCGCCTGCCCCATCCACGTTGGCGCCTCAACCTGCTCCTCGCCGAGGGCGTCCTGCGGCGGCCGCCTCCGTTCCTCCCCGGGGCTCTTCTAAGAAGCGAGGAACCGGTCGTCAGCAGCCCGCCCCGCCCGCTCAGCCCGCTGCAAAGGGTGGTAAAAGAAGATCAAAGCGGCCCTGAGACGGGCGACCTAGAGATGGAGGGGATCGCTCTTCGGGAGATGGTGAAGGCACCACTCCCCCCACCGGAGGAGGGCCGGTTGGGGAATCTTTTGTTTCATTTTTCTGTTCCGCCGACTTTTCAGTCGGCACCCACAAATCCACAAAAAGAGCGAATTCCACTTCCATCTCTAGGTCTTCAGATGAGCTCCGGAGATACGAGAGGGCTCATAACCCCCCCTCGTTCTCCGACTCATCAGAGGAGAACGAGAGCGACGCACGGGCTCATAACCCCACCGCGCTCTCAGCCGGTAGGAGACAGCTACGGGCTCATAACCCATCGTCTCCCTCCTCCTTCGCCAGAGGGTGCATCGAGTGGTGTGAGGTGTCTTCAGCAGAGCCTCCCTTACTCAACCACCCAGCAACGGACTCAGGTGAGTGTTATCACACACAACACTGCTGTCGGTGCGGCCGTTACGCACACACCGGCGATCACCTCCGTTGCGCCCGCCGCGGGTACACCGATCGTGCCTTTAGTCCCTCTCGCACGGTATCTGGGGGCGTGGGAACAGCTTCCCAGCCCGTCGCGTTGGCTTTTACGCACGATTCGTCTCGGCTATGCGATCCAATTTGCCCGGCGTCCCCCCAAATTCTCCGGCGTTCGTTTCACTACGGTGAGAGCTGCCGATGCGCACGTCCTCCGTGCGGAGATCGCTGTCTTATTGGCGAAAGACGCGATCCAGCCGGTCCCTCCAGCCGAGATGAGGTCGGGGTTTTACAGCCCTTACTTTATTGTACCCAAGAAAAGCGGCGGCTTGCGACCGATCTTGGACCTGCGTTCGCTGAACCGTGCACTTCACAGAATGCCGTTCAAAATGCTGACGCCCAAACGCATATTTCCATGCATTCGTCCAAACGATTGGTTCGCATCTATCGACCTGAAGGACGCGTACTTTCACGTATCGATTCTCCCCCGACACAGGCCTTTTCTCCGCTTTGCGTTCGAGGGGCGAGCATACCAGTACAAAGTCCTCCCATTCGGGCTCTCTCTGTCGCCCCGTGTATTCACCAAAGTAGTGGAGGGGGCTTTGAAACCCCTGAGAGAGAGAGGTGTGCGCATTCTCGCGTATTTGGACGATTGGCTAATAATAGCTCAAACACGTCAGACGCTGTGCGATCACAGAGATTTAACTTTAAAACACCTCGCTCGTTTGGGTCTTCGGGTCAACTGGGAAAAGAGCAAGCTTTGCCCCGTGCAGAGAATCTCTTTTCTCGGTATGGAACTGGACTCGATCGATTTGACAGCTCGTCTAACAGAGGCGCGTGTACAGTCGATTCTGACTTGCCTGGATACATTCAAGAGCAAGAGCGCGGTCCCGCTGAAACAGTTTCAGAAGCTTTTGGGGCATATGGCAGCAGCCGCAGCTGTAACTCCGCTCGGACTGCTTCATATGCGACCGCTTCAGCATTGGCTTCACGATCGAGTCCCGAGGAGAGCGTGGCTGCGCGGCATTCACCGTGTTATCATTACACCTGCGTGTCGTCGCACTTTCACTCCGTGGTCAGACCGTGCGTTTCTCTGAGCCGGTGTGCCTCTGAGACAGGTCTCCAGGCACGCGATAGTATGCACAGATGCGTCAGACACGGGGTGGGGGGCCACGTACGATGGGCTTGCGGCTTCGGGGGTCTGGACGACACCCCAGCTGCATTGGCACATAAACTGCCGGGAAATGTGGGCTGTATATCTTGCGCTCGTCCGTTTCAGCAACGAGTTACGGGGCAAAGATGTATTAGTTCGAACAGACAACACTGTGACCGTGGCGTACATAATAATAATAATAATAATTCCTTACATTTATATAGCGCTTTTCTCAGTACTCAAAGCGCTTTACATATGAATGGGGGAATCTCCTCAACCACCACCAATGTGCAGCATCCACCTGGATGATGCGACGGCAGCCATATTGCGCCAGACCACTCACCACACACCAGCTTATTAGTGGAGAGGAGACCGAGTGATATAGCCAATTAGTATGAGGGATGATTAGTAGGCCAATGGGCAAGCTTGGCCAGGATGCCGGGGCACACCCCTACTCTTTTCGAAGGATATCCTGGGATTTTTAATGACCACAGAGAGTCAGGACCTCGGTTTAACGTCTCATCCGAAGGACGGTGCTTTTTTTTTTTTGACAGTATAGTGTCCCCATCACTATACTGGGGTGTTAGGACCCACACAGACCACAGGGTGAGCACCCCCTGCTGGTCTCACTAACACCACTACCAGCAGCAACCTGGTTTTCCCAGGTGGTCTCCCATCCAAGTACTGACCAGGCTCAGCCCTGCTTAGCTTCAGTGGGCAAGCTGTATTGGGCTTAAATCGTCAAGGCGGTTTACGCTCGCGTCACCTGTCGCATCTCGCCCGTCACCTCCTCACATGGAGTCAGAAGAATTTGAGGTCTCGTCGTGCCATTTACATCCCGGGCACGCTCAATGTAGAGGCGGATGCGCTCTCTCGGGCTGCGCGTCCCGGCGAATGGCGACTCCACCCCATTGCGGTTCAGCAAATTTGGAGACGTTTCGGCAAAGCGCAGATAGATCTGTTTGCTTCCCCAGAGACGACCCATTGTCGCCTGTTCTATTCACTAGCCGACGACTCGCTCGGCGTGGATGCATTGGCACACAGCTGGCCGCGGAACATGCGCAAATACGCGTTCCCTCCGGTGAGCCTCATTGCGCAAACCTTATGCAAAATCCGGGAGGACGAGGAGAGCGTGCTGTTGGTGGCACCGTATTGGACAACCAGGAGTTGGTTTCCAGAACTCTCTCTCCTCGCGACAGCCCCTCCGTGGAAGATTCCCCTGAGGAAGGACCTTCTTTCTCAACAAGAGGGCACATTATGGCACCCGCGCCCCGACCTGTGGAACCTCCATGTGTGGTCTCTGGACGGGGCACGGAGGATATGAGTGATTTACCGCAAGAGGTATCTAACACTATTGCTGCTGCGCGAGCGCCGTCTACGAGACAGGCTTACGCGCTTAAATGGAACCTGTTTGTCGACTGGTGTTCTTCCCGAAGTGAAAACCCCCGAGAATGCCCGATTAGTGTTGTGCTTTTATATCTCCAGCGTCGTTTGGAGAATAGGCTGTCACCATCCACTATTAAAGTCGATATCGCTGCGATATCAGCTCACCATTCACCCGTAAACGGTAGAACAGTGGGTCAGCACGACCTGGTCATTAGATTTCTCAGAGGCGCTCGAAGACTGAATCCTTCGCGTCCCCCCTCTATTCCTCCTTGGGACCTGTCCTTGGTGCTGAAATCACTCCAGGAAGCCCCATTCGAGCCTCTGCATAGTGTGAGTGTTAAGTTTCTTACAATGAAAACTTTAACTCTCCTTGCTTTGGCTTCTGTTAAGAGGATAGGGGATATTCATGCATTTTCGGTCGATGAATCGTGCCTTCAGTTCGGGCCGGCTGCATCCAGCGTAACACTGAGACCCCGGCCCGGCTTTGTGCCCAAAGTTCCCACCACTCCTTTTAGAGATCAAGTGGTGAATCTCCAAGCACTGCCTTTGGAGGAGGCAGAACCAGCCATGGCTTTGTTATGTCCTGTTCGTGCACTACGTGTGTATATAGACAGGACGCAAAGTTTTAGGACCTCAGATCAGCTCTTTGTTTGTTACGGTGGTCAGCAGAAAGGAAAAGCTGTCACCAAGCAGAGGATGTCCCATTGGATTGTGGATACTATAGCCCTCGCATATCAAAAGCAGAATGTGCCTTGTCCATTTAATTTACGTGCCCACTCTACACGCAGTGTGGCATCATCTTGGGCACTGGCTCGCGGTTCCTTGCTAACAGATATTTGTAGAGCTGCAGGCTGGGCGACACCTAATACGTTCACAAGGTTCTATAGTGTTCGTGTCGAACCGGTTTCCACTCGGGTTCTTTCTACTAACTAGTTAAGAATGCCGAGGGTCGGCTCGTGTGTCGGCTTGGAGCCTCTATTTTGGTGCTGCACATTTGAACCATTATGGAAGGCCATCGGGGCAAAAACGTCTAAAAAACTGTTTTTGCCTCTCCTCCACCGCCCTGATAGCTGGTGTTGCGGAGCATCCGCTGTCAACCTATCACTGATGTATTCTCTGTAAACCTGTGTAGGCTAGGCGTCCACATTTGTCCCCTACGTGGGGTTCATTTGTGTGTATAGTCCGTGGGGTTCTAATCCTCCACGTTTTTCCTTAGCAGAGCCTGCTCTGCATCTCTCAACATACCATGTATTGTTCAGAGACTTTATTTGAGCAACCTGTCGGTTGTTTCATATATTTTTATGTCATCCATTAACCTTCTTAGGGGATGGCTTCCGCAGTGTTCTAGCTTCGCTCAGTTTAGACGCTTCTCCCAGTTCGCTGCTTCACTATCGTGGGTTAAGGAACAGGTAGTGACCGGCCTTCTGCATTTCGCCTTAGATTCCACCCCTTATGTGGAGGGCGGAGGGCTTTTGCAGGCACTGGAAGGGTTCAGCTGCAGTGGCGTTTTGGTAGGGATTCCCAATTCGTCGGTCACGACGTGACGTCGTAGTGACCGACTGAAAGGGAACGTCTCGGTTACGTATGTAACCCTCGTTCCCTGAAGGAAGGGAACGGAGACGTCACGTCCCGTCGCCACAGTTTGCTGTTCCATTGCTGTTCAGGCCAGGCACTGTTGCTCGGCTTCTCAGCAATAATATAGCTGATTTGGTATTATGCACCTGCGCCTTATATACGCACCTGGCGGGGTGGCGCCGGCATTATGCAAATACCTGCATGCCAAGTTCATTGGCGTTTTTGATAGTTCTCGAAGTAGATAGGTCACCCGCGAAGCGGTTCCCAATTCGTCGGTCACGACGTGACGTCTCCGTTCCCTTCCTTCAGGGAACGAGGGTTACATACGTAACCGAGACGATTTTCATGATATGTCCCATTTAAGTCATTTTGACTTTTATTTTTTACCTTGTCTAGTGATAAGTTCTTGTAACTTATAAAATAAAGCTGAAATAAATTAAGCTAATTCAACTTTATTTTATAAGTTACAGACACTGATCACTACACCGTAAAATGTTTTTGTCGAAATTACAGTATTACTGCACTGTAAAAAATACTTTGCTGCCCTATTTTTCTTTATCAACTCGGACTTACAAGTCATTTCAACTTACTATTATTTCTTTTGACTAGAGATGAGTTGTTATAACTACATGTGAGTTGTTACAACTTATAAAATTAAGTTGACTTTTCTCAACTATTTTTATAAGTTGTAACAACTCATCTCTGTTGACATGACTTGTAAATCTGAGTTGATTTAACAAAATATTTTAAGGCAGCAAAGTATTTTTTACAGTGTGGGTATTACTGGCAACTAGCTGCCAGTAACTTACTGAAGATTTTACATTTATGTTATTTACTGGCAACAGTTTTTCAAAGTTAAATGAACATGAAACATTTTCAGTCTTTATCTTCTACAGTAAGTTACTGGCAACCAGCTGCATAATTACAGCAAATATTTAACAGTGTATAGTCAAGATAAAAAATAATGTAAGTTAAAATGACAACTATAATTAAAATGAAGTACATTTATTTAACTTCTTTCCAACATTCTGATAACATAAACATCTCTTGCCATTTATCTTAGTAGAGGTGCAGTTTTCATTTTTCAAGTCAATTTTTTTATAAGAATAAAATCTCTTTTATCTCGCTCATATTCAACAGAAAAGCTGACTGGTATTTTATTATAACAAGTTACAATATGAGCAATTATGTTTTTGTCATCTAGCAGCAGTCTGGACTTTACAATAAAAAATTGCAGCCTTCTCTTGGTTGCAAATGCGTCTGTTTTTACAAATGAATTTACATTTGGTTCATTGCAATCTGATAACTAACAGCATGCATCATTTATTACAAATAGTATGTGTGATCATTACCTCAGAGTTTCTTCCCCCTCATCGGATTTTTGGTGTGTGTGCATATTATTAAAAGCTTTCGTGACACAATCTAGAAGACTTTCTTCAGTAGCGGTAGCCCTTTTCCTTCAGTTAAAAAAATATCTTTACTACGTAACTCAGAAATGCATAACAGTTTTATTCAGTCAGTCAAGTCTATGCAGTAAAGATTGTAAAAATCAGTAAACAAAAAAATCCAATGTCAATAAATAATGAAAAAAATATTTGGATATAGGGTTGGTAAATGTAAATTTTTATACCCTGATGATAATTTGTTGTCTTTGCTGCTTTCCTCTGCAGTATGATCCATTTCCACCTAAATCCATAAAACATCATTTTTATAATAACTTGTGTGTATGAGATTTGTCTATGTGAGTTGTGTGTTTGTGAATTTGACTATGCCAAACCTCTAATATGGATGGGTGCCTCCTGTGTTGTTGGTCACATTTATGGGTCTCAGTTTTGCCAAATTCATGTACTGATATCCTTTTGGGAGGCAGTGGTGGTACACGATCACCTCCATCCTAATATCATGATACAGAAAAAAAATGGGAACATATTTAGACTTGAGTATTACATGAATATCATAAGTCTTCCTATGTGCCTAGCTTTTTATTATGCCACAAAGTATCGACATACATGTACAGCATGTTATTGAGGTACCTGATCACTATCGTCTGAGTTGTCATCAGTAGACTTGGGTTCATTAATGTTTAGTGGTACAGGTTGTGATGTAGAACTAATCTGCTGGGAAAACCAAATGAAACCTTGATGTATAAGTACGTTATTATGGTACACATAGAAAATATAGGGGATTTTTGACTTATTTAATTATTTGTGTTATATAATTGTTTTACACAAAGAAAGCAAACTGATCATTGTGTTATGTTTGTTGATGTTCTACCTGTCTTGAATATAATTTAGTTGTGTTTTGTGGTTCAGAGTCGGTGCTGTATTTGTTATACTGTGAGAAAAGTTTACAGATAAGAAATTATTATATTTTTAAATTTTTATGATAATTTGGGTGTTTTTATTTGTGAATTAGAAAGAGGAATGTTATACCTTTTGCACCTGGAGTAAGGCATTGAACCATCCATCTGCTTCTTCACTAAAAAACATCAGAATACAAATAACTACATCTATTTACAAACATGCACATACAATAATATTAAACATGACTTGAATTTAGTGTTTTAAGGAGATGCCGGGTCGTCACGAATCCAAGAAGAGGGAGCTAACTCGTAGGGATATAAATTGTAATTTCTCGAAATACAAGTCCTTCCCTATATGCCTTTGCATCTTAGACGCATTTTCTGTTGTTTAGACATCTCTAAATTCACTTAAAGTATCCAAAGCGCGCAATACTCCATTGTACTCCGTTCAGTTCTTTACACTGAGTGCCTCCACAATGGCCGCACATCCGGGTTACCGCCCAGAACGTGACATCGGTGAAAACCCTCTAGTACCTGTGTGCCCTTTAGTGATATATAGAACCGATATATCGGCCGATGATGCTTGCTATGCTTCTCAATGAATTACGGTGAAATGCCAATACATCCAAAAGCAAGGGGGCGCTCTCGTACAGAAACTCAATATGCGCTGTAGACGAATAAGCATACACACGCAACTCCAGGAAATGGCTTAAGGATATATTTATATATGCTGTTCTAAAAACCTTTTCAGGTATTTTCATGATAATTAAGAATATGTATAATGATTATGTTTGACGAGTGTTGTTTTTTCAAATGCGTGCTATAAACGACTCAAACTAACATTCAGATCGAAAAGGAATTACTGATCAAAATCCGTATTACATAAAATAGCTGTAAATAATATCGGCTGCGCGATTCAGAAAAGTTATCGGCCACGTATTATTACCGTATGTCGCCATTTATCGGTGCACCTCTAATGTCTATGCTGCTATCACCCCTGGATGGTTCTTCATAGGTGATACGTAACACTAAAAATGGTTTCCCTATGATTTTTAGTGCTTTTAGCACAATTTATTTTAGACTGAGAAAAGAGAAATGTAGAAAGTGATTGACATGAAGTCTCATTATTTCTTTCTTGTCTATAATTATAGTGTATAATTATAGACTACTGTAGTGGTCACAGTATACCTGGTTTCTCCTATGAAGAAATACTCTCTTTGAACCTTGTCTTTAGGATTTTCTGCCTTCATGAACAGTACATAGGATGCATTACACTTAAAGGCTTTACAGATCCATTCCATAAAAGGATGCTCTTTAGGGCAATTCAGTTCTGTAATGCTAGATGGGAAAATAATATATACATCATTACAGATGATTCATTTATTGTTTATGTGAAAAGTGAATGAAATTGTTCTCCTTACGTGGAAACATCTATGGATTTTATAAGTGTTTTTTTCTCATTATTTCTGTAATATCTTAGCTCAAAGTTGCTGTCGCTTGTCTTGACAAGCACAAAAAGGCGACGCTTCCATGATATCTGCAACAACAGCAAACTGATTAGATGAGATAGACATTATACACATATCTTACTTAAATTTACATTTGGGGATTTAAATAGTATATCAGGTTTTTTATGAAAACAGCAGGAGGGGACTTGTACAGGTAACCTGTGTGCATTTCCTCCACTTTGGATGCTTAAAGCGAACGTGTACAAATGAGGGTCAGCCACAATGTAACATTATGAATTCTTTATTATCTATTTATAAAAATAAATAAATGTCTCTCATCTAATTATTCAATAGGCAAAAGATTCCAGACATACCTGCATTTTTGCTGCACATTTTGGTGAATGGTTTCTTTGTGCATAAACAGAAACTATGATTTATATATTACATTGATTGATATATTGTCTTACTGCATTCCATTACATACACCATACATTTTAACAAATGATGCATACAAATGTATTAAAGTTAGGCATTATATTTACAGCTTTACATGAACTAGCTTGTCACCATGAATCAAAATGAAGTTTGCCAAAGGTAAAAAAACTTTTCTTTTACATTTACATTTCTTCATTTTCTATGCTAAAGTCTTATGTAAAGAACATTTGGTGAATACATAACCTTGAATTGACTGAGTAAGGTCATGTCAAAAATTAAAATAAGATCAATCAATTAAACTTTCATGCTCCAAAGCTCATAATTAGATTTTGAGACTTCAGCCTGGATTTTACAGACAGAGTCACATTTGTCTATGCACCGAGTGCTGTTTAATATTACGCACATTGTAGCAAAATATTAGCTTTTGTCTTTAAATATCATAAATCAAACAGTGAGTGATCAAATTTATACTAGTAATATACATTAAAAATACATTACCTTAAGTAAAAATATAGTGTCCTCTGTATTATCGTGCACTCAGAATGTACATGTCATGATGTTAGTTTTATAGGAAGCTATTTTTAAGAGCTTTAAAGGAGGTGGAGTTTCTGGTTAAAGATTCCTTCCTTTGTTGGAAAAATATCATTCATTTCTGTTTGTTTAAATGTTTATATTGAACATTTCGCATTTCGTTACAGGAAATAGTACAGTGTGGGTGAGTTTCCCGGACAGGGTTTAGATTAACCCAGGACTAGAATTTAGTTAAATTAGGACATTTGTAGTTTTTACAAACAAAGCTTACAAAAACAATACTGGTGTGCATCTTGAGACACAATGGCACTGATATATGTTAAAATAGGATATAAAAATGATATAAAGTTATCTTCTCTTCTCCTTACAATATTAGATTCAATGTCACTGGCTCATGTTTCCCCTATAGCTTTGACTCGAAGTCCATGTGGAGACCATTCACATTTATTTTTGCAACAATTAGTCATCTTCATCATGAACCTTAGATTGCAGATAATTCTTTACAATCATACAAGATCTAAGATTAGAAGTGCCCTGATCTTGCGCCTTACAGCAAGTTAGCATTTACCGTAAGAATTGTTTTGCACATTTCTCAGTAAAAATCAGATAAAACCCAATTACCTGAAACATTTGTGTGTGTGTGTGCATGTGCACATGTGGACTTCTGGGAACATAACATTCCAGTATAGAGAAGAACCCATAGATATGAGGAAACAAATCAAGTCTTATTTTCAATGTCTTATACAGTGCACTTGTGGTATCTCTGGCCATGATTTTCTTTTTTTAGTGCATTTGGGAAATGTGGTCCTCATTCCAGTTTAAAGAAAGGATTAAGCCTGATTTGAGTTTAATCCTTATTTTCACACAATAGACCTTTTGCGGTAGACGTCACAGTTACGTCACTGCAAGCTGCGCGCACAATGTGGTGGCAGAAAAAAAGTGAAATGAGCAAGATAGCTCACTAGAAAATGTCTTGTTGTGCTGTTGAGATGGCATTAATTTTTATAGAACACCATCGTCGAAGACACCATTTGAAGATAATCGTAAGTGTTTATGGTTGCAATAAGCCCTTAAACGGACACATTGTAATAATGAAATCAGCTGGAAATCTTTTAATAATTAGAATAGAAAATAATCAGAGAAGTTGTCCGGTGTTCTGTCGCCTCTATTTGTTTCTTTTAGCGTTTTTATCCCGGTACATTTATAATTATTTAAAATATTAAAGATTTGAATGGGTTATACTGAAAAAGCAATAATATCACAATTTAATTAAATATTTCACAATTTTTCAGTTTTCTGTTATTTCTTTTTACCTTCCTGTTTGTTCTAAAACTATTATGTTTACATACTTAAATCAACACTAAGGGGTTGTGGACACCAAAACTTTTAAACACGGCTGAAAACGCCTGGACAACGCCGAATTCCAGCTGTTTTTCAGCTGAGTGCCAGCTTTCTTTAGCTAAGCGCTTTGGTAGCTCTGATATGTCAGCTGTGAGACGGTTGGTTGCTCTGATTCTTGTCCCGCCCCTCCTCCACTGTGATTGAACGGTCGCGTGAGAACTGACATTGACGAGCGGAGCTTTTCATCCAAAGTTGAACATTTTGTTGAACAGCGCTGAGGGCGAAAAAAACACCGGGCGCCGGTTTTCAGTGCGGATGAGAAAACCGCTAGCTGCTGGCTTATTTGAAAAACAATGAGCATCCATTGGAAAAAATTGAAAACATGCGCCGGACGCGGGCGTAAATGCTTTGGTGTGCACACCCCTTAAGAGTTTTTGCTCTTTGCTCCCTCTACAGGTTGGAAGCGGAATTGTCCATTACCACTGTCGTAAATACTGCAGCAAAGCTGGCTTTGAGTGGATTGTAGGTCTGCCGTAAAACCAGTTTTTGTAGTTTTCACTCAAACTACAGGACCGCGACCCGACGGTTAGAAACTTCTTTAGTGGGGTTTTGGCCTATAGAAGGCTGCAAAGCGAATTTGAAAGTGCCGTTCACCCTGTTTCGAGTGGATGAACGACTGAAACATTTTTGGAAATGTTATTTTAAGGAAAAAAAACCTCTTTGGTGTTGCTTTAATAAACATATAAATATAACAGACACATGCTGTAAAGTGGTATCAATATATAAACAGGCCTATGCATAAACATTTTTATGTTAACATAATAATTTTATAATAACAAAGTTTTAGTTTAGAACAAACATGTAGGCTATGTACATGTTTGTATAAATATATATATATAAAAGGAAGAAATAATAGAAAAACAGGAAAATGATGAAATATTTAATAAATGGTGTTATATAAAATACATGATAGTATTGCTTTAATGTATATAAAGCGATACATATAAATTACATACAAGCACATCAGTAGCCAAGTCATTTAAAGTTTTAATTTATCTAAAAAATAAACGTAACATGATATAAACGCTATAAGAAACATTACACTAAATGTAAACATAGGGGAAACAGACCTTGACAGAACACCGGATCCATAACAATCACAGTTTAATGCTACTGCCACGTTCTGCCACCAGCTGGGCTCCGCCCACAAAAAACGCCATCTCTGTTTGCAAACACCTAATGGTCTATAGGATAAACGTACTGTATATTGACATCAATGCACCATTTATGCAGTCTGATGAACAAAAACCTCTTTCATCCCTGCTGCTGTTTGACCTCAATAATCTGCTTTCAATCAAAGAACACCCATATAAGCCAGTGGGGTAACACTTTAGTATGGGGAACACATATTGATTATTTTTGCCTAAATAAACTCCTAATTTACTGCTAAGTAATAGCTAATAAGGTAGTTGTTGTAGCGGTTAGATTTAGGTATTGTAAGGGAAGTACAATTTGGTCATGCATAACAAGGCAATAATATGTCCTATATAAGTACTAATAAACAGCCAATATGCAAGCTAATAAGAAACTAGTTAAAAGTAAGAATTGATCCCTATACTAAAGTGATACTGCCAGTGCGGTTTCAACGTTGCTAGAGAGATCTATTCAATGTATTGAAAATATACAATGTGATATAGAAAACCAAATAAAAGCAACATCTAACCAAAACCAACTAAACAAAAAGACTTGAGATGAATCATCAGATCATGTACAATGACACTCCTCTGGTATCAGGATACTAAAATTGTGCCAAATGTCTGTCATCAGCAGGAGTAATCAGTGAAAACTAGTCAAGCAAGACAAGCTACTGTAAGACTGCTGAATCATAAATACTAAAAATTTGACTGAACAACCAAGCTGTGATGGGTGATAAGTTAAGGGCATAATGCATATAGTGTGTAATTTTATCTTCTGGTTCCCACATAGCAATATACATCTATTGAAACATACTGTATGTGAGAAGACCAAAAAACGTGACGAATCGAAATGTGCACTGCAAATTGTAAATTTGCATATGCCAGACACATTTTTTAAATAATTTGTATTTCATTCGTCTTTACTTTTGTTTGTGTGTGTGTGTGTGTGTGTGTGTGTGTGTGTGTGTGTGTGTGTGTGTGTTGCTTCTGTCGAATGTCTGGTAAAAATGACGGAAACGCAAGATGTTATGATTCAAATATAATATGAAATAAGACTCCTAAATAAAATAATTATGATAATTGATACAAATATCATATTAAACTCAACTATCAGTTCCACTTAATCTTAAAGCAAAGTGTAATATCTTTTTTGACATCTCTAAAGGAAACTTACAATCTAAAATGGATGGGTTATTTTTAACCCATAAGTAAGGAATAATTGATGACGGGTCGTTGAATTTTAAGAAAATAATGCACACCCAAGGTGGTAATGCGGAACGACGCGAAGGCCTGGAGTCAATTACGGTTACCACAAACATTGCTCTGGTGCCTACATATTTTTAAGATATTTGACAGGTTAGGTGTGCAGTTTACAGAAAAAATAATCAACACCCATGGAACATTTCTCAACCATTCAGAATAAAGCATTCAACAGACATAATGGGTAAATATTGGACAGAACACTTGGTTAAAAATGACCCAATGTTGGGTTGTTGTTATGCATCCATGGGTTATAATAACCCAACAGTTAGGTTAAAACAACCTAGCATTGGGTTAATTTGAACCCAGCAGTGTGTTCAATATTTACCCAACATGGCTTAAAAAATAACCCAGACATTTTTAGAGTGTAAGTTGTATTTACACACCAACAGTAAACATTTAAGCAAATACAGCATTATGAATGTGACACTTTAGTCAAAAATATAAATTTTCTCAAAGAATGTTTTTATTACCAATACTGAATCATCTTTTTATATTTTCTTGAAACCCTAATGAACTTTTATAGTTTCATAAACTTTCATAAAAGTGTGCTTTCTCTGGTCCTGTTTACCCTACACGTCCTCTCACGAGTCCTGTCACAAAAGTTCGCAAATTACAAAAATGTTCTTAATTAAGAAGATCATATGATTAAATTTAAGACTGTCAAAATACCACAGGTTGGTGTTTAAGTCAAATGTACAAAAATGCATAAATACATCATCAGCACAAAAAGATAAAATGTACTCTAACTGTGGGTTTACACCAGACGCGAGTTCAACAATTTGCGCGAGTAGATTAAATACAAACTCAATGCAAAGATGCGATCAGACGTGTCCTTGCTTGGGGCGATTTTTCAACTCAACAAGTATTATAGTGACTTGTTGAGTTGGTGTAAACGTGTCTTCGCCCAAGTTGAAAATATTCAACCTGAGCGAAAAATTTGCATATGCACGAAGTTAAATCCCACGAGTAATCTAGAGCAAGTAATGTGATGCCCCCCATTTGTTGTGTGCGTAGCATAACTGTTGGTTTACACCAGATTTGCGCGAGTAGATTACATACAAAGTCAATGCAAAGACGCGATCAGACGTGTCCTCGCGTGGGGCGATGCGAATGATGCGATATGGGCGACATGTTTGCCGCGAAAACACCCATTATTTGCCTTATGCTACGTACACACCAAACGCGGGTCATCGCATCACTCGCTCTAGAATACTTGCGGGATTCAAGTTCGTGCACATGCAAACTTTTCAACTCGACAATTATTATAGTGACTTGTCGAGTTGGTGTAAACGTGTCTTCGCCCAACATGAAAATATTCAACACAAGCGAAAAATGTGCATGACACAAAGTCAAATCCCGCGAGTACTCTAGAGCGAGCAACGCAATGCCCCGCGTTTGGTGTGTAATAATGCCACGCGTTTACTTGCGTTTGGTGTAAACGTGTCTTCGCCCAAGTTGAAAATATTCAACTCGAGCGAAAAAATTGGATGACACAAAGTTAAATCCCACGAGTACTCTAGAGCGAGTAACGCAATGCCCCGCGTTTGGTGTGTACGTAGCATACACCCAATGCTGGGTTATTTTCAACCCAGTGTTGGGTCAAAAAGTGGCAAGCCCAGCATTTTGGGCTGAAATGACCCAGTATAGGTTAAATTACAACCCAATGGATTGGTCTTGTGCCTTTTTGACCCAACCCTGGGTCGAAAATAACCCAGCATTTTTTAGAGTGTATAAATGTTTGTAAAATGAAATTATATGACACTGTGTAACCACTGCATAATTCATTTCACCTCAGTCAAGTTTCTTGGATGTGACGCAGATAAATCCGGAAAAACTTGTTTTCTTTAATGAGGAAACAATCTTTGATGCTGTCTAATGCATTTTCACATTCCTTTAGGAAGTATGCAGACTACAAAGTAAATACTTCACACTACATTATAACTGTACTACATTTATGATCAGCATGACCATATCAGGTGTTTTTTATTTCTGGTTATGAGAACGTAGAGCTTTCGGGTAATCTCTAAGCTCATCGATTCGTGAACTTGTTTGATTTGATTCGCATGTTACAATAAGTTGTTTTAATAATAATAATAATAATAATAATAATAATAAACTAATCAGAAAGAAATTTGTGTGTAAAGATATTTTAATGAAAAGTTTTTGACTTTCTTCGTTCATTTTAGTGAAACACACATTTAAATATTTAGTGTTATAAAAGTTTAATAACACAATATAACTGCACATGAATAAATATAAAATTAGTAAAAATGTAATTATCAAGGGCAGTATGTCATTGGTTACATTTTGTGTTAAACAAAATACAGAATGACAAAGTTGTATTACATAAAATTGCACCAGTGTACTCCTTAAAAAGTGAAAGCAATTAAAATAGATTTTCACAGTAGATTGACATTCATGCATGTCACTATAATACTTGTCTACATTATAGTATTTTGTGCTTTATGGTTACAGAAATAAACACTAAATTCCCATCACCAATCACATATAGTCCTATCTACATACAGTATTGTAGTCTCAAGTTACTAATTACTGTCTTTTAGTTACATTTTAGGATCAACGCATCTTACTTTATATTGCATTGCACATTTCAATGATTACTGTACATACAGAAAAGGACTGAGTACTTTCTTATAATCAGATTGCTTCCTATTTTACTTGGTATCTACTGTACATGCCCTGCTTTATGCTTCTCTAAAGTCACAATTGCAGATCAATTGTTAGCAAGCATGTTAGAAATCATTATACAAGAACAAACTACTCATTGGAGAGCCAATGCACACTTTTAATAAATGAACGACTGATGAAGTGTCTCATTTTGTTTCATGTCCTCAGTGTGATGAACAGGGTTCAGTGTGAAACGGCTCAGATCCCGGATGACGTAAAATAGTCAGTTTTACCTGCAAATAGTTTAGGCAACGTTAGGACTCTCTAGCTTTATTACCCTGTTCAAAAACATGTTTGCTCTGGTTCTTGATCTTACCTCATCTTTTGTAAGCCTTTTTGTGTATGTCTGTATCTCATCTACTGTCTCTACTTCCATGTCATTGAAGGTCAGGATCTGATCCCCCTTATGAAACAACTGTGAGGTCTCAATCTGCTTACATTCAGACACACTGGAGAGGAAGAAGATGAGAGATGAAGAACAATGATTAACTTCATTTATTGTAAGTATTTCTCAAGTTTAAATTTTTCGCTAAAACAATATGCTGATTGTTAAGACGTCTAAACACATTAGATGGTAAAGTTAAACATAAATATTTATGAGAGTTGTACCATGGTTTTCCTTTTTTCTGTGTCAAGATCAAACTGTTTTGAAGATCATTTTTGCTAATGCAGATCTCCTTCTCAATAGGTTTGAGTGTGTCACTAAAGAAAAGATATAAACATTTTCAAACTTCTAACAGATGCCAAACAACAGCTAATTTAGCTAATAATATGTAGGTACATGGCAGTTTTAATAAGGTCAAGAATACTCTAGCACATTGCTGCAAACACAGAAATCAAAGGTGTAACTAATATTGAAGGGGATCAGATATGCTGACTGATTTACAGTCCTTGCTGAAAAAATTAAAATCACCTCTTATTAGTCTCAGCAGATGCACAATGTCCATTCATTTGTGGAAGAGTATGCATGCTTTTCTGTTTTCTACTGTTTTGAAGAAACAAAAGTAGGAAAGTAAGTCTGCTGTAATGGTATTCAATTTTAAAAAAGACTTTGATAGCTACCATATTGTACTGTAAATTACAGGGAAATTTTGATATAGTTCATTGCAAGATTTACTGTTTTTCTGGACTGTCAGTATCCTGGTTGTCTGCAGCAGTATACAAGTCTTGGGAAGTACTGAAAAGGACAGAAAAAAATCTTATTTTGCATCAAACTGATTAGTATAATTAAAACAATATGTCTTAAACCAAGAGTTGTTTTTGGTACATAAGAGGCATCAAGGACACAAAATGGTATATTGGTGCAATATAATAGTACACACAGGTACTGGTCATATAAATAATATATCATCAAAAGTTTATTTATTTCACTAATTTCATTCAAAAACTGAAACTTGTATATTCATTCATTACACTATAGACTGATACATGTAGAATGTTTATTTCTTTTAATTTTGATGATTATAACTGACAACCAGGGAAAATCCTAAATTCTGTATCTTAGAAAATATTGTGAAAAGGTTCAATATTGATACAACTGGTGCCACACTCTTAGCTAATTAACTTAAAACAACTGCAAAGGACTTTAAATGTTATCTCAGTCTAGTTCTGTAGGCTACACAAGAATGGGGAAGACTGTTGACTTTGACATTTGTCCAAAGGACTACTATTGACACCTTGCACAAGGAGGGCAAGACACAAAAGGTCATTGCAAAAGAGGCTGGATGTTCACAGAGTTCTGTGTTCAAGCACATTAATAGAAAGGCGAAGGGAAGGAAAAGATGTGGTAGAAAAAAAGTGTACAAGTAATAGGGATAATCACACCCTGGAGAGGATTGTGAAACAAAACCATTAAAAAATGGGGGGGGGGGATTCACAAAGATGGACTGCAGCTGGAGTCATTGCTCCAAGAACCACTACGCACAGACGTATGCAAGACAAGGGTTTCAGCTGTCGCATTCCTTGTGTCAAGCCACTCTTGAACAACAGCCAGCGTTAGAAGCGTCTCGCCTTCAAAAAGGACTGGACTGCTGCTGAGTGGTCCAAAGTTATGTTCTGTGATGAAAGTAAATTTAGCATTTCCTTTGGAAATCAGGGTCCCAGAGTCTGGAGGAAGAGAGGAGAGACACACAATCCACATTGCTTGAGGTCCAGTGTAAAGTTGTCCCAGACAGTGATGGTCTGGGGTGCCATGTCACCTGCTGGTGTTGGTCCACTGTGTTTTCTGAGGTCCAAGGTCAATGCAGCCGTATACCAGGAAGTTTTAGAGCACTTCATGCTTCCTGCTGCTGACCAACTTTATGGAGATGCAGATTTCATTTTCCAACAGGACTTGGCACATGCACACAGTGCCAAAGCTACCAGTACCTGTTTTAAGGATCATGGTATCCCTGTTTTTAATTGGCCTGCAAACTTGTCTGACCTTAACCACATAGAAAATCTATGTGGTATTGTGAAGAGAAAGATTGGATATGCCAGACCCAACAATGCAGAAAGCTGCAGGCCACTATCAGAGCAATCTGGGCTCTCATAACACCTGAGCAGTGCAACAGACGAATCGACTCCATGCCACGCCACATGCTGCAGTAATTCAGCAAAATGAGCCCCAACTAAGTATTGAGTGCTGTACATGCTCATAATTTTCATACTTTTCAGTTGGCCAAGATTTCTTAAAATCCTTTCTTTGTATTGGTCTTAAGTAATATTCTATTTTTCTGAGATACTGAATTTGGGATTTTCCTTAGCTGTTAGTTATAATCATCAAAATTCTTCAAAAATCTTTTCCCATCGTGTTTTTCACCAATGCAGTTGGTGGAGAGCAACTCCGCCTGACCGCAGAATCCAACAAGGCCAGGTCGACATCGCGAGAGTTTTTTTGGCTCACGTCAGCGTAACAGAGCAATTCAGACGTAACACAGAAAATTTTCTAACCGGCATGCATCTCTTGGCAATCACCGGTGATTGATTATGCGCAGAATTTACTCATCTCAAACGAGCCAATTTGTACATTGTACACGTAGGTCGCGCAATGCGCACACAGAAGTATGTAGTATGTTGGCAACGAGAGGTATTGCAGTTTGTCGCACTGCAAATGCATTTATCGTCAGCGCATGTATATGAAAAAAATGAACTATGTTGTGCAAGGCTGTGAATTCGACTGCTTAAAAAACAGACTATGCAATGTAGTCTAAAGCTTGGAGTGTAGTCTGTTTCTCTTTGTACGCAAACGTAAACGCACGGTCGATGCACAGCCTTGACTCGTTTGTGTACGTAGACGTTCAACACATGCATATTGAGACAAAATGCAATGCATCTCATGGGCTACATACATTCTCTTGTATGCGCATGTGCGACATATTCAAAGAAAGTATGCATGGTTACAAATATGTCCTCGTGTTTACATAAAAACGGGACTATACTTCTTGCTTGATGAGGTAAACAGCAATGTAAAGACTTTTTACGTTTTACTTTTACCTACTTTGTCTGAAAGCATCCATCCCCTTCCAGTTGGTTCTGTTCTAACACCTTATGGCTAGTTGGGAAATATCAGATTTATAAAAATTACAACTTACTTTAAGAAGGAGTATTTTGAGAATGCATGTGACATTTTTACAGTGATTACATTCAGTCAGGATTACTGTAATATTTTAATATTCTGTTTATTAAAGGGACATTCCAGTTTTTTTGAAAATATACTCATTTCCCAGCTACCCCAGAGTCAAACATCCGAATCCCACCGTCCTAGAATCCATCCAGCCGATCTCCGGGTCCGGCGCCAGCACCTCCAGCATAGCTCAGCACAATTCACCGAATCCGACCAGATTAGCATCACGCAAAAAAACAACCAAAGAGTTTCGATATGTTTCCCATTCAAAAATGTACTCTTCTGTAGTTACATCGTGTACCAAGACTCTCAATTTGGCGTAATAATTAGTGACTTTGCTGATATAAAATGGATGCAACGGGCGTAGTGATATTACTACGGTGGCCCTGAAGTGCAAACCACAACAACAAACCACCAAACAACAACAACAAATCAAAAACACCACAACAAACCAAAAAACACTGCAACAAATCAAAAAACAACAACAAACCAAAAAACACTACAGCAAATTAAAAACCACTTCTGCAAATTAAAAAAACACCACAACAAATTAAAAACACAACTACAAATTAAAAAACACCACAACAAAACAAAAAAACCATAACAAAACAAAAAACACAACAGCAAGTCAAAAAAACACTACAACAAATAAAAAACCACAACAAAATAAAAAACACAACAGCAAGTAAAAAACACTACAACAAATTAAAAAGCACTACAGCAAAACAAAAAACAACTACAAAATAAAAAACACTACAACAAATTAAAAAACACAACTACAAATTAAAAAACACAACAACAAATTAAAAACACAACTACAAATAAAAAACACAACTACATTAACCCACCGGAAGAGGCAGGCACCAGTGGGCAACACGAGACATCGCCGACCGGACGACACCGCAGCTCGGCTTCCGAACCGGAAGTTATTCCTCCTGTAGCGCGTGGTTTGGAGAGGAGGAAGGACAGCAAAATGTTTTGCCTAAACTGCGGAAAAGAACTGGTTGAGCCGTCCCCGAACTTTTGCTGTGGCAAAAGGCTTAAAGAAATATCTACCATCGGAGACACCCAACAACCTTCGAGTAAGTTAATAAGAATAGTGTAATGCTTATGTTGCTTGTAGATGTAACGTTAGCTTACTACTATCGTTAGCGGTTTCCAGACCGTACCCTTAGCCGGCCCCAGCAGCTGCTACATTTGGGTCATCTGTAACATTCATGTTTGAAAAAATGCGGTACAGGAAGAATAACTTCCGGTTCAAAAGCCGAACTGCAGTATCGTCCAACCAGCGACGTCCCATGCCGCCCACCGGCACCCACCTCCTCCGGCAGGCCAATGCAGTCGTGTTCCTCAATTTGTAGTTGTTTTTTACTTTGTTGTAGTGTTTTTTAATTTGTAGCTGTGTTCTTAACCTTGTTGCAGTGTTCTTTTAACCTGCTGTTGTGTTTTCCATTTTGTTATGGTTTTTTATTTTGTTGTAGTGTTTTTTAATTTGTAGTTGTGTTTTTTATTTTGTTGTAGTGTTTTTTTAACTTGCTGTTGGGGTTTTTATTTTTTATGTTTTTTTATTTTTTGTAGTGTTTTGTAATTTGTAGCTGTGTTTTCCAATTTGCTGTATTGTTTTTTTTAACTTGCTGTTGTGTTCTTTATCCTGTATTTGTTTTTTATTTTGTTGCAGTGCTTCCCAACCTTCCTCCAGTGTTTTTTTAATTTGTTGTTGTTTTTTTTAATTTTTTCAGTGTTTTTTAATTTGTTGTGGTGTTTTTTAATTTGTTCTAGTGTTTTTTAATTTGGTGTAGTGTTTTTAATTTGTTGTGGTGTTTTTTAATATGCTGTAGTGTTTTTTAATTTGTTGTGGTGTTTTTTAATTTGTTGTGGTGTTTTTTAATTTGTTGATGTTTTTAATTTGTTGTTGCTGTTCAGCAACCTGCCGCTGTGGTTTGCACCCCAGGGCCACCGTATATTACACACTACCCTTGGTTACTTTTAATAGCAGGGGACTATTTTCGGGCACTGCGTAATATTACCACGCTGGCTGCAGCCATGTTACATCAGCAAAGTCCCCGATTAAAACACCAGCTTGAGAGTGTAGTTCCTAGCCATATCTGCCTAGAAAATCACAACTTTTAATTTTCTGTCGGTCTTAGTAAATGATGTAACTACAGAAGAGTCAAGTCTTCAATAGGAAAAATATAGAGCATCCCTGGCTATTTTTTAGCGCGATGCCAATGGTCTAATCAGATTCAATGAATTGTGCCAAGCCACGCCAAAAGTGCCAGCGCCAGACCCGGAGACCAGCCGAATGAACTCCAAAACGGCAAGATCCAAATGTTCAACTCCAGGGGAGCGGGAAAACGAGCACATTTTCCAAAAAAGTGGAATGTCCCTTTAAGTCCTCAGACTCGAGACATAATTTATTTCTGCTAACGTCAAAATAGATCTCTGTTCAAGTCTTGTTTTTGATTACATTAAATCAGTGTAGTAAATTACCTTTATGTGTAATTGCGAAATGTTTTAGAAAAAAGAGAGAAATATGAAATGATAGAAGCTCTGATGTGAAGTGAATGTAGTATCACTCTCAAAGTGTAGTTGTACAAACAGTGAGTATCTTACACTGTTCCCATAGTCATGTATTCACTGTCGTCTCCCGCAGTTTCATGCTGTTCCTCTATATCTTCACCCTTTTCTTCTATATCTTCATCCTCATCATCACTGTCATTCAATGCCATCGCTGACATTGGCTGGTCAGTGAATATGCATAAAGGTACAGGCTGCCGAAAAAGCTGACGATCAGTTTGTTTCTGCAAAGACATGTACCATAATAATAAACTTAATAGTAAATATGCATTATTGACAATAAATTTAAAGTTATCTATAAATATTATCTAGAATTTGTGAATGGATGCACGGTTTCACCTACCGGCTCTTGACAGGGTATAGGCTCAGATATTGATCTAAATCTGCTGTCCTATATGATGAAAAGATAGATTCAATATTTACAGAGTATAAGTATATACTTTGGCCCAAAATAATTTTAAAACACAAAAATATACATCAGCTGTCAATGGGGCTGTACCTTTTCAAAAAGTACACAAAAAGAGTTCATATTAGTACCTCAGAGGTACTTATTGATACCAAAGAGTTCATATTAGTACCTCAGAGTTACATATTGATACCAAAGAGTTATTTATTAGTATCTAAAGGGTACATAGTGGTAACAATGTGTACATATTTGTACCTAAACCTAACTTTTCAGAAAGTACATAAAAAGAGTTCATATTAGTACCTCAGAGTTACATATTGATACCAAAGAGTTCATATTAGCACTTCCAAGGTAGTTATTAGTATTTAAATACCAAAGAGTTCATATTAGTAATGCAGAGGCATATATTGATACCAAAGAGTTCCTATTAGTACCTCAGAGGTACACATAGATACCAAAGAGTTCATATTAGTACCTCAGAGTTACATATTGATACCAAAGAGTTCATATTAGTACTTCCAAGGTAGTTATTAGTATCTTAATACCAAAGAGTTCATATTAGTAACGCAGAAGTATATATTGATACCAAAGAGTTCATATTAGTACCTCAGAGGTACACATAGATACCAACGAGTTCATATTAGTACCTCAGAGTTACATATTGATACCAAAGAGTTCATATTAGTACTTCCAAGGTAGTTATATTAGTATCTAAATACCAAAGAGTTCATAGTAACACAGAGGTATATATTGATACCAAAGAGTTCATATTAGTACCTCAGAGGTACACATTGATACCAAAAAGTTCATATTAGTACCTCCGAGGTAGTATCTAAAGGGTGGTAAACATATCTGTACCTAACCCTACATATAAGCACCTTTTTAAAGGACACTGCCCCAGTAACAGCTGGGGTACATGTTTTAAACAATTTAGATTACAGTGTTTGTTTACCTGTTGAAGATTGTCATCTGTTACACGCACTTTATTATCTGATGTTAGGGTATTCAGAACTCGCAATAATGCATTATGCATGATTTCCACCTCCTCACTGAAAACACAGGAATACATATAACAATATTTAACTACGTATTTCTGATGACACCCTTAACACTTATTATACAACACACCATATATTTTACAACACATTTGACTGTTGTGAAAGTTATAGTTCATAATAATAATAATAACAACAATAATGGCAAACCTGTTTTCTCCAACAAGGAAATAGTCTCTTGCATATTTTTGCTCAAGGTCCTCCACTCTCAGAAGCAGCACCGAAGATGATGAACACTTATAGGTTTTCTGAATCCAGTCCCATATCTGATGTTTCTCAGGGGAAGTACAAATCAAACTGATCCTTTAAAATAGGAAAACACTCTCAGTGTATTGTAGTGCCTGTTTATTTATTTATTTATTCAGTAGGCGATGGTATTTTCCTTACTTAGTAAGATCTATTTCTCCGGAAAGCTTGTCTCTCTTTTTATCCCTGTAGTATGCCAGCTGATAGTCGTCTTCACCCTTCTTGGAAAGTACAAAGAAACGTCGCCTCCATGTTTTCTGCAGTGGTAAAATCAAAACAGATTAGTAATTTTTGAAAGACTGAGGTGTTTAATTTTAATGCTGAAATGCAATACGAGACGTACCATGCTTTTTGTAACACCAGAAAGGTTTGGGGACTTGTGCATGTATCCAGTGTACAACTCTTCCACCTTTGGTAGTTCATTGTTAATCTTTACAGGTGATGACATTGAACAGTAAATAAGACTGATCAATGTTAAACAGTTAAAATCGTCCTACAGTACACACTTTAAAGTGTGTTGCTTTATTATGTTTTTCCCAATTGCTTTCAGACTTACTTGATCTAGTTTTGTTGAACATTTGGAAGCTGTCGCTTTAGTGCTGAAATGATTTGTAAGAAAGGTTTACTGTAATCCATTTACACATATCATAATATGTACAGAATTGTGACTGATGCTTATGCAATGTCAGGAATGATAATACAAATACAGTGAGAGCAAACATTTCTAATAGTTTATTTTAAACAATCACGGCAGCATACAAATGGCGAGACCATGCTACTTGTTACACTTGTACTCCAGTGAGAATTTGTCAGGGTAGATTTATTTTTAAATGCAAACCTTAAAGGCCTTTTTGACCGCAACATTAACATACCAGCTAAGTTTGAACAGCAAACAACAATGCAATACAGCCCAATTCATGAAACAGCAAACATTTTAAAGTTCACTTACAAACTCATATTTGTATTTGGAGTTTAAACTTAAGCGACAACTTCCCTGTGTGTCCACTAGCCCTAGTTAATAATGTGGTTCAATTATATAATAATGTTGCATGTTAATGTCTTCATAAAAGAATCAGTAAGTCATATATTTCATTATAATTGTATTACCTTAGCAGAAATGCTGTGTCTTCTGTTAAAATATCCTGCACTCACAATGTACATGTCACTTGGTGGCTTAAGAGGAAGTTTGAGCTTTTTTGTTTCTTCCAGAAAGCTTTGACAGTAAGAAGAGGAGGAGTTTCTGGTTATTTACAAGCTCAGTTTAAGATCCCTTCCTTCACTTTGATTGTATTTTAAATAGCAATTCTTGGAAATCCAAATACGAATGTTTTGTCAGATAACATAAAAATGCATTTGACATCATTTTAAAGCTGGTTTTAAAAGTGAACACATGCACGATGCCACATTATATTGTGAAAACTTTACCAAGACAGAAATTGATTCAGCTTTCTACACTATAAATAAATGCTGGGTTATTGTCAAAAAGGGACGAGCCCAGCAGCTGGGTTAAAATTAACCCAGAAAATGTTTATAGTTGACCCAAACAAACATCCCAGCATGGGTTAAATTACAAGCTGTGCTCGCCTCTTTTAGACCCAATGCTGGGTTGAAAATACCCAAGCATTTTTTACAGTGTTCTTGAAAAACTGTACAAGTAAATTATACATATATATATATATATATATATATATATACCCTTTGAAATACTTTGTATATTTTTTTTTATTTTTATTTATTTGTTTATTTTGATAGGGACAATGCTCATTGATCAACAGACAATATTACTTGCTGTAAACAAGCCAGAGTTAGCTACAAGTGCTAGTTTCCATCTGTTGTCCCTAGCCAGATCTTAACAGGCACCCTAAAATACAAAAGCGATAAAAATACAGTACAAATATAATAAATACAATAGCAATGTAATAGATCCATCAGCACTCAACAGATAGTATTGCTTACCTCACATAACCCTCCACACAATTAGTTCCAATACAACTAATATAGCTTTTGCATTTTTTAGATTGCACAGGCTCGTGTTTCTAAGCCAACATCTTGCTATCAGGAAGGTGTGTTAATAAGTTACTGTGCCTTTTCCCCCACATACAGCTGGGAATTTTAAGGGATTTTTCTTTACATCATCTTTAATGAAAATTGTCTGCTACCTATTCATTGTCTGTATTTTCTCCAAACAACACTTTTACTTTTTTATATGTTCAAAATGTTTATGTTTTAAATAGATCTTTAGAATAAAATGCATGATTATGTAGCTAGAGTTTATAAACACAACTAATGGCAATGCATTTTATTTAGCATTTTAACTTACGAAATCCATAAACTTACAAAAATGTATGGGTACTCCTTATAAAACATTTAAGTGTCATAAACTTAAAATTATCACTACAAAGTGCTGTGAGAAATACCCATTAATAGGCTGAAATGGTTAAAAGAATAGTTAACGTATAAAGGGCTCGTTATAGTTGTGCGTAGGTCCTACGGCGTAGGTTCCGCTTCGGTTTTCATTTATACTTTTGCGTCGTTGTTCGCGTCGATGTGAAAACACACGCAGAGACCGCTGGTAGGCAGTATTTGAGGCGTGGTTTACGAATGCCCAGAGCCGTTTATTGCACTACGAATGTCTATGGGTCTGTACGAAGCTCTTAGCCAATTGTTTCAATTATACCAGATAAAGAATATAGGGCACATAAATTCAAGCGTCAACAACTTTTATCGGGTATGTGTGCATACAGCTGAAAGCTATGCAACTAAACCGGTAGCTGTATATTGATATTGAAAAGCAACACAACTTAGTGGCACTGTGACAACCACAGTAGGGAGACTACATGCATAATGACAATATGATATTAATAAATACCACTCACCATTTATAAGTTAATTGTACTTCGTTGATCACGATGCCTAGCAGGTTGGTCCTATAAAACTCCGTGGCTATAATGTCTTGCCATATCCAAACATCCTTCTTGGATATGAAATTGTTTAACGCCAAAAGTTTTTTTTTTTTAAGTAAACTTGCCTTCAAAACTACTTCGAACATTATCTAAGGCTGCATTGAAAAGTAACTTGGTGTCTGCTGCTGTGTTTGGATAAATGAAACTGCTTCGATGTGTCGCATAGACGTCATCATCCTCTTGCTGCCCCCTCCCCGTTCTGTGATTGGTTCCCTATTTCAGGGGAGAAATTGGTCCATGGTTTCCATGCTAGACTTGCAGCGTGAATAAATTTGCGCACAAGGCAGCATGGGGAAACCTGTTCAAACCTGTATTTCTCTCTACAATAGTAAAAGTACATGTCAAAAATGTTGTTTGCTGTGGAGAATCATGTTCATTCATGACTGACATATTCCTGTATTATAATATTCTTAAATGAACGCCAAAATTGGAAATGTTTATCTGAACTAGATTTAAATTGGACAAGGAACCCTTAAATACCCAAACAACAATAAATGGTGGGAATTATGTATTTTAATGTACATGCAGCTATTAAATTTTTTTCATTTTTTACTGTATTAGAACCCTTAAAGCACCATTTTTTTTCAGTTAGCCATGCACACAATGAAATATGAAAGTGGCAAACTTTATATTGTAACACTTTACAATATAATAATGTTACACATTTCTCACATACATAATTGCTCATATGTTATAGGCAATATCTGACAAACAAAACAGAACCGAATAATGAAAAAGTGTATAAAAACAGTACAATAAAGTGCCTCAGTGTACAAATAAAAAACTAAGTGCAGCTTTAAAGAAGTTAAAATAGTTTTTCACAGTAGATTAATCTTCATATATGTCAATGTAATACTTGTCTTTGTCTTATTTTGTGTCTTATGTTCACCTAAACATACAGTAGCGTATATATCCACCACCAGTCTCATATAGTCTTATCTACAAATTGTATATACAGTCTCATGTTACTAATTTCGCTGAATCCGTAACAATTTAAGATCTTACTTCATATTGCACTGCACATTTCAACCATTACTGTACAAACAGAAGACGACGTCATATTTTCCGATAACCTGCTCGCCACTTCTATTATTTGATAGTCCTGCTTTATGCCATTAGATTCTAAAAAATGAGTTTTAATGTCACACAATGCAGATTTTATAAATTACTATAAGATATTCACTGTAGAGCCAATGAACTTAATGCACATGTTTTTAATGAACATAAGTGTCCTCGTTTTGTTTGATGTCCTCAAAGTGATGAACAGGGCTTAGCGTGAAAAGGCTGGGATCCCGGATGTCGTAGAATAGTCAGTTTTACCTGGAAATAAATAAATTAAGGAATAAAATGAACATTATGTAAAGTTATTTAATAATATAACAATGTGCATTGTTCTTGGTCTTACCTCATCTTTTGTAAGCCTTTTTATGTATGTCTGTATCTCATCTACTGTCTCTATTTGCAGGTCATTGAGGGCCAGGATCTGATCCCCCTTATGAAACAAATGTGAGGTCTCAGTCTTACACTCAGACACACTGGAGAGGAAGAAGATGAAAGATGAAGAAGAATGATACCCTTCATTTGTTGTAAGTATTTCTCATGTCTATTATGTTAATGGTTGTCTGTGAGAGTTGTACCATGGCTTTCCTTCTTTCTGTGTGAAGATTAAACTTTTATAAAGATCATTTCGGTTAATGCAGATCTCCTTTTCAACGGGTTTGTGGGTTTCACTAAAGAAAAGACATAAACATTATTAAACTTCAAAGAGATGCCAAACAACATTTTATAGATTTAATAAGAATTTTTCATTGAAACCTATTTGATTAAGTAAGTAACCTGTATGTCAACCACTAAGAGTGTGAAGGTTACAGTGTGAAATAATAAAAATCACCTCTTGTTTGGGGATCCCTCATTCATCTCAGTAGAGGCACAATTTCCATTAAAGTCTGAAAGAGACCCCTTAAAGCACCTCGGCTCTGCACAGTTTCTAAGAAAAACAGGGTTTGTGTCAGTCCTGTTTATCTGTCATGGTCACCTGTAAATACAACTAAAATAAGTCTGACATGTTGTATGAATACAGAATATCGTTTTACCGTTTCATTGGATTGTCTGCACCATCACACAAGTCCTTGTAAGATTCAAGGCCGTTGGTGGACGTACTAAAAAATACAGAAAAAGATCTAGTAAAAGTGCATTAAAATAATTTGTGTGGGGTCAACCACCACCGAACACAACCTTGGAAACTTTTGTTGATTATCAAGATAATAAAACAATGCAGAGCATTTGCTTTCATTCAAAACCAAACCTGTTTAGCAAGACTTGAAAGCTTATCGTTTCTCCAAACAGGACTTTGTTTAGTAATGCTTCTGTAAGTTTTAAAAAACTATTTGTTTTGTAATCTTTAAATAAACAATCATATAGGGACACAAGGGGCATCAGGGAAATTATGAGGTGTAACTATCATTATACTAATACATAATCCCTCTCAATCCACCTGTTTTTTGAACGCGGAAGTAAGTGATGTGACGTATTTCCTTTCCGGTCCTAGACTTTCGTTTTAATAGCCAGCCGGTAGAAAACAGTGTAGTGGGAGCACACATAAAACATGATTTAAACAGTTAATATTTACTACACCTGCCATGTATGAACCAGTGTGAGGATGAAATTAAGAAGTGGCTTGATATATGAAGATATATTCAATCATTTCGTGTTGTTGATCGGAGGTGACAGGTTTTCAGTGTGCAAATATAAAAGCACATAGACGTACCAGTATCTTTACAATGGGAAAGTCAGTCGAGTGTTTGTACATGGAATTTAAAATGTCACAACTGTCCCTCTGGTGTGAAGTTTTTTTTAAACTGCAATTTTTAATGGACTTGTTTATGGCGACACGTCAAGCTTCACGCGATCCGACACCGTCAGCAGTATCTTTCTCATTCAACACATTGTAAGTTATTTGAACAAACCATAATAAACATATTAAACTACTACATGTATTGAGTATTGTTTTCGTTTTATGAAAATATTATTACATCGCTTCTTACGCAGGTGGAGACATGAACTTATGAAATAATTTGCTTACTTTTTAAAGTATTTGCTTTTTCATTTAAAACATAACAAAAGTATGTGCAAAAACATTACGAACTATTATAAACATTAACTGAGCAGATTATGTTGTATATATTCTGTACTGTAATAACATTTTTGTAATAATATATAGTAGCAGAATAAGTAAATCAGCATATTTTTATCAGCATAATATTAGTTGTTTTTAAACAATTATTGTATTTATTGTTTACTGGCAGTTTCTATGAATTTGGATGGATTTGTAAATACAGATCATGAGTGCATGTGCGCCACATACACATTCAGTTCTTGTGCATGGATTGTGGTTAAAACAAATGTTTTGTAGAGATTTACTGCGTTTGTATTAGCTATTATGGCAACCCCTAACTGCACAAATTCGTTCTTCCTGGATTTCATAATAAACATTAAACACCCAGTCAAAACTGCACACTTGTGTCCTTCGCCATAGACTACCTTTAGCTTTAGTGGCTCACCTGAATATACCGGAAAACTCAAAGATGATGGCGGCGCCCACGTTTACCTCAAGAAACAAGTGGATGAACTTTTACTTTATCCTCAATAGTGTTTAAAACAGGTTTTTAATGTCAAGTCTAACACAAATGTTAATTGATCACTGATCCATGTACTGATCAAAAAGTTGTCACTGGCGTGGTGCCTTTTCAAAAATTGTTGTACCTACTGGAAAAGGTGCATATTGGTACCTCAAAGGTAGATATCTGTAACAACATGGTACCGTCCCAGTAACAACTTTTGTACTTTTTACACAACTAACACAATAGAGCAGTCTAATGCGGTAAACAGCAGTGTGTCAGTGTAAAGACTTTAAATACTTTTTCTGAAAGCATGGATCCTCCTCCTGTTGGTTCTGTTGCAACACCTCATTTCTAATCAGAAAAGACAAGAAATAATTACAATATGTCTTAGGAAATTGTATTTTGTCAATGCATGTCAAATTTAGGTTGCATTCACGTTTAGTCAGGATTACTTTGATGTGAAGTGAATGTATAATATAACTCTTGCTGTACATTACACAGTGGGTATCTTACACTGAAAACATAGGCATGTATGCACTGTCGACGTTGTCTTCTGGAGTATCAGGCTGTTCATCTGTGTCATCTTCTTCATCATCACTAATTACAATCTGTCAGAGATTTCAGGGGTTTTATTTTCATAAAATTAGAACATGTTACAAGCCACCAGTGGCGGTCCTGGCTAGATTTACGCCCTGGGCGAACCATCCCTTGGCCGCCCCCAGAAAAAAAAGAATTACCCCCAAACCCCGCCACCAACATGTATTATTTTGTTATATATAATCTTAAATACAAAAAGGTAGCAAGAACAGAGAAAAACATGTAATACAGTATAAACACCCACTCATGCACACGCACACACACGCACGCACACACACACACACGCACACACACACACGCACACACACACACACACACACACACACACACACACACACACACACACACACACACACACACACACACACACACACACACACACAGTTGTTGCTTTGGAAGTATCTGACTCCTCATTTTGGCCAGTGGGTGCTCTAGCTCTAAAATATTTCAGAAGTGCCCCTGAATTTACAATTAAGATACAATTATGTAAGTTAGATACACTTATTTCACACATGCATCAGTTACCCAATTAAAATGACCATAACACACATTTTATTAGTATTTGTTAACATCCTATAAAATAAGCATACACTACAAATTATTTAAAAAGCTCACTGTAGCTTACAAAATGCCATGTCAATGTATATTAGAAGTTATTTAAGTTGACACATATAGCGTAAAGCAATAAAAAATTACACAGTCAGGAGGTCTGTGTGAATTTGCACTTTTTGTGTTGCACACACAAACTAGACTGTGTTGCCTATAGAGTGAATTTAGTTGCATGACATGATGCCTCAATTCTAATAGTTGCTAGTTCAGCAAAACTAAAACCCAATACAGTCGTATTCTGTTGCTAATAGCAACATATTAGCAAGAGTGCGAGGCTAATATAAATACCCTATTTCCTACTGTCACGTCACTCACGTTGTCACTCATAGAAATCGGCATACCTTTATCTTTTGCCCGTTTCTCCTCATCTTCTTTCCTGAACCGGGCAACTGAGATGGCTAGCCTACTTTGGTCTTTTAATTTGATCCATGATGATGAAGATGAAGACTCGACATCATTAACTTTGCATTACATTTTGCCAACAACAACGTCCGTTTTACCCGTCAATCAATCGGAGTCACGTGACGTGAGTCACGTAAGTTAGATGACTCTACAGAATTTTTTTCACATAACCCAATTAATTACATGTTCGTAGGTATATGGGTCTATGTTAATTTTAGGAATAAAAAATACAATTTACTTGGAAGCAGACGCAGCAGTTTGTATTGTGTGGCCTCTGGCCTGGGATCAGTCAATCCCTCGCTCGCCCCCCTTAAGGCGAGCGAGGGACTTGCAGTCGCAAGTTGATTCCCCGCCCCCCTCATCCGTGCCTCTTCTGACACGCACACAACTGTGTTTCTCAGCACTAACTTGACATGGAAATTTGCGGTTTTTTTATATTTTTTTTTTTTTTTAGGGCGCTCGTGCGCCCTCACATAGATTGCGCCCTGGGCGTTCGCCCACATTGCCCATAGCAAAAACCGGCCCTGACAAGAACTGTGTGTGCATAACATTGATAATGCGTAACACATACATCACTGAACTTGCGAGGAATATCGTAGTAGCCATCCGGCAATGGAGGGGAAATGAATGTATATATAGGTGCAGACTGCCGAAATAGAGCAGATTGACTCATCTGAAAAATAGACAGATATTAATAAATCAATTTGACTGAATATGTATTCATGCATTGACAAAAAGATCTCACAAATTCTAAAATGAATCTAAAAAATATTCATGGATATGCAAAATGCAGGGTTTGACCTACTGGTTCTTCTTTGCAATCTTGAGATATGCAAGGAGGTTCAGTTTTTGCTCTGAATCTCTTGTCCTGTTGAAAGATAAAGGAAATCACTTGACTTAAAGCAAATCAAGTATACAGTGATAAAAGTGTTTTTATTGTACACTCTCAGAAAAAAGGTACATGGAGGTACAAAAGTTGTCACTGGGGGGGTACCTTTTCAAAAAGTACACTTTTGTACCTTAAAGGTGCAGTGTGTAATTTTTAGAAGGATCTCTTGACAGAAATGCAAAATAATATACAAAGACATGTTATCAGGGGAGTATAAAGACCTTTTTATAATGAACCGTTATGTTTTAATTACCATAGAATGAGACGATTTTATCTACATGCACAGAGGGTCCCCTTACGTGGAAGTCGCCATTTTGTGCCGCCATGTTTCTACAGAAGCCCTTAACAGACAAACTTTTTTTACTAAGATGTGTCCGACGATGACGTGTTTTTCCGGTGGTGGCTACTGTAGCTTCTCTATGCGTTTTAAAAGCGAGGGGTGAGCAGTGGACTGAGCTGTTAGTTGCAATTCGCAACCTCACCACTAGATGCTGCTAAAATTTACACACTGCACCTTTAAAGATACATATCTGTACCTAAATAGTGCATATTCTGACCTTTTAAAAAGGTACCTTCCCTTGACAAAAAGGTATAATTTATGCACAACTTTGTACCTTTTTTCCTGAAAGTCTAACTACACATTTCTTGTACATTTATTGTGTTTTCAAGGTGGTGGTACACGCATGCACATGCATACGCACGCACGCACACAGTGAGAGGTTACAATGTTTGTTTACCTGTTCAAGGTCATCATCTGTTACTTTATTCTGTGATTGTTGAGTCTTCAAAACTTTCTGTAACTCACTGTGCCAGAAATTCACGTCCTCACTGAAAACACAAAAATACATAATTTTTTAAACATATAAATACTTTTTTAATAATGCAGAATAAACTACTGGTAAATATCATTTGGCTGTATTCTGACACATTGTGATTGCAATGAGAGTAATAATGGCAAACCTGTTTTCTCCGATGAGGAAATAATCTCTTGCATATTTTACCATGAAGTTTTCGACTCTCAGAAGCAGTACAGAGGACGGGAGGCACTTGAAGTTTTTCTGAATCCATTCCCACATCGGATGTTTCTCAGGGGAAGTATAAAATAAACTGACCCTTTAAAAATAAGAAAACAAACTCGGGGTGTATTGTAATGCTACAGTAGTTAATTTATTCATGCAAAAGTGTTTGAGAGTCTTTTCCTTACTTAGAAAGGTCTATTTCCCCCAAAGGCTTCTCTCGCTTATTATCGGTTTTAAAGTATGCCAGCCGATAGTTGTCCTCACCCTCCTTGGAAAGTACAAAGAAACGACGCCTCCATGATTTCTGCAGTGGAAAAATATAAACTGATAAGTTATATCTGAAAGACTGATGTATTTCATGTAATTGCTAAAATTTAATAAAGGGACATACTATGCCATTTGTAAGGGCAGAACGAACGGGGGACTTGTGTAGGTATCCACTGTACAACTCCTCCTTTGGTAATTCATTATAAAACTTTGAAGTTGCTGCTGAAAAGGAAAATAAAACTAAACATTAAACACATAGATACCAATTAAAATCTTCAGCGTGCTCTTTAAAGAGTATGATATGTTTTCCCAAAAGCTTTCAGACTTACTTGATTTATTTTTGTTGAACATTTGGATGCTGTTGCTGTAGTGCTGCTGAAATAGATGAAATGTTTAATTGTAAGCTATTTACATATTTGTTTTGATGTGAACAAACATACACAACACTGATTAAAAGGGATAATTCACCCAAAACGTTTTTAAACGCAGGCTTTTTAAAAAAAGCCCAAACGTTTACTCATTTACTTTCTTGGATATCGCTTCAGTTGTTACACATTATTAAAAAGTAAACATCCTAATACTCCCTAAGCAACAAATCAGTCAGAGAATGTGTAATGAAAGAAAGGCAACACTTAAAAAAATCTGCCTTTGGTTCTGAAGAACAAAGAAAGACGTTGGGGGTTCAATTGACATAAGGGTGAATAAATATTGACAACATTTTTATTTTTGGATGAACAACCCTTTTAATGCAAGAATAATAACGTTTTCTTTACTCACTTTAAAGGCCTTTATGACAGCATTAAGCATTAACATTGCAGCAAGCATTCACAAAATACAACCCAATTCACAGCGAAATATTAAATATAACATGCATATTTTATTTGGGTAGTTTTGACTTAAAGTCTATATAACTTACCTAGCGACAATTATCCCTTCCCTCATTATTAATTAATAATAATAATAATACTACAATAATGTTAATGTCTTTATGAATGTTAAGTTTGTTCAAATAAACAGTATCATTATAGTTGTTTTACATAATTCAAAAATCCCAGAAGAAATCCCAGTCATTCCAAGAATCCCAGTCATTAAATCATATATTTCATCATAACTGTATTACCTTAGCAGACGTGACAGTAAATACAGTATCTTCTGTAAGGATATCCTTCACTCACAATGTACATGTCATGATGGTAGCTTATGAGGAAGCTTGAGCTCTTTTTGTTTCTTCTAGAAAGCTATGACGTAAGAGGAGGAGGAGTTTCTGGTTATTTACAAGCTCAGATCCCTCCCTTATTTTTAAATATCAGTTTGTAAAAATCCCAAGACAAATGTTGATAGTAATGGCTCTATCCATATACCTAATTTTTTTGCCAACATTATAAAGGTGTTTTGTCGTAAAAATGATGTTGACTTTACTTTAAAAATGTGAAAACTTTACTAGGACCGATTTTCTCAGCTTTCTGTACATAAAAAAACCTGTACAAACTGTGTCAATACATACTTTGAAATGCTTTGTATACTGTAGCTTCTGCATTTTTTAGATTTCACAGGCTCATGTTTCTAAGCCAACCTGTTACTTTCAGGAAGGTGTTAATAAATTGTGTGCCGGTTCCCGCACATGCAGATGAGAATTTTTAAGGGATTTTTTGTCCAAAGTAGAAGTTGTTGCAAAACTCAAACTAATGCTGATAATGGCTTTATCAATATGCAAATTAAAAAATAGTAAAGTGCAAAAAATTCCATAGAAATTTGCAGCTGGGTTGCCGGTAACTTACCGTAGATTTAAATTTATGTTATTACTGGCAACTTTTGTTCAAAGTTAAATGAACATTAAACATTTAAAAGTCTTTGTCTTTACAGAATAAAACTAGAAAAACAGCATCAAGCAAAACATTCTGGGAAACAAAATCTGAAGCAAAAAACAGAAAAAGTTGGATGATGATTTCTGGTTCCCAGAATGCTTTGCATGAGGCTGTTATTGTACAGTTTTATTCTGTAAAGATAAAGACTTGTTAATATTTAAAATTTATTCAACTTTGAACAAACTCTTGCCAGTAAATAACATACATTTAAACCTACTGTAGTTTACCGGCAACCCAGCTGCAATAACATTGTAATTTCTACGGTTTTTTTACAGTGTGTTATGAAATCACTAAAAGAACTTTTGAAGTTTTGAATACTAAATATAAACAAATCACACTAAAATATCAAATTTATAAGAGTTGGATAACATATACATATTGCCACTTTTGATTGTGAAAACTTAACTATGATATAAATTGATTTAGCCCTTTGTACATGAAATCAGAAATGTGTGTGAATGTACATATATACTTTTATACAGTAGATGGCATCGCTTTTGCATTTTTTAGATTGCACAGCTTATGTTTCAAAGGTTATCTTTCTTTCTAAATATACAGCTGGAAATTTTCTTCTCACATCATTACAGTAAATACTTTTCTTTTACAATTATGGTTCAATTGTGCTGCGGCTTTTCTCAAAAACATGATTTTCTGAGACTGAAATTCGTATTTTTTTTTAATTTACTCTTTGATTAATTATTTCCATTTAAACTTGTTAAAAATCATATATATCTTACCAATGGATGGCACTCTGTCCCATACATTTTATTACTAAAGGACTGCTCCACCCCAAACAAAAGGCCACATGCACTTAAGCCATTTATTTTATTGAGCAGACATGTCAGATGATATTATATACATATACATGTTTTTTTATGTAAGTAATTTTTTAATGCTTGGATCAAGAAGAAATAGATCCTTGTGATAACACATGCATGTTTCCCCCATCTACAGTATTGTAAGAACCTTACCATGACAGAAACAGATGTAACAAACAAGAAAACTTTAATCACAAAACCAAAAAAACTGCCATTGCCTGTCCAGGTAAAATTGTGCAGTATTAAGAAGCGGGTGTATGTCATTTTTTAACTAGGTTTATTTTTGAAAAGTCTGTCTGAACTAAATAAAAAAAAAAAAAAAAATCTTAGTTTTTAAATTCTTCTTTTTTTCAACATTTTCAAAATTCTGCAAAGTTAATGTAAACTGTTGATTGTAACTGTATTTTCTCCCACATTTTGTAATAATAGTTTCTATTATAATTTTATTGTGACTAAAAATATATTAAAGCTATGTTATATTGCATCTTCAGTCCTTTGAATCTGATAATATGTTCTCTTGGAATTTATCACTCCATGAGGTCTTTTTTTGTACAAGTACTTGTTACTTAAACTACCCTTGATTTTTAGTAAAACACACAATCAAATATTTAACATTATGAAAGTTTAATAACACTTTAAGGTATAACAATGTTTCACATTTTTCACATAAATAAGTGATTATAAAAATTATCGGCAATATGCCCTTGTTTCTTTTTTAATCAAAATAAAGAATAACAAAAAGTCGATATATGGAAACAGTATTAAAGTGTCTCAGTGTAATAATTGGAAAAAGAAAAGTGCAGCTTTAAAGAAGTTCCTTCATGTCAGCATAATACTTCTACATAATACATTTTATTTTGTGCCTGATGGTAACAAAAACCTTATATACATAAACATTATATACCTATCACCAGTCTTATATACTCTCATATACATACTGTACAGTATATACAGTCTTGTGTTACTAATTACTGTGCACTGTCAAAAAATAATAATTCAAAACATGTAAGCTGGGGCTGTACACTTTCAAAAAGTACACCTTTGCACCTGAAGTGTTCATATCAGTACCTCAGAGGTGCATACTGGTACCAAATATATACATATACCGACCTAAAAGGTACATATTAGGACCTTTACTCGGGTACTGCCCTAGTGACAGCTGGGATGCATGTTTTGAACATCTTCTGCACAACAAAAGAACTTGGTGCTTGCACATAACCTTGCCCACTTTTGCAGTATGCCTTCCTGATTAAATAAATTACGTGTAGTTTTTTAAAGAAATAGCTACAGGAACAAACTACTCATTGTGTTGCTGAACCTTTCACATTTCTAATGAATTAACGACTTGAAGTGTCTCATTTTGTTTCATCTCCTCAAAAGTTCAGCATAAAAAGGCTGGGATCCCGAATGTCGTAGAATAGTCAGTTTTACCTGCAAATAAATAAATTAAGGAATAAATGAACATTATGTAAAGCTCTTTAATAATATAACAATGTGCATTGTTCTTGGTCTCACCTCATCTTTTGTAAGCCTTTTTATGTATGTCTGTATCTCATCTACTGTCTCTATTTGCAGGTCATTGAGGGCCAGGATCTGATCCCCCTTATGAAACAAATGCGGGGTCTCAGTCTTACACTCAGACACACTGGAGAGGAAGAAGATGAGAGATGAAGAAGAATGATAAACTTCATTTATTGTAAGTATTTGTCATGTCCACATGTTAATGGTTGTCTGTGAGAGTTGTACCATGGCTTTCCTTCTTTCTGTGTGAAGATCAAACCTTTACAAAGATCATTTCGGTTAATGCAGATCTCCTTCTTAACAGGTTTGTGTGTTTCACTAAAGAAAAGACATAAACATTATTAAACTTCAAAGAGACGCCAAACAACATTTTTATAGATTTATTAAGAATCTTTCTTTTGACTGAGTAAGTATGTATGTCAACCACTCAGAATGTGATGGTTACAATCTAAAATAATAAAATTCACCTATTGTTTGGAAATCCCCTATTCATCTCAGTATAGGCACAATTTCCATTAAAGTCTGGAAGAGACCCCATAGAGTTTCTAAGATATAGAAGGCAAGAAAGTCAAACAGGGTTTGTGTCAGTCCTGTTTATCTGTCATCTATCACCTGTAAATATGTAAGGAATAATTGACAACAGGGCATGAATTATACGAAAATATTTTCTAATAATTCAAAGGACCAAAGTCAATTATTTACAGGTGATCATGACAGATAAGCAGGACTGACACACCAACATTGCTCTGGTGGATATTTTAAGACAGGTTATTTTTGACAGGTTAGGTGTGCGTTTTACAAAAAACACACTCAGGGAACATTTCTCAACCTATCAGAATAAAGCTTTTTACAGGCCCGTGGTTTAAAACTGAAATAAAGTCTGACATGTTGTATGAATACAGAATATTGTTTTACCGTTTCATTGGATTGTCTGCACCATCACACAAGTCATAGGAAGAATCAAGACCGTTGGTGGACGTACTAAAAAAATTAAGAAAAAGATCTTGTAAAAGTGCATTAAAATCATTTGTGTAGGGTCAACCACCACCGAACACAACCTTGGAAACTTACGTTGATTATCAAGATAATAAAACAATGCCGGCGAGCATTTGCTTTCATTCAAAACCAAACCTGTTTAGCAAGACTTGAAAGCTTATCGTTTCTCCAAACAGCAATTTGTTAAGTAATGCTACTGTAAGTTTTAAAAACAGATTTGTTTTGTAGTCTTTAAATAAACAATCATATAGGGACACAAGGGGCATCAGGGTGCACCTATCATTATACTAATACATAATCCCTGTCAATAAACCAGTGGCGGCTCGTGACTGCTCATCCGAAGGGCGCAAATTCAAAATATGTGTTTGTTGCATCATATGAACCATGTGCATCACGTGTCCTGTCAAAACAAGTGTCCGCTGCACATGCGTCAAAACCGTTTACGATAAAAGAGACGCTCACATTCACAAAATACACGCAAAGACACTTCCTTAACAGTAAACTCTGATTACGCATGAGAGTATTTTATCATAAACCCTGTAGACGCGTCTGCAGCAGGCACTCACTTTGACAAGACACGTGATGCACATAGGTCCACTCGGCGCGCCAAACACATATTTTGAAATTACAAATCACACATATGATGGGCTACATACATGTTTCAAGTGCCCTAGAAAAAAGAAATTAGCAGTGCATTAGTGTAAAGATTTCAAATTTACTTTTTCTGAAAGCATGCATCCTCCTCCCGTTGGTTCTGTCGCATCACCGCACTTCTAATTAGAAAAATCAGAAAAATACATGAAAATAAATGACAATTTGTCTTAAAAAATTGTATTGCATCAGTGCACCGTTACTTTTTAAGCATTATTGTACAAATACAGTAGGTATCTTACGCTAATGTCATATCCATGTATTCACTATTGTCATCTGGAGTTTTAGGCTGTTCCTCTGTATCATCATCATCATCATCAGTAAAGTAAACCTGTCAAACAATCCATGTCAAACAAAGGTTTGAGTTTAGTTGTTCATGTTCATATGAATTAAACACATTTTGTAAACAATTGTGTGTGCAAAATATTGCAAAACATTGAGGTACATACAGAACTTAACTTCCTTACAGTTTTAGTAGGCCCTTGGTGATAGTAGAGTGTACCTGAAGGTGCAGACTGCCTGAACATGGAAGTTAGACTCTGCAAAAATGGAAGATGTACCATATTATTAAATCAATGGGAGTCTGTAAATGTGTTTTCCTGCATTGACTAAAGGATCTAAAATATTTTGAAGTGAAGCTAAAATACATAAATAAATATGCAGGGTTTAACCTACTGGCTTTTCAATACAATGTGGAGACTTGGGTGTAGGTTCAGATTCTGCTCTTAATCTGTCCTGTGAAAAGATAACAGTAAATGTATGAATACAGTAAGCTGTATAAATAAATACAGTGGATCATTTTAAAAACCTAACTTACTCTTAAATTAAATGTCATTTAATTGTTACAAAATATAAAACCAAGTGTCTGCCAAAAATAGCATTACAATGTTTTTACCTGTTGAAGGTCATAGTCTGTTTCTTTATTTTGTGATGGTTGAGTCTTTATAACTTTCAGTAACTTATTGTGCCAGCAATTCACGTCTTCACTGAAAACACAGGAATACATGACATAAATTAAACTACTACTTAAATATTTTTTGTCTGGCTTGTAAAGTCTTTAGACACATTGTGATTGCAATGAGAGTTATTATAATGGTAAACCTGTTTTCTCCAATGAGGAAATAGTCTTTTGTGTATTTTAGCATGAAGTCCTCCACTCTCAGAAACAGTACAGCGGACGGGAGGCACTTAAAGTTTTTGTAAATCCATTCCCACATCCGATGTTTCTCAGGACCGGTACAAATTAACCTGACCCTTTAAAATAGAAAAACAGCATATTGTAATTAAGCAATATCGCTCGAGTAGGAGTGTGATATAGCTCTATATCATCATGGCTGTGATTAGGCCAGAGGCAGTCGCGGCCGTGATGATATAGAGCTGTATCGCACGACTCCGAGAGCGATGTTGCTTTTATACAACAGTTCGACGGCACACGTTTGAAAAACGAAAACTAGAAAACAACAACGGAGTTATTTTAAAAGCCTCTTTGTTTGAGAACTACCTCTTCCGCCACGGATTTGAGGGCGGCCAGAATGACAGGTAAAACTTTCGGCTGATTTGAAGCTCATAACAACTCAATGGACAGAAAAGCCGTTACTTTATATTACCGTTTCTTGGTGACAAAGTGTAGTTTTAAGATTAGTTCAGTCGAGAATGTATATGTATTATATTTAAATCTGCAGTCGATTAGTAAACATACCGCCTGTTTGAACGTTTGCTTAGTGAGATTCGGTACGAATGAGAACCAAAGCATGAGCGGACGTCAGTGTTCACTCGCCCGCTGACCACCGCCCTCTCTGGGCTACATCTCTGACAGGGATTCCCTGGCTCTCATGTTGGCCTTGTTTGTTTATGATCGTCAAAATGAGATCAAATCAGCAGTATTTGGTGTCATGATCAAACTATTACTTGCTTTTTTATTCATATTTAGTGTCTTTTGTGTTGTTATTGTTTTGGCGCGAGGTAAAAGTTAATAAAACTATACTTGTATAACGTTACTATTGCTTTCTCATTTATTCTTAAAGCGATACGAGCACTTGATTATTATTAAACTTTGTTCTTGTCAGTACTATATAAAACTGTTTTTATAAGTGTCAGAGAGATGTTTTTGCATGCTGCTTATAAATATACCAGTGGGGATATCTCATAACATGTTTTAATAGTCACGTCACGATAAAGTAAATGATCAATGTCCACATTTAAAAGCTGCGGGGCTTACCTGCAGTTCCACGGTGTTTTCGCGTTCTGATAAAAGATATAGCTCCAGAAAAAACGAGTGTTTATATTCCTCTTTCCAAGTGTTAATCGTCCACACGATGTGACAAGACATTACTCCCATTAACTTTAACGTAACATCCAAGAGCGCTGATTTTTGACGGAATAATAACTTCCGATTGGGGATTCACAGACTGATTTATGAGCTAGTAAACTAATGAGACACACGAAGAGTGTTTAAAAACAGCACGTCTGTGTTTTTCCATTCAGAGATGAGCCTGCTTAGGACCTCCATTCACTAGGTGGCGGAATAATACGAAAGGTGAAGCAGTTACAGTGCCGTTATCAGCACAATATCGCATAGCTCTTAGCCAATCAGATTCGAGAACCAGAAAGAACTGTTGTATAATGCTATTTAATGTATTTATGTAAGAAGTATTTGATGTTCTTTGCCTTACATAGAAAGGTCTATTACTCCCAAAGGCTTCTCCCTTTTTTCTATATTTTTATAGTATGCCAGCTGATAGTTGTCCTCACCCGCCTTGGAAAGTACAAAGAAGCGATGCCTCCATGATTTCTGCAAGGGTAAAATAAAGACCAATTACAGAGGGATTATCTTCGAAAGACGCTGTCTATTTCATTTCACGCTGAAATGCAATAGGAGACGTACCATGAGTTTTGCAGGCTTAGAAAGGTTTGGGGACTTGTACAGGTATCCAGCATACAACACCTGCACCTTTGGTGCTGTTGGTGCTTAGAGGTAAATGAGACCGATTAATATTAAACATAGAGAGATTACACCGAATTCAAGATTTTCTTTAATGCAATTTCACAATAGCTAACAGACTTACATGATTTATTTCTGCTGAACATTTGAATGATGTCACTTTAGTGCTAAAACAGACGCCAAATGAATTGTGAGTATGATTGTTTACTTAGCTACAGTACATCAGATGTAAACAAATGAAAAAAAAATTACATACCAAACCTAACAAAATGTTGCAATTATACAATAATTTAGCATTTTACCATCTTTATGAATGCTATTTTACAATTTTTATGAATGCTAGTATCAGTAAAAATATAATTAACAAAAATAGAAATCCAAAAATCACAGATCAATATATTCATTTGTTTCATCATAACTGTATTACCTTAGCAGATGTGACAGTAAAGTGTCTTCTGTAAAGTTTCCTGCACTCACAATGTAGCCTAGGAGGAAGCTTGAGCTCTTTTGTTTGTTTCTACCAAAAAGCTATGACAATAAGTGGAGGTGGAGTTTCTGGTTATCTGCAAGGTCAGGTTAAGGCTCCTCCCCATTTGTTTGTTCGAACAGTTTGTGGAAATTACCAATCAAATGTTGATAATAATGGCTTTGCCAAGCCTATGCATAGTTTGTCTAGAGGTGAAAGTAAATCACACTGACACAGCAAAATACTATAAAAGAAAAATTTGCATAAATAAATATGCATATTTACAGCATATTAACCCCATATACCCTTAGTGCCCCGGTTATGCATGTTGCCACTTCCTATTGTGAAAACCTTATCACAAATTGATATAGCTTTCTGATTTAGCTTATGGTTATGCTTCAATATGCTTTTATAGGTGGCGTTGGTTTCACATTTTTCAGATTGCTCACGTTTATGTTTCAAAGGCAACTTGTTTCTGTCAGAAACTAAAGAGGTGTGTTAATAGATAACCATGCCTTTTTCTCTGGGACTTTTAGGGGAGTTCTCTTGACGTCATTTCGGTTAATACTATTCAATGAAAATTGTCCTCTCCCAATTCTTTGTTTGGATTTTCAGACAACACATACTTTTATGTTTTTATATGCAAATTCTTTAGAGTACAATGCATTGGTAATGCCATTTGTTTTTTGTCCTAATCTCATATAGTTAAATAAATAAATAGATGGTGTTTTATTAAATATTAATCTTATGTGTTTTTGCACTTATTTTATTTACTATTTAGCCTGCCAAAAAACCTTTTTTAAATAAATCTTTGGTGTCCTCAGAGTACGTAAGTGAAGTTTTAGCTCAAAATACCATATATATAATTGATTATAGCATGTTAAAATTGCCACTTTGTAGGTGTGAGCAAAAATGTGCGGTTTCTGGGTGTGCCCTTTTAAATGCAAATGAGCTGATCTCTGCACTAAATGGCAGTGCCGTGGTTAGATTAAAGGCGGAGTGTACAATGTTTGAAAGCCAATTTTGATTTTTGAAATCACTTAAACATACACGCCCATACCCCAATAGAATCTGGACCTTCTTTTGATTGACCCGCCCCACACATACGCAACCCCGCCAAGGATGTCGGTTAGTAGACACGCCCTTTACGGCTGATTGGCTACAAGTGTGTTTTGGTAGTCGGCCGGACTCCCTTTTCCAAAGCGTTTTTCAAACATTGTGCACTTCGCTTTGAAGGGGTGGTATTATCCCCTTCTGACATCATAAGGGAAGCTAAATTTCGTTTGTGAGAATAGTTTACCAAAACTAAATTACTGGGTTGATCTTTATCACATTTTCTAGGTTGATAGAAGCACTGGGGACCTAACTAGCACTTAAACATAAAAAGTCTAATTTTCATAATATGTCCCCTTTAAGGAGTGGCAGTATTAGTGTGCACAACAACAGGGAACTATACAAACAAACTACAATGGAAAACAAGTATTTATTCTCTTTTATTAGAAAAATTGATATATAAAAACCTGATATAGTCTAGCTATAGGCCCACTTCTAGCCAAAATAAACTTGAATTTTGTTACATGTCATTTACACAAAGTCAACAGTGATTACAAGGTGTTTGGTTTCATTTATATACTTCTTTTAATTCATTGGTTTTTGGGCTATGGTAAGACGCCTATTACATTTTCACTGACAGCCTAAATTTTGTCTTGTTTTAGCCCAGATGTCTGGGGTGTGTTTGGACGCTATTAGGCATTTTTTACACCCAAAATTGCTTGCTGGCAACATTAAAGCATCTGTCACCTCACTATTTTGAAAGTCACATTTTTCATAGTAAAATAAAATATGGGAAATTACATTGTATTGCTTTAGGGTAGTGGTTCCCAAACTTTTTCAGCGTGCGGCCCCCCTTGTGTATGGTGCATTCCTTCGCGGCCCCCCAAAGAAAATTTGTGACAAAAAACTGTTCTAAAACTCAACATTTTAATTTAAAAAAAAAAACAACATTAAATTATACAAAAAAGTAGTGCTTTTGGTTAGTAGCCTTATTTTTTTAGGTTTAATTACACAGAATTCATGATAAATTAATGTATTTCATAAAATCTCATAAAACTGGGGTCCCTCTGGCACCATCTCGCGGCCCCCACTGCTTTAGGGTACACAACACACATGGGAGATTTCAATCAAATCTATATCTTGTTCAAACAATACACTTCATAGCAAAAAAAAGATATCATTTATACAATACAGTTCTAAACAAACATGTACAGGTTATAATAGATTTCACAGTTTCACTTTTTTCATATCAAAGCAACATAAGAAAATGGCAAGAATTTCTTTATAAAACATGAAATATACATCTGTTACAGTATTTCCATTTTTTGTACTATTGTACAAAATAGGCTACATTTTATGAAATTGTAGTCTGCTGGTCATGTACATGTCATCACATCTGTGTGAATTGTATTCATAAGTAAATTCAGCTTTTGTGGTTCATTTTATTGTCACGTTCAGTTTTTTGTGCTGAAGTAAGCATTTAACAGATGAAGCTAAATTTAACAGATATATTGCATATTTGATTATAAGCACAGAAAGCCTAAAAGCTGCATAAAAAGTATAAAAAAGTAAAAAAATTCAGTCTTTTCAAACTGTTTGTTGACATTCACTTTCCATTAAGCAACAAAAGGTGCTTTGGAGTTCAGGACAAAGCCTGAAAGTACTTATTCATACGGACAATGCAGGCAGTGTCACAGAATCTTCTTCACGTTTCTGCTATCAGTTCTGTCATGTGAGCAAAAGGGACAAAAAAAAACTAAGTGTGACATGTGAAAGTTTGTATACCTCTTATGCTGTTTGTACTGTATGTAAATCTACCTGATTGCTTTGGTAATCTACAGGACTGACATAGACCGGCTCGTGGATCACAGATGAAGGCATTGGCAGCTCATGTGTATTATATTTTATGTATTCCAGATCAGTTTCCTGTCATTAGCACAAGATAATGTCATCCTATTAACTTATTACACCATTGCACAGCTACAAATGAAGTTTAAAGGAACAGTATGTAGGATTGTGGCCAAAACTGGTACTGCAATCACACAACTGGTGGCCAATACACAAAATGACAACATAAACATCAGTTGAGGGCTGCGACTCCACTTTTTAAATGACAATATCCTGGCCGGACCACTGTTGTCAGTGATATAAGTATTTGAAATGAAAATGATTTCTTAATGTCTAGTGACATATCTGGGCCATTTAATGATTCATGATATAAATGTCTTACATACTGTTCCTTTAATAGAGTTCTGCTTTAGAAACATCTACGAATTATGTAAGAAAAGCTTCACAAATTAAAATAATTTCTAGTGTTACTCCCATTACAGTTCACAAATCTAAATAAAATGGTGTTGCTACAGTAAAAATAGTAAAATAATAGCTGTCAATAGGGCTCTATAACCTTTCAAAAAATAGACCTTTGCACCTAAAGAGTTCATATTATTACCCCAGAGGTACACATTGGCATAGATATAAAGGCTAGATGTCTTACGGCGGAGTCTCTAACGTCATCACCTGGCGGCCATCTTACCACACGGCGCTCGCTCACTCGTAGCATTGAGTTTAATGGTGCGGGTACTTTTAAATGACCATAACTTGCTGAAATTTTTACAGATTTTCAAACAGTTAGGTTTTTTACAAAAGTTATTAATGTGGCTATAATTCTGGATGCTTTAACATTTTCATGAATTTTTTTTATTTTTAGTATAAGTATGCAGTGTCATAGGTACATCTTTGACGTTTATAACAAACCAAACCGTTTGAAAATCGGTAAAAAAACTAAGCAAGCCATGGTCATCCAAAAGCACCTACACCACTAAAACTCAACTCTATGAATGAGCGAGCGGCCTGTAGTAAGATTGCCGCCAAAATGCGGACGTTCCACTCAATTGGCCAGCAGCGCGGGCGAGACAAATGGTACATAGGACCCACCTCCAGTGATGCAATCTATTTTGCCTGCAGCTATCAGTGCAAGGTTTAAAAACAGAAATAGCAAGCAATGTTTCTAAAATAAGCAAACCTGTTTTTCCTCAAGAGATAATAGGCGGCATGTTTGATCAAATCAGTAAGGGTTCCAAAAAAAGTGCAATGGGTGCATAGACTTGATATTCCATTAAACGTCCATTAAATTAAACTTATTTTACAACCAGACAGCTTCTTCCATTTGCCAACACACCTGGTTATTTTCACTTGTCGACTGTGGAAGTTCACTGATGTTTTTAAAAGTTCCAAATACCTGCACAATAGATATTTAGGTTAGATGATTGTTGCTACTACCCAGTCTCACGTAGATGCGTATAAATAGCACAAAGTGTGAAAATCGTGCAATAGATATGATACGCCAGTCCTTCCCATTCACTTTTTGTCATTTTATTTATTGGTTTCTCAATTTTTTTCTATTTTTAAACCATTTTCGGTTTGGTTTAGGGTTAGATTTGAGATTTGCTTAAGGAGGTTATTAAATAAACAGGTTTCTCCATGTTTTTGTCTATTTTTAAGCCATGGTCGCTTGGAGTTGGGGTTAGAATCGGGGCTTGGTTACGGATGTAATTTTTATGTAACAAAAAGTTGTTCTAACCCTAAACCCAAGCGACAAAAATAATTGGAGAACCAATAAATAAAACGACAAAAAAAAGATGCGCCGTTTAAGTGAATGGGAAGGACTGGCGTATCATATGCACGCCAAATTGGAATTTGGTATGTATTGCACGATTTTCACACTTCGTGCTATTTATACGCAACTCCGTTTTGAAAATACACAATTGAGACACATCATACAGTCAGAAATATTAAAACTTTACCTTGGGATTAAGTAGCCTGTGTGGACGATTATTTAAGGCGTCAAATAAAGCAGTAAACCATTTTTCCATCTCATAACTGCAAAAACAAGTGTACAAATAATAATGCTTTTCAAAGATGCTAAAACGACTCTGTATAACTGTATAACACCTACAGTTAAATTGGCATTCAAAAATTATACATTTTATGTAAAAAACACTTTGAATAAAACTTTATTCTAGTATTTAAACATTTAAAATAGTAAGTGCTATAGCTGCAAATACAAGCAACTTTAATTTGCACTTACAAGCGACTTTAATTTGCATTTAACAAAACAACTAAAATATTTTCTAATGGAGGATATTTCCATTGAAAAAACAACACATCACTATCTAGCGCAAGCAAATTCAGGACAAACCTGTTCTCCCCGATAAGGAAATAGTCTCTTTCTGGCACTTTCATAAACATTACACAAGACGACGAACATCTAAAATTTTTTTGAATCCATGTCCACATTGCTTGCATCTCAGGGTGCAAGAACATAAATGTGACCCTTAAACAGACCAGACAGAAAAAATACTGTCACAAAACCTCACAGTACAGCAAACATTTCATTATTTATGTGCATTTAGTTTACATACCTAGACAGGTCTATGCACCCGAGTGGTTTGCTGTCGTCTGGACTTTTGTAGTACTTTAGCTGGCATGTGTGGTCACTGCACCTCGAAAGTACAAAGTACCTTCGCTTCCATGATTTCTGCAGAACAATGCAACAAGTGAGAAATAGGACTTTTATTAATGTGTGATGATTAGTCATACGCTGAAACCTACCAGAGTCTTGAACTGATTCTCAGGAGGAGATTTGTAAAGATATCCTGCACACACTTCCTGCTTGGGCCCGTCTATGTAAAAGACATATTCTGAATCTGTGAAGACAAAGGGTTTGTTGTTATCTTTAGCAATGTATCTCAGGGACCATTTTTGTATATATCCGCAGTGTATTATCTGCATTAAAGATTTAATAGATAATAAAATATCATAAAGACCTACCTGCCATGATACAGTTGTGGTGACTAATGAAACACTTTATCTGAACCTAAGAACAAATTAAGCCAGTTTACAAACTGCTATAACAGAGACACACCAGTGTGTTGAAGTATGCATTTACGGTACCACACAATGGATACCATTATGAGGATCTTAGACAAGGAAATAAGAACATTAAAAAAACAATATACAGAAAACAGAGTCTTATTATTATTATTATATTATTCATAATTCATATACAATATTGCCAAAGATTTAAAATGGCCAAAGATTCATTATACTTTTTTTTTTAAACACTTTGAATTTAAATAAAGATTTTTGAGAATAAGTGTTGTAACGTTTGTCTCTGATTCTGCAATGAGAGAAATCACTCCTGCATATGAGGACATTTTATCCTGTAATGCTCTTGACTTTTACTGTACGCCCCTAATAAATCCCACCCATTAATCCCTTGACCCTTATTTAACAACACTGTAAAAACTTTCTGTAGAAATTACAGTATTACTGGGTATCACTGGCAACTAGCTGCCAGTAACTTACTGTAGATTTTACATTTATATTATTTAGTGGACACAGTTTGTTCAAAGTTAAATTAACATGAAACATTTTCAGTCTTTATCTTCTACAGTAAGTTAATGGCAACCAGCTGCATAATTACAGCTAAAACTTTTTTACAGTGAAGCTCATAAACAGTAACCATCACTGACCCTGTTATTGTACTACGGCACACAATCATCCTTACCTTTTACTACTGCAGCAATTCAGTTTTAATTTAAAATGAAATTGAAAAATATAAACGTAAAAATGACAATTTAGATGAAATAAATACACAGCTACTGTACCTGTTGGATTCCCTGTCTTTAAGGATACAAATTGTGGTTAAAAGTATGTGACTAGCTTATACAACAGGTGAGAATCCTTTGAAGTGATGTCACAAGAAAGGCGGAGGTTTAACTTTTTGCTATGCACTTACAGTAAATGCTCTTCTAGAAGTAAAAAAAAAATAAAGGAAAGAAAAGTATAAAGATGTGAAGACAATGTCACAAACAGATATAAGTCAGTTTAAGACCACATATTTTATTCACACTGTAAATGACAGGATCAAAATGTTTTTTTTTTATTTATTGCTACTAGTTGCGAGATTTTCAAATACTGTACTTATTTAAAGGAACAGTGTGTAAGAATAAATCAACCAATCATAAAATGGCTCTAATATGTCAATAGACATTAAGAAATCATTTTCATTTCAAATACTTATATCACTGACAACAGGATATTGTTATTTAAAAAGTGGAGTTGCAGCCCTCAACTGATGCACTGAGAAGGGTGATTCATTGAATTTAATGGATTTTTTTGGGGTGGGTGGTTGCAATCAATTTATTTGAGCTACATTTAAACAAAAAAGATTAGTAAAGTAAAATAAAATAAAATTTTTTTGTTTGGATGTGGCTTAAGTGGATTGATTGCAACCACTTACCTTGGAGAAATTGTTGGATTCAATGAATCATTTTTTTCAGTGTGTTTATGTTGTCATGTTGTGTATTGGCCACCAGTTGTGTGATTGCAGTACCAGTTTTAGCCACAAGTTTTGTGATTGCAGTACCAGTTTTGGCCACAATCCTACATACTGTTCCTTGAACTAAATATCTTTTTCTTTTGCCCACTGTAAAAAATATTTTTGCACATTTTTAAGTTTAATCAACTTTGATTTACATTTCATTTCATTCATTTCAAGTAATTTTAAATGTACTGATAAGTGACGAGTTGCTGTAACTTATAAAATTAAGTTGATATAACTAAAGCAAATTCAACTTGATTTAAGAAGTTACAGCCACTCATCACTTGTCAAGATTCATTTCAAGTAATTTTAAATGTACTGATTAGTGACAAGTTGCTGTAACTTATCAAATTAAGTTGATATAACTAAAGCAAATTCAACTTGATTTAAGAAGTTACAGCAACTCATCACTTGTCAAGATTCATTTCAAGTCATTTTAAATGTACTGATTAGTGACGAGTTGCTGTAACTTATAAAATTAAGTTGATATAACTAAAGCAAATTCAACTTGATTTAAGAAGTTACAGCAACTCATCACTTGTCAAGATTCATTTCAAGTCATTTTAAATGTACTGATTAGTGACGAGTTGCTGTAACTTATAAAATTAAGTTGATATAACTAAAGCAAATTCAACTTGATTTAAGAAGTTACAGCAACTCATCACTTGTCAAGATTCATTTCAAGTAATTTTAAATGTACTGATTAGTGACGAGTTGCTGTAACTTATCAAATTAAGTTGATATAACTAAAGCAAATTCAACTTGATTTAAGAAGTTACAGCCACTCATCACTTATCAAGATAGTTAAAATGACATGTAAATCCTATTTGATTAACCTTAAAAATGTGCAAAAAGATTTTTTTACAGTTTATGCTTCACTTTTTTGATGTCGTTTATTGTTCCCAAATGTAATTTCTTGTTAGTTCTTGTTTTTATCAAAAATCTAATTTGTTTATCATCACCATTGTTAAGATTTCAAAGCCGGAAAGTTATGTGCATGCCAGAATGACAACGTACAAGTACTGCATCCAGTAACTTACCTAGAAAAATGTATAGGAAATATTTTTACCTGCATCAGTACGGTAATACGCTCATGTGAAAGTACAGAAAGTATCACCCTAATGTCAACCTATCAACTGCACTGTCAGTCTAGACATGCAAATGCGTGTGTAGCCTGATGCATTCCCAGAAGCTTCATGAAACTCTTGGGCAACTAAAGGAAGGCAACATGAAAGAGTGTGGCAACCTTACACCTGCTTGGCCTATAACCTCTGACCTTATTTTAAACAATGTCCTGTATCAATCAAAAAGCCATTAAACTGCTTGCTTATTACAACAGTCCCCTGACACAGCACCTCATCTATTAATGTCAAGCCGGAGAATTGTTGCTCAATTGCATTTTGGCATTCGGGTTGTTATTGTGTATCTTTTCTAAGGGTGCGGCTGTAGAGAGACAAGTAGCAGCTGCAGGTGGTTTGGCAAAGGCCTCAATCCAAAAAATCCCATGCACGGCATTAATAGAATCAGTCATTACAATAGGGTCATGGCTAAAGGCTATTTTTGGTGCTACTTGCACCATAATTGTTTCTGGACTATTTGGAATTGGTCCCAGTTCTGATATAAACACACACACACAAATTGACCTAACACATATATCTGATTCATGATCAAACTGGGGATCCAGACTTAAACATCCAAACTTCAGCTGTTGCGTCAACTGCATCAAAGCTAAGAGTGTGATAGAGGCATTAAAGTGTTTCCCCATAATGTACTCAGGCCCAGAACAGCTCCTTTAGTCCCGAGGACTTATACCTGATCACCCCAGCCAGATTTATGGTTATACAATGCGAATGCTTCCCAGGCCACGGGAGCAACAGATGGGCCAAATACGCACCACTTCTCCTCTTGCCCCCGCCCCATCCTTGGCATCTTATGGGTACCGTATAAAGCCTTATGTTCGGAGTCGAGGCTAGTAGTCATTTGCTGCTGAAGAAAGAGAGCGGAAAGGATGGAAACTGAAAACCAGACCTTAGATCGAATCAAATTGAAGTTAAGAACTGGCCCAACTTCAACTATGAAAGCTCAGGTAAAGATTCAATTTGATTCTACATTATTATTTTTAACAATACATATTTGACTCTATATAAACATCACATTAAAGGACACCCCAATGAAACATCAGGAGAACCTGAAGAGACAAAAAGACATTCTGGCTTTCCGAATGCGAAAGCTGTCAACGAAACAAAACGACTTCAATGTAAGTTGGCGAACACCCACTTATGTCTGCAAGTACAAAAATCCTTTGATTGATTTCACAGTTATGTTGCACAGAGTATTCTTATTTCGCACAGAGCAAGACTGACACTCTTAAAGAGAAGATAAAGAAGAAATATGACAACATGAAGAGGGTTTTGGATGAAGATTTGAGAATTACACTTTGCCAGTTGGATGCTGAGGCTGAAGCCTTTGAGAAAACTATTGAGGACAACATTGAAAAGTGTTACCGCCTCACCCAGGAGATCGATCAACAGCTGTCTGAACTCTCTACACAGTTGGAAAAACATCAAAACAAGGTGCACATTAGTTCATATCATGACTAAGTAATGATTATGAAATTAGGAGTATCAGATTTGATTTCAATCATTGATTTAAAGACTTACTTGATCAATATATTAAAGATATTAAGGTTATATTTTCACAGAATGATCTTTACATTATGTAGGATAGTTTATGTAATGATCTGTTTTTACACAATTATGTACAAGTTTTTGCTCTATACACAAAAAATCATATCAACATGTTTTTTTTACTTTAACTTAACAAATAAATTTAAGTAATTTCAACTTGTTTATTAGTTATGTCAACTATAGGGTATACTATATAAACTATATAATTAAAATAGTAGGTTCAATTGACTTGCATGCAGCATTGCAGCATTTTTTTTTACAGTGAAGCTCTCCTGCACCCATGACTCGTGTCTCCCTCTCCTTTGCATACAGATGGCAGAAGTGGAAGAAAGGTACGCAGGGGTGCTGGACTTATATTTGGATGAAGTGCCTTTATGGGTTTGTGTCAATTATGGCAGTTTATGGATTAAAGAACTGTTACCGGAACATATTAGCTTTGATGGAAGCAACTTAACTCTTTCCCCGCCATTGAAGAGTTATCTCGTCAATAGAGAAAACATTTGCATGAAAAAAAACAAGTTCTTGAATCAGTTTTTATGGTTATCTGTAATACCACGATTATTCGCTAGATGGGGCACTTACCCAATTTATTAAAAAACTGAAGCAAAAATGATTTATTAATTTTACACTCCGTGTATGTTTGAATCTGAATCTTATCTCTAACAAAATTCCTTCACAAAAATGCAATTATTTCATCTTTTTGCTAAAAAAATATTTTTGAAGAAAAAATACCCATATTTAAAAGTTTATAACAGTGGCGGCCGGTGACTTCTTTTTTCAAAATATGTGTTCTGCACTTCGAGAGATCATTGTGCATCACGTGTCTTGTCAAAATAAGTGCCTGCTGCAGACGCGTCTAAAGGGTTTATGATAAAAGAAACGCTCGCGTTTGCCAGATACTTGCATAATCTCATGCATAATCAGAGTTTACGGTTAAGGGAGTGTCTTGCATGTATTTTGTGAACGTGAGCGTCTTTTTTATCATAAAAGGTTTTGATGAGTGTGCAGCAGGCACTTATTTTGACAAAACACATGATGCACATGGTTTACATAACGCAACAAACACATATTTTGAAAACGCAAGCAACACACATGACACACCGAATACTATTTGAATTAACGCCCCTCGGATGAGCAGTCACGAGCCGCCACTGGTTTATAAGCAGAGAAAAAAATATAGATAGGATGTTTGTTGGTTTATTGTTTGTTTGAAAGCAGAGTGTCTGTTCTTTCATTTGATGAATTTGTATGTTTGTGGTATATATTTTTAGAAGAAAAATTTCCTGGAAGGCATTTTGTGAAACTTTTGTTAAAATCACAAAAAAATGCTGGGGGGCAACTTTTAAAAAAAGGCTGGCGGGGAATGAGTTAAAATGAAAATTCTGTCATAATTTACTCACCCTCAAGTTGTCCTAAACCTGTATGAGATTTTAGTTTTCTGCTGAACACAAATGAAGACTTTTTTGATAAATGATGGTAACGGTACCTATCGACTTTAATAGTACAAAAAATAATAATACTATGGAGGTCAATGGGCACCATCAACTGTGCAGTTACCATCATTTATCAAGCTATCTTTTTTGTATTCGGCAGAATAAAGAAACTCATACAGGTGTACAACATGTGAGCTATCCCTGTGATTGGTTTAACCAACTTCACGTTTCATTTAAGAGAAGGACAGAAAAATGTCATTTATAGTGTTTAATCACAAATGCAATCTTTTAAATATTTTGGGCACTTTACTTAAACAATCCTAAAAAAATTGAGGAGCTCAGATGCAAAAGCCTCTAAATGCCACTACTATAGAGGGTTTTATATAAGCCATTCAATTACTCACTGCTTTTTGTATGCCATGTCCTTACATCTTCTTTATTGTTTATGGGATAACAGAGACTCTAAAGATGACCGATCCAGAATTCATACAGATGGATGAGTTTAAGAATAAACAGCTACTCAGTTTAACCATCAACCTGTTGCTGTTCATACGCTCTCAGGTTCCTGTCACCAAGAAACTCTTCCAAAGCTGTGAGCATCAAATTGCACCATTGTGTTGTGAAGATTATATTGCACTTAGTGTGTGCCGAAATAAAATCTGCATTATAGACAAAGCAAGCTACAGATGCATCCAATGTTTTTCATACATTATTTCTATAGTAAACATGTTTATGCAGACAGTTTCATTTGCAACTTAATGTGCGTATTATCAGTTTATGCATTCTGGTAATTTGAACCCATGACCTTAGTGCTGCTCGTTCTATTCTGTGCCACTTTAACTCTGTTTATTCTTTTCCTGCTCTCAGATGCCCAGCAAGTCATTCTAAACCCTGACTCCGCTCATCCGAAACTTCTTATTTCCCCTGAGGGCGACTCAGTCACGTATACTGAAACCTGGCAGGAAGTACCTGAAAACCCTTCTCGCTTTGACACCACCTTGAACGCGATTAGCCGACAAGGCTTCAAGGATGTCCGCAACTACTGGGAAGTGCAGGTTGCTGACAAGACATACTGGGAACTGGGGCTCACATACCCCAACATTCCTAGGAAAGGAAGAGAGGAGGACTGCTGGATGGGCCGAGGGCCCACATCCTGGTGTGTCGAGTTTTTTAATGGTGACTACACAGCCTGGCACAACGGTGTCCCCCATGAGCTCACCAACATAACGGGGAAAACCTTTCAACGTATTGGTATCTTCTCCAGCTCGAAGGGAGGTTTGGTTTGTTTCCTAGGGGCAGACACCATGACACCCCTATACTGCTTTTGTGCAGGCACATTCACACATCCCCTCTACCAGGCTGTCTGTCCTGGCCATGACAACCAGGGAACAAACTGGAAACCATTGTTAATTTGTGATGCTTCAAGATCTGCCCCCGTTTTGTGATGTACATCCAATAAGGCAAAGAGTCAGATAAGCTTGGTTTTCTGACCGGATCAAAGGGAAGCATAAATAAATGTCTTAACTTTGTTGACAAGTCATGTTTAACTGAGACTTATTTACAAGAAATGATTTGCTTTAACTTATCTGTGCCATTTTTACAATAGATGGGGACAGATGGGTAATAGCTGCCTCTTTGCAAAACAAAACATCAGAAATGGCGTATAACTTTGAAAAGCTATAGTGTCCTCAAAATAGCACCTTGTATGCAGATCTGAGAATAGTTATGCACTGTGAATGCAAACTAACATGTGAGGGTTAAATGAATAGCTTTAAAAACCAAGCAGGTGTCAGCATTAAGTCCACGTGTGTCCATTTCCATTCATGTCCTTTCTTTAATCTGGTTTGAAGAGCATTCTGGACCAGGGGTCAAACTAAGCTATAAAAGCTAGCTATATAACAAACCGTTCATGAGCCCAATTCACTTCCATAAGACAAATAATACTATGGTTGAATGGGGCTCGTGCACGGATTGTTTACAAACATTCCTCAAAATATCTTCCTTTGTGTTCATCAGAAAACATAATTTTTTACAGGTTCGTAAAAACATGAGTATGAGAAAAGGATGACCGAATTTTCATTTTTGGGTGAACTATACCTTTAAGGCTTAGAATTGTGTTACTCGGGATGCATTACGACAGCCGGTAAACATTAAAGACTGCGAGAAGCTTCCTGTTAGAGCCATAATACACAATATAAAAGTAATTAAAATAACGGTAATAATTAAATAAAAAAAATGTAAATTATAAATTTTATGCAATTTAGCTGCTATAAAAAGTAAAAATGCTGTTATTTTGTCCTATTAGAGGTCATGTAGCCTACGTCATATCCCTATGTTACATATTTTGTTGCACTATAAAGTTAAACATTTTCTGTTGTAAAGTAAAAATTAACATGAAAGAAATAAAGACTTTTTTTAAGAAATAAGGACATGACCACCTGGAGAGTTTATCGCGTCAAAACGCTTGTGACTCGTCGTGGTGAGGTAAAAATGACAAAATGAGAAGAAAAGGACAGTTGTAAGTTTCAACGGATTTAACGACAATTATTATGCGTTTTTTATAGACGCACATTCATTATGAACTTAAAGAATTGAAGAAGATACAGTTTTAAAAAACTTACAAGGAAATAACTTTATCCAGCTTGACATCTTGACCAGTGAATGAATTCCCGGAACGCGGCACAAGATGGCGCTCGCACTGCAGGTATTTTGGCAGCCGAATTCCCTTTGTTTCATTCACTTCAAGTGGACTATTATTGAAGTAATCTATGGAGTAGTGAATAAACTGAAAAGGTTTCAGAATACGGTCAAATTGTAGTGCTCGAAACAGTACACTAAAGAACTCTAAAGTTATATAGAAGTTGTGTAAGTTACATGTAACTCAGCAATGGTTACAAAAAGGCCCGTGAGCTTTTGCAGAATGAATTTCGTTTCGACTTTACCAAACTGGATCTCGAAATTCAATGGACCTTGGTTATATTGACAAAATTGACATTTCAGCAAACATTGGAGCTTTGGGTCTTCTCAGTACTCATTACATTTTGTAAACTGAAGAAGTGGAGAAGTAAATCCTTTGAAATTCATGAAAATCGTGGAAGGTTTCCTGACCTGGTGGACTTTGTAGAAAGAGATGCTAAGATAGTCATTGAATTGCTGAATAGAGATCCAAAGCTATTTAAACTCCTATTCAGAGAAATTCATAGATGATGGTCATAATAAAGACAAAACTTGGTAAGGATCAAATAACTAACTGGTTCAAATAAAAACAATAGTTTGAGCATTTAGAAGATGAAACAAAAGAAATACAAAAGTTTATTCTTTGTGTCTGTGGCTCAGCAGTACAGTAATAATTTAGGCTCATTCATTTCCCCTTTAAGTAATGTTGCTAGCCAACCTTAAGAACTGGTCATATAAATCCAAGCAAAAAGATGACATTAATTAAAAGTAGCTGTATTTATACATTTTATAGCACTATTGTATTTTAAAACTTAAAATGTATAGTTGAGATGTTTCTACTTCATTGGATACAGAAATGAATAGCTGATCTTTGAAATGTGGACAAGAAATTTCAAGATTCAACCTCCAAGAGCCAATGCCTTTGAGCCATGGAAATGACTTGTATTTTATTAAGATTATCAATGTTTATATCTCATATAGTAAAAGTGGCAGCAATCTTTTAAAATCGGCAAAGCAACATGGATATATCACACTGCCAATTGACAAAGGTCAGATGAGATCATATGCATTATCGTCATTTATAAAATATGAAATGGTATCACTTAAACTCGAACAGAGGAAGAGCTATTCTGCGTCCATATGTCCAGCACAACGTAAACATTGGTTTCACACACAAACAACACAGCTTCCCTGAATGTTGTGACCGCTTGGTCGAGTGAAGTGAGTCGTTCATTCACCAGTTAGTTCTGGCACATCCATTGTGTCTTCACTGCTCGTCCAGAAATGTCCATCTTTAGATTATTCCTTTGATATGTTGCTTAAATGTATGTTTAAAAAAAATAGATATATTGCTCAAGTATCAGACTGAGGTTTTTCTCTGTATGGCAGATCAAGAAAAGGACAAAGGATTACATTTTGGTTAGTATTTACTTTAAAAATAACAAATTAAAAGTCTATGGTAAGAAAAGTCCCGTGAATGTGGTCTGCTCAGATCAGTTGAAGTAGAGCTCTTTAGTCAACATGGAGACCATACACGGTATTTGTTTCTTCTCGCTGAAACGGGGATCTTCTGACCAGGACTCGAAGCTGGTGGCCACCATGTAGTTGACCCGTGTGAGGATCTGCATGATCTCAAGTTGCTTGCCAAACTCATTAAGAACATCACAAAGGGCCTGAACGAACCAGGACCCTCGGCCCGGATTCCTCCAGGAATAATAACCTGGTACAGTAAAAGAGCACACATGTAACAATGTCTCTCTGGATGCGTAATTTTAAACAAGACAATTATAGCAATCCCAGAATTCACTTTAACAATATAAATGAAAAGATAAATCCAAGATGGCGGACAAGGTAAGAGAAATTATTATTATTATTATTGTAACTCGAGTCCAATGTGTTGCATGCTATTTGTGTGGTGTGCGGATTAAAGGGGCACAATAATTTTTTAAGATGTCAAATAAATCTTTGGTGTCCCCAGAATACATATGTAAAGTTTCAGCTCAAAATACAATATAAATAATTTATTATAGCATGTTTAAATTGCCACTTTGTAGGTGTAAGCAAAAATGTGCCATTTTGGGTGTGACCTTTAAAATGCAAATGAGCTGATGAAATTCAAACACTGATCACAATAATCGTGGTTTGTTGCAATTAAAACTCAATTGTGCTTTTCTCAGCACTAAATGGCAGTGCTGTGGTTGGATAGTGCAGATTAAGGGTTGGTATTATTATAATAAGAGCTCCTTATGACATCATAGGAGAGCCAAATTTCAATGACCTATTTTTTCATGTGCTTGTAGAGAATGGTTTACCAAAACTAAGTTACTGGGTTGATCTTTTTCACATTTTCTGGGTTGATAGAAACACTGGGGACCTAATCATAGCACTTAAACATGGAAAAAGTCAGATTTTCATGCCATGGCCCCTTTAAAGCTCACACGCACAATATAACAATATACACTTTCGCTAACAGTGAGTTTAAGATTACAGAAATCTCTTAGGGACTTAATGTACCATAATTAGTCCTACGGTTTAAGTTACGGTCAGGTTAAAAATTACAGAATAGATTTCCGTATATAACCTGGTACAGTAGAGTATGCGAACAGGAAGTCTGCCTCTACAGGAATTCTTTGGCTTGGATTGGCATCAGTCTCTGTTGTGTCATTGGACGGCCCAGAGTCTGTCTGTATGCCTTCATCAAACTCCGAACCCCGACATGCCTGCCAGTAAAACCACATGACCATGTAAACATCCATTTGAAGCACACATTAAAATGACTTGCAGTGCATCACAAGGTATGTACTTTTATTAAGATATGTGTTCCTGGATTCGAACCCATGACCTTTGTATTGCTAACGCAATACTCTACTACTGAGTTGTACAGGAGCAAATAGCATTGAAACAATAGACATCATTGTATGTAGCTCCTCCTTTTTCTCCTTCTCTACCGCCTCCTCCTCCCAGAATCCTCCTGTGGCTCTGCTCCTCTTACCTGGATGAAAAAGAGTTTGGGTTTGCCCACGAGGCTCTTGCACATGTCTCCTCTGAAGAGCGAGGTAACGTTCTTTATGGGCATTGCTCCGTCCGTGCCGTAAATCATGCCCTCCTCGCCGTGGCTCAGCAAAATGCAGGCAAAACAGGAGCTCTCACTATGGTCCTCTTGCGAGACCTGTCACACATATGTAAAAATGTATAGATAAGTAACTTACTATTATTAAACTAAAGCTGTCTTTAGTCTTCCCTCTTGTATATTTATCTTAAAAAGCAATCATCCATTACGCAATCCTTTAAACATCTACCACCCCAACCACATTCCGCAAAATTTCCATGACATGGTTTTAGATGTTTTGTTACTTTACTGATTGACGCTTTCAGTGCTTTCCAGTAGCACAATTCTTTAAACCGTATTCGTAAATCAAATTCAATATTTCGTTTTAAGATTAAAATTATTTGGTTGAACACTCACCCTGTCCAAGGACCCGTTCCATATTTTTACAGGTCTGGTCATTGTAGATTTTAACGTCAAAACCCAAGCTTTTAAAGCACTTGTGCAGCTCTCCCGCATCCCGATCTGTTCCATTGCGCACATTCATCCCTTTAAAGGAGCAGGGATCAATTAGTAAATCAATGAATATTCAATAAACGTCTTTTTTACTATCCATTAAACCATCAGTTATTAAAGGGACATTCCACTTTTTTTGAAAATATGCTGATTTTCCAGCTCCCCTAGAGTTAAACATTAGATTCATAACGTTTTGAAATCCATTCAGCTGATCTCCGGGTCTGGCGCTAGCACTTTTAGCATAGCTTAGCATAATCCATTGAATCTGATTAGACCATTAGCATCGCGATAAAAAATTACCAAAGAGTTTCGATATTTTAAAACTTGACTCTTCTGTAGTTACATCGTTTACTAAGGCCGACAGAAAATTAAAAGTTGCGATTTTCTAGGCCGATACGGCTATGAACTATACTCTTAAACTGGTGTAATAATCAGTGACTTTGCTGATGTAACATGGCTGCAGCAGGCGAAGTGATATTACACACTCCCCGAAAATAGTCCCCTTGGTTACTTTCAACTATCTGCCAAGAAAATCGCAACTTTCAATTTTCTGTTGGTCTTAGTAAATGATGTAACTACAGAAGACTCAAGTTTTAAATAGGAAAAATATTGAAAAAATATTTAAATCTTTGGTTATTTTTTTGCCCTATGCTAATGGTCTAATCAGATTCAATGGATTGTGCTAAGCTACATGTATGCTAAAAGTGCTAGCGCCAGACCCGGAGATCAGCTGAATGGATTTGTTCAAATGTTTAACTCTAGGGGAGCTGTAAAATAAGCATATTTTCAAAAAAAGTGGAATGTCTCTTTAATACATATTTTCTTTTGTGAATATGCACATAATATGCACCCTGTATGTTATCAATGTAACAAGCAATTTGTGATATGCTAATCTATTTTAGTAATTCAATACAGGCAGACAAAACACACCTGTTCTCTCATCAAAATTCTTGTTGTTGATGATGATGCACTTGCCCACACGCCGATGGCTCATCTTATACCGGAATGTTGGTGAAACAATCCTGTAATGGCTTTCAGCAGATTGCTCCTTATTCTGAAACTTGCCATCCTTCTTCTTACTGAGTGAGTGAAAGAAAGAGACCGTTAACTCATCTGTTACCTGACATCTCAACCACATGTTGAAACTGTGGCGTTAAGATAGCACAATTGTACAAAATATATTTAGTAAGGTAACAAAAAAGAAACACTTATACATGCAGACGATCAACAAAACCTAAAGCAAATTATAACCCTGCACGTCAGTTAATCTAAAATAGGAACCAACCAAGTTATTCAACCACGTTACTCTATTACCGTTTGCCATTTTCTAATTATCAATCATAATATAAACTACATACGATTATATTCCACATGCCTGAAGAACAATTCTCAAAGACGTCTCATTTCTCCATTATCAAATTTCCAGGGGAACCGTTCAGATTGAGTAGGCCATAGTGGCTACTGGATGTAGAATATGTGCCTGTATTCCAGAAGAGCTTACTCATCACGTTGCCTAAACACAACAATGGGCTCCTCTCTATACAGTCTCTCTCTCTCTTGCACACAAGCACAGTGGAGCGAATCATTGTTCCACAGATGTCCCATGTGATCTGGGGCAGAAGCCTAACAGTCCCCCCGCTTTAGACCCTGGTCCCTCCCTACCTCATACCCCATCTGAGCGCTCTCCTACCTTGGCTCTTCATTTAAAGGTACGCCACTCTGCATTGAAACGTATTGCTTGTCTCTATCTCTGCTGAATTCGTTCCAAATTTAGTCTCTTTGGATGGATTTTTCCTTGTGGGGCGATGTGATGTGTGCTAGGATCCTGACATGCTCTATACTCTATAAAGAGAGTAGTGGTGGCTCCGCTGGGCAGGGGCGGTGCACGCTACCTGAGTCAGCACCAACGCCACCCACCAGAGCTTTCGAAAGGCCTATTCAAATCACAAGGGTCATGCGGGACATTGACAGATCTCTACTGTCAAACATACAATGAAGTTACACACCAGTCAAGTCACACAGGGCAGTCATGCTCAAAAAGTGACAAGAAATGGTTTAATTATATATATATATTTTTAATTTCATAAGTACAGAGAACACTAGTTCCCAAACTCTAATAAGCAAAAAGTTGCTGCAGCTTGTTGCCTTGCTGTCATTTACATAGCCTGTGGCGCCACCTAGTGTCGGACATAGACTTCATGTTTGAAGACTATGTTTAAACTAATAATAGCCACTAAAGAAACAGTGTATTTGATAAAAAAACTGTAATATCTATTGCCTGCATTTGTGGTCCATCCTGACACCTTATGAATAAAAATTTTTCTCAAGTCTCAAATCTTTAAGCGCCTCATCCAAGTAAGTTTTAAAGGGATAGTTCATCCAAAAATAATAATAAAAGTTCTGTCATCATTTTCTCATCCTCATGTTGTTCTAAACCTGTATGAGTTTCTATTTTCTGATGAACACAAAAGAAGATATTTTGATAAATTATGGTATGCACACAGCTTGTAACCATTGACTTCCATAGTAGGAAAACAAATATTATGAAAGTATTGTGATAAATGATAGAGAAGACATTTTTAAATGATGGTAAGCACACAGATGGTACCCATTGAATTCCATCTTATTAGTTTTTTCTACTATGGAAGTCAATGGTTACAATCAGCTGTGTGCTTACCATCATTTAACAAAATCTGTTCCTCAGAAAAAAATAAATTCATACATATTTAGAACAACATGAGGATGAGAAAATTATGACAGAATTTTTATTTTTTGGGTGAAGTTTAAGTTACTGGGGCGGTTTCCCAGACAGGGATTAGATTAGTCCTAGACTAAAATAAATGTAAGAGCTGTCCAAACTGAAAACAACTTGCACTGAAAGAACTTGAAATACATCAGTGCCAGTGGCGTAGCAAGTCAGTCCCGGGCCCATATGCAAAAAAAATTTACGGGCCCCCTTAAGCCAAAGCCCCCCCCCACGCGCAGGTCAACATATACTTTTAATAAGGTAGTCAAATATTTTTACTTTACTTTTTTACTTTAAAGGGTAGATTTTAATAAAGAAAAACAAAATGTTTTGGGTAGTTTTTGACTCGTGACTAACTTCTCTGCCTTCTCTTTTCTCTTTAAGGCCCCACATTTATGTTTATATTTGTCCATCCTTAATGTTCATGTAGATAGCCGCTATCGTAACCTCTCACACTATGTTTTCTTTTTTTTTGCGTCATGTACAAAAATGAAGGCATAGTAGTCTACGGCAGCGGAGTGCAAAAAAATAATAATAAACGCAAACAAGAAATGACAAAGAAATTAGACATTACGGAGAAATAAGAAATCACTACACATGATATGCATACAAAAATATTTTTCTTGCGGCCACAAATAAAAGTTAAATTGAAAAAAAAAATGTTTAATTCAAAGCTGGGGGGGCCCAGGGCCAGGCCCCCTATTGGCCCGGGCCCATTTGCACTTGCATACCCAGACGCTACGCCACTGATCAGTACCCTTTGTTTTGCCTCAAAATGCACACAAGTAATGTTTTTAGTAAGACATGTTTGTTAAAACTAGTTATATTTCCTAATAAAACTAAGGCCTAGTCCTGGTTTAAGCTAATCCCTATCCGGGAAACCACCCCGTAGTGTTTAAAGTCTTATATTCCCTTTGTTACTTGGTTTCCACATGCTGCAGGTTTGTTTTACTTATCCTCTCACAGTACATTCACACGTGGTGTAAGCGTTAATGCTAGACGGAAGGGGTGTCTGAAGCGTGGCCAACAGCCAATCACAGTGGCCGCATGGTCTTGCATAAACGTAATTGGCTGGCTCTGCACTAGGTTATTTGCATTAGGCGATCTGATTGGCTGACGCATGCTTGAAAAATTTTCAACTACTGGCGCAAGCAAAGGCAGTGACGAGGCACCAACAATTCAGTTCGGGAATTGGCAATCATTCACCCAAATAAAAAATTCTGTCATATTATTTAAATTTCTTTCTTCTGTTGAACACAAAAGAAGATTAAAAAAGCAGATATTGTGCACCATTCACTTCCATAGTATTATTGTTTCCTACTATGAAAGTCAATGGTGCCCCAGATCTGCTTGGTTACAAACATAAAATAAAAAATATTTTTCTTTGTGTTCAGCAGAACAGAGAAAATTATACAGGTTTGGAACAGCATGAAGGCAAGTAAACTTTGACAGAATTTTAATTTTTCAGTGAACAATCCCTTTAAAACTTTATATCTTCAGTAAATCTCACCTGCCAAACAGGAAAAATCTTCCTTTCCTGTCAGGTTTTGCATCAGTTTCATCTTCTTCCTCATAGCTCTCTTGGTCCTCTGTCACATCATTCTCAGCTTCGAGAGTTTCTTGATCCATTCTGTAATACAAGAAAGAAAACTGATACTTTAATCAACCTATACGGTACAAAACACTTGAGCATAAACAAACCTTTTTCATGTTAGCCTTCATGTTCAGAAAAATTCAACAGGTAACAATAACTGTAGCAAATATGTTATTTTAAAAGAAACTACTGTTACCATTGTACATATAGTCAAAGTGTCTTTGCAGTTTATAACCTGTATTACATAGTAGTGTCTCCCTCTGCAACCAGACCCAAACCCTAACTTTTACTTTCACTTTGTAAAGACATTCCGGACGTGTTCAGTTTTTCCAGAATTCTCTGTTAATTTTAGGCTCATATTGTAAAAAAATCCTCTGTGGTACTGTGATTTGTTAACTTTAATGTTAAGGAATGACGAGGTGTTTCAGTAGGCGGACACAAAAGAGGTTTGCCACTTCCTCATTCACACCCACAGAAGCGACACGAGCCGCTAAAAAAGAAACACACCTTTTCAGTTTGTAGCAATTATTATTAATGCTATAATTATAAAACACATTAGCGATACATTATGCAATGTGTTGTAAACGTTAAAGTGATTCGTGAGGATGTAAAAAGATCAATCTTATCACCCTCGATAGCATTAACATTGATTTACATGTTGAACCTGTTAACGCACTTTTATTTGTTATTTCCTCACGTTTGAGCAACCCGATCGAACATGTTAATAAACGTAAATACTTATTACAGTAATGTATAAATATAAACATATTTATATGAAAATAAAGTGTCAAATTCGTAAGTTTCCGCGCGTAATTGTAGCAAACGCAACAGTCAGTACTGCTGTTAAGCAAAGATTAAAATTTAGCGTAGTTAGTTTTCATAACACGACTGTAACTTTATTGTTCATAGGTTACTTACATTTTTGCCGGATTAGCTTTAATTCTGTTAAAAGTTCTTCCAGACAATATCTACGCTGTTGTAGATCGCCACATATAGAAAACGAAACTAAACTACTTCCAAACTTTCCTGCTCCTGTTTTTTTTTTTTTTTTTTTAAAGAAACAGAAACACTTACAGTAGGAGGAATCTTCCTGTTTATTCATTAAATACAATAGAAAAGCTTTTAAACAACAGAAACGTGCTATCGATCAGCTATTTTTGCCTGTAGACACATAAACAAATCGACAAATACATCGCATATGAATGTTAAAATGTTTGAATACAGAAATTATTTCAAACATTTTAACATTCATATATTAATATTTTTTTACTATTAACCAAAATTGTAATTTTAACAGAGTTACTAATTTCCTTTATTACAACACAAACCAAAATAATCTAGATAAACAGCCAGAGCCTAGAATATACTACTTCTAAGTTACATTCACATTTACATAATTTAAGCGACTTTGAGTGCATTACAAGGGGTACATTTTTATCAGTATGTGTGTCCTTTGGGTTTGAACCGATGACCTATAGCACTGCTAATGCAATGCTCTACCACTGAGCTATACTGCACAAGGAGCACAGTTGCTAAACAGTGCACTACAGTTTAATTTATTTTAGATTTATGAACAAAATTCCATACACTCTCAGGAAAATACCCTTTCAAAAGTACAAATTTGTACCTAAAGCAGTGGTTCTCAAACTAGGGGCGGGCCCCCTTGGGTGCCAGGGGGCCCTAGTGGTTCTCAAACTGGGGGGCACGAGATTGTGCCAGGGGGGCCCAATATTATGACATTTTATAAAATACAGTAATTTATCATAAATTCTATGTAAACCTCAGACAAATAAGGCTACTAGCCAACAGCACATTGTGTAATTAAATATGTTCAAATACATATCAAATTTTCTTTGGGGGGTGCAAACATGTGCACCCTACACAAGGTTGGGTCCACGCCAAAAACTTTGAGAAACACTGACCTAAAGAGTGCATATTATTTTCCTGACAGGTACATATTGGTCATATTGGTAGTACACATTTTATGCATGTCTGTACCTAAAATATCAGTACATTGTAAGGGGGCGTGCACACCAAATCTTTTTTACATGGCTGAAAACGCCCGGCAGACAGCTTTATTTCAGCCGACTGCCAGCTTTCTTCAGCTGAGCGTTTTGGTTGCTGTGATACTTCTGCTTTGTTTATCAGTCATTGTACGATGCACCGAGTTGACATTGACGAGCTGAGCTTTTCACACAAAGTTGAATATTTTTCAAATCTTTGGGGTTATGCATACCAAAACTTTTAAATGCAGCTGAAAACGCCTGGAGGATACTGTTTTTTCAGCTGAGCGCTGTAAGGTAGCTGTGATACTTGAGCTGTGAGCCGGTTGGTTATTGTGATACTTGTCCTGCCCCTCCTCCACTGTGATTGGATGGCTGTGTGAGAACTGACATTGACGAGCAGAGCTTTTCACCCAAAGTTGAATCTTTTTCAACTCTTGACACTCTGCGCCGAGCGCGGGAAAAACGCTGAGCGCCGGTTTTCAGCACGAAAAAAAAAAGGCTAGCTGCTGGCTTATTTGAAAAATGCAATGCTTCCATTGGTAACAATTAAAGCATACGCCGGCCACCGGCATAAAAGCTTTGATATGCTCGACCCCTAAAAGATTATTTTCTGCCTTCATTTTTTTTGTTGAATCAACTCAGATTTAGTTAAAGTCTGTTATTTATCTTGACTAGAGATGAGTTGTTATAACTACAGATGAGTTTTTATAACTTATAAAATATCGTTGAAAAAAGTCAACTTAATTTTTTGTTGATTCAACAAAATAATTTAAGGCAGCAAAGATTTTTTACAGTGTACCTTCATTTCTGAGAGTGTTTACATCGGTGTTATTTCATATTTTGATGCGTTTGCTAATATTATAAAATGTGGAAAAACAAAAATAAAGAAGGAGAAAGTGACCATAAACTTTCGACCGGTACAGCACTGTAAAAAATACTTTGCTGCCTTAAATTTTTTTGTTATATCAACTCAGATTTACAAGCCATGTCAACACAGATGAGTTGTCACAACTTATAAAATATAGTGGAAAAAAGTCAACTTAATTGTATAAGTTATAACAACTCACCTGTAGTTATAACAACTAATCTCTAATCAAGATAAATAATAGTAAGTTGAAATGACTTGTAAATCTGAGTTGATTCAACAAAAAATGTTAAGGCAGCAAAGTATTTTTTACAGTGTATGATATTAGTTTGGAGGATTATTTTAAGTATAAAACATATATATAAAATAACTACAGAAACAAATTTGTGAAATTGGTCTCAAACTGTATAGCCTTATAACTAGTTACTTTTAATACTAGCAAAATAGTACAGAACTGAACAGAAGATCTTATTTGAGTAAATGACAGACAGAGAAAGCAATAATGGCTCATACACAGAAAAAGAAAGCAAACACGTAATGCATTTAATTCCACGTGCAATGACAAATCTCCCCGTGACTTCATTCACCTATTTAGAGCAAGACTGAAGGCTCTGACTAATCGACTCAAAACACCGTGATCGCTATTCAGTGACATCCCTCACCCCTTTAAGTTACAGACAGCTGGACAGCCATTCAGCTGCGCGACAAGAGCCAAAGAGGGCTGGCACTTTGCACCCAATGACATGTAATAGACAGGGTCCCTGTCAAAGAGCAGATCTAACTTTAACACAGGACAGATACAGAGACTGAAGTGGAAATAAGGGACTGTCTGGGACGCCTTGCTTTTCCTGTACTGACTCTCTATACAAGTTGTTTTTATTTTCTCTGGAGTTGCTGTTTTAATAGGACAAAGACATGAATGTTCAAAAGTGTGCCAGGTGTGGGTTTGTGGTGTACCCGGCAGAGAAGGTCAATCTTATTGGTCAGGTAAGCTTGTACAGATATTGTACACCTAACAAGCTGGAATAATTGCTTAGCCATGTTACCCATATTGTAAGCAGACTGTTTTGGATCATCTAACTTAAAAAATCTTTATTGTTTTTGTTTCTTTCAGAATTGGCACAAAGCATGTTTTCACTGTGAGGTCTGTAAAACGGTTTTAACGGCCAATAATTATGAGAGCTATCAGAAAAGGCCTTTCTGCAAAGTGTAAGTTGTTGAGAACATTTTTAGCAATGTTAATTTCCAAAATTTAAGACTGTCGTCTATACTTAAAGGGAAAGTTTACCTAAAAATGAAAATTCTGTTATTATTTACTCACCCTCATGTTGTTACAAACCTGTGTGAGTTTCTTTATTTTGCGGAATACAAAAGAAAATATTTTGATAAATGATGGCACCCAATTAAATAGATTGATTTCCTGGGTACCATCAACTGTGTGGTTACATAATTTTTTTAAAATATCTTCTTTTGTGTTCAAAAGAATAAAAAAACCTCAATACAGGTTTAGAACAACATGAGGGAGATTAAATTATGAACTATTTCTTTAAGTTAAGTTAAATGCATTATATACATATATAAACTAACTTCGTGGTTAAACTCTCTAATTTGTATAATTTGTCAATTTAATTGATGTTAATATGTGTCTTTTAGGCATAATCCAAAGAATAACACTTTCACTAGTGTCTATGAGACTCCCGTCAACATCAATGCAAAGAAACAGACTGAGGCGGTCAGTGAGGTGAGCTACTGTATTAATGATGTCACAAACATCAGAAAATACAAACTTTTGCAAATCTTACTATTGAAAAAAATATATGTATATATAATGATATACATACAAATATACTGTATTGAGCAGCATAAAAACTACTTTTAAACACAAAATATGAAAATAACAAACATTAAAAAAAATTTAAACAATTATACCAAATATGTTCTTCTGAAAGAAAGAAATTATTATTTTTTTAAATTAATAAACTTTAGTAGATGATTAGGCTCTATGATTGGCTTTCTAGTGCTAACTAGGGTTGGTCAACACCGGATATTGCTACCTAACTCATAGGCAAAGTATTTAAGGAATTGAATATGGGTCACAATGCTTGTTAAACCTAGCTTTAGCACGGGCCGTGGCGGGTAGTGCATGATGTGCTGGGTTATGGGGCTGTTTTTAGGAAAGCTTAAAGGCTTCTGTGACTCCACAGCTTTGGAATGAGATCTGCATCTCTCATTCAAGTTATTTCTGTGTGACATGATACCCCCCTGGGCTTCTTTATGTATTTGCTGTTTAAATTTATACCTCATAAACATGGACCACCTCTCCGAGTCTCTGTGTCTCTCACTCGGAGGGATTGCAGCTGTCCATGTCTGTCAGTCAGCTCTGGAGGCTTTCACGTAGACTGACAGTGTCCAGACACTTCACATTTCACATGTGTAATGGCCATCCTTTCCAAATATCACTTACTAGGGGCCAATGATGTCACACATTTACATTGGGTTATTTTGGGGAATTTGTGAAAAGACATTCAGAATAATTAATTAAAGCAATGAGATGTGATTGGGCTGCAGGTAGATCTCTAAAAACGTCTCTCTAATGTTTTTTAGAATAAATATCGAGAGGAGGGCGAGCGTTTTATGTCCACTTTTCACTATGACATGAAATCAAAAGATATCGAGCAGGCACGTAAGGCAAGCCAGCTTGCTAGCCAGGTAAGTAACCCAAAATAACAACAGGGGTATCTATATAAATGCAAGTTGTCTGTGTGGCATCTGACCGCTTTCTAATCTTTCACTACTCAGCAAGGTTACCAAACCGCGTTTGCAGGCCAACAGTCGTGGTACTCCGGCAGCGTCACCAGCCAGGAAGTTGTACGGGTGAGCCAGGCCCAGAAAACCATCAGTGATGTAAGTAAAGTGGTTCAGACTTAATGGTACTTAAAGGGATAGTTCACCCAAAAATGAAAATTATGCCATTAATGACTCACCCTCATGCCGTTCCAAACCCGCAAGACCGCCATTCATCTTCAGAACAGTTTAAGATGTTTTAGATTTAGTCCAAGAGCTTTCTGACCCTCCATTGAAAATCTATGTACGGTATACAGAACCGGAAGAGAAGACAATGTTGAATAAAGTAATTGTAATTTTTGGACCAAAATGCATCTTTGACGCTTCAACAAATTCTAACTGACCCACAGATGTCACATGGACTACTTTGATGATGTTTTTATTACCTTTCTGGACATGGACAGTATACCGTACATAGGTTTTCAATGGAGGGTCAGAAACTGTAAACATCTTAAACTGTCTTACGGGTTTGGAACAACATGAGGGTGAGGCATTAATGACATCATTTTCATTTTTGGGTGAACTATCCCTTTAATGATAATAAATAAATAATTTACAATGATGTATTACAGGTGGAATATAAACGAGGCCATGAGGAGCGTGTGACGCAGTTTACTTCTGTGACAGACACACCTGAAATCTTACATGCCAAGACTGGAGTCGCATTAGCTAGTGATGTAAGGGTGCATTTGTCCCCTTACACTAACATAACACAAATTATTATTTGTGAACTTCCTCTACTGTGTTTGTAACATGCGATGTTTCATGTTCTTATACAGGTGAAATACACAGAGGAATATGAGCAATCTAAAGGAAAAGGCAGTTTTCCGGCTATGATAACTCCAGGATATGAAATGGCAAAGAAAGCAAACACACTGGCTAGCAATGTAAGTCTCTGTCCAGTCAGATTCATTGTAACCTTACTATTACATAATTTTTTTGATTAACTATAACACTTTGTTTGCTGTAACACAACTTTACTGTGAAGTTTTTACAATGTTTTAAATAATTTTCTAATCTTTTCTTTCAGCTGCAATATAAAAAAGGACACGAGGAAAGAGTGTCAAAGTATACCACTGTGACTGACTCTCCTGAAGTTCTTCTAGCTAAAAACCAGGGGAAAATTGCTAGTGATGTAAGCCAATCGCACAACACTAAAACTAATACATTTCCATTCAGCACATATCCTAATTTTGCATTTCCCTCCGTCATAAAGTATGTCTACACGGAAGAGTATGAACAACACAGAGGCAAAGGCAGTTTTCCTGCCCACTTCACCCCAGGATACCAGGTGGCCAAAAAAGCAGGCGAGATGGCCAGCAAAGTAAGTGTCTGAATGTAAGGTGCATTATGCAGGTATGACAGCTGCACTCGTATGGTGATTGTGAAACCAACAATGTTTATTTGCAGTTGAAGTATCAACAGAAATACGAGCAGGAGATTAAAGGGAAAGCCAGCACTGATGCAGGAGCTGCCGAATTCGCTCTTGCCAGAGAACACGCAGACCATCTCAGTCAGGTCAGGCTGTACCAAATGATCAAGAGCATTCACTTTGGGAAACAATGTGTCGTATCATTATAACAATCCGTGTCTCATTCCTGCAGCATGTCTACACAGAAGAATATGAACAGCAGAAAGGCAAGGGCAGCTTTCCGGCCATGATAACTCCTGGATACCAGATGGCCAAAAAAGCTCATGACTTAGCCAGTGATGTGAGTAACATCACTTTTCTTTCATGAGTAGACCAGTGATGGGGAAAGTTACTTTTAAAAGTAATGCATTACAATATTAAGTTACTCCCAAAAAAGTTATGAATTGTGTAACTTAGTTACTTTTCATGGAAAGTAATGCTTACATTTAGCCTGGCTAACACCAGACCAGTCTCATAGAGAATGAGACGTGGTCTGGGAACCATGTGCTAATTTTCTCGTATTTGAGGCGTGGTTTACGAATGCCCAGATCCGTTTATTGGGCGCAACGAATGTCTATCAAATGCGTCTGTACGTATCTCATAGCCAATCATTTCAATTATTCCAGATGACGTATGTAGAGCTACTTCAATTCAAACGTAAATAACTTTTATCGGGTACGTGTGCACACAGCTGAAAGCTATGCAACTAAACCGGTAGCTGTATATTGATATTGAAAAGCAACACAACTTAGTGGCACTGTGACAACCACAGTACAAGCATAATAACAATATCATATTAATAAATACCGCTTATTATTTATAAGTTAATTGTACTTTGTCGCCGACGATGACTAGCAGGATGGTCCTATAAAACCCAGAGCAAAACTACTTAGACAAAAGTACTTAGAACACTATCTTAAAGGCTGCATCGAAAAGTAACTTCGCGTGCTGCCGTGTTGGATAAACAAAACTGCTTCGCATAGACGTCGTCATTGTCTTGCTGCCCTCTCCCCGTTCTGTGATTGGTTCCCTATTTCAGGGGCAAAAAAGGTCATAGTTTCCATGCTAGACTTGCAGCGTGAATAAATTTGCACACAAGGCAGCATGGGGAAACCCAGGCTAGCTTACGTTACTTTTAAGTTACTTTTACATTACTTTTTCTTACCTGGCTGAGGCTTGATCTCTTTTAGGCCTTGCAGTTGTTTTTTATGACTGAGAAGTTCTGCATTTAGAAATGGCATATTTCCTTTCTGATTGAAACTGTTCCCGCTCAGCGGCGCATGCATAGAGTGCGTAAATCTACGTTAATACATTCAGTACATCGTTTTTTTTTTTGCATCAAATTAATTAAACTGAAAAAAGTAACTCAAATATACATTTATAAAGTAATGCGTTACTTTACCTGTTACTTCAGAAAAGTAATATTATTACGTAATGCACGTTACTTGTAATGCGTTACCCCCAACACTGGTGTAGACATTGTTTCACATATTAGACATTTCGCAATTCATGGTAAAAGTAGTCCCACGTACCAATTTTAAATCAGTCTTTATTTAATTTACTTGCACTATATGACCAGTATATTGCATTTAGGTTTTCTGTCCAGGGCTACACTATTATCTTCATTTAATGTTAATAAATTATTTATTTATTTTATAACATATTAAAATGTGAAAATCTAAAAAATTAATGAATGAATTGATCTTTAAAACTAATACTTGAAAAAATCCTATAAAATTATTTACTGCAATTTATAGACGCATTATGACTGGTCTCATTTCAACCAACAATTTATCCCCTAATGAAGTATTAGTTACTATTTTAGACAATCATGCCAGTAAAAAGCACACTGAGTCTGAATGATTGATGTTCTTTAACACCACAGGAATTCATCTTGACAGTTCCTGGACAGCAGTGTTTTCTGGTATTTTTCTGTTTAAATAACACCTACCTGATCCCTGTCTCTCCATATTTAACCTGCAGCTGAAATATAAGAAGGACCTGAACAAGATGAAGGGATCTGCTGCATACCACACTTTGAACTCTGAGGACAACCTGACTCTGAAAAGCGCACGTAAAATCAACAAGCTCATGAGTGAGGTGAGCAGACTTATGCACTCTGTCCTGTATAAGATTATCTTAGTATTGGTTTATCTGTAACATTGTTTATCTCGCTGATTTCTCTATTTGAAAAATTGGAAAACTTAAAGATCCAACCCTTAAATGTCCATTAGGTGATGTTGTAGTCCAATCCGTCCAATTTTAAATCAGTCTTTATTTGATTTACTTGCACTACAGTATATTGCATTGAGGTTTTCTGAATAGACATTTTAAGATTTTTGACATTTTGCAAACGAGAGCGAGAGATATTGGCTCAGACCTACAGTCTCCACACCTGCATTCTATCCTGAGCCCTCTTGCTGTGTCCAGCCACCCATAGACATAAACAAAAAACAGCTCACAAGCCAACAGGACGACATCATTACATTCTAGCCCATCTGTCTGCCTGCCACAGCGTATCTACAAATAATACCACATCTGCATTCTGCCAAGATTTACAAGCAGATGCCAAAAGTGCACATGCATCTCTGCGTGAGGGTCATAGTATAACTGCGTACCTGACCCGGACTTTCTTCCTTTTTCAGGTTGAATACAAAAAGGACCTCGAGACAACCAAAGGGCACAGCATCAACTACTGCGAGACGCCACAGTTCAAGAATGTGTCGAAGATCGCCAAGTATACCAGTGATGTGAGTGCCTCATCAGTGATATGACTACTATATCCAAAGTATGACAGCATACTCTATATTTACTGTACAGTGGTACTTATGCTTGTTCACTCGATACATTTCCACTCATACTTTACCTCAAACCATTAAGTTTTGCTTTGATAATGGAGAACTTGATCACAGAAACCTCTTTTAACAGAAATGTGAATAGTGCAGGTGTTGCATCACTGTTTCACTTCTTATTTTGTGGGTTTGAACACAGAATAAATATAAAGAGAATTACACCAATCACATGAAGGGGCACTATGAAGGGGGCGGCATCGACAAGAAGACCATGCATGCCATGAATGTCAGAAAGCTGGCCAGTGATGTAAGTATTAAAAAACCTTTTTAGGCTATATTATCTCTCATATATTTTAGGATGCTTCAAAACGGCCAAATTCATATGAAAAAACAAGTTCTCTTTATTAGCTCCTATTCTGTGTGCATATTTTCTAATTATAGTCCTACAGACAATTATTTTTATAGTTAGTACTGCTGATATATACATCTTATGGGAAATATGATAACAGGGCCACCAAGCCATAAATATAACAGTGTAATTTTTTTGCAGTTGATACTGATACTGTAATGTACTTATATTTTGTAATAATACCATTGTATACATTTCATTTTTTATATGTGACCCTATCTGTAAAACCAGGCTAAAGTCTCAAATCAAATTCTGAGAAAACAAGAATCAAAGTTTGATTTTGATCATTGATTTCAATCTTTGACATTATCTTACTTAGTCAAAATTAAAGGGATATTTTCCTGTATAATTTCGTTTTGGGTGAACTAGTCTTTTAAAGATATCACGGAAATATTTTCACAGAATGTTCTTTACAATATGATGATTTTATGCAGCAAACAGCAAATCTACAAGAAGCGGGGTTTTCACTGCAGGCAGGGTCAGATATTTCCCCGTACTACAAAAATAGTGTATACAAAATACAAAAAAAAAAAAAAAACAGTGAAAGCGCTATAGAAATACATTTAAATTTAATTAATTTTAAAATGAATAATAATGCAAATACTTCTTTTTTCAGGGCTGTCTAATGATTAATCGCGATTAATCGCATACAAAATAAAAGTTTGTGTTTGCATAATATATTTTTGTGTGTATTGTGTGTAATTATTATGTATATATAAACACACACACACATAAATTTAAGAAATTTAAGAAACATGTTATTTATGTATATATATATGTTTATATATATATATATATATATATATATATATATATATATATATATATATATATATATATATATATATATATATATATATATATATGTATGTATACGGATGTAAATGTTTCTTAAATACATATATGCATGTGTGTGTATTTATACAAAATAATTACACAAAGTGCACACACATATATTATGCAAAAACAAACTTTTATTTTGTATGCGATTAATTGCAATTAATCTTTTGACAGCCCTACTTTTTTTTAAATTACAAATCTCTGGCATAGTGCTGAGTGTTTACTGTACATATAATGTGGCACTCTGTGATTTTAGATTGCCTACAAATCAGATTATGAGCATGACAAAAATGTGCAGGGGGAATACAACTATCCTGCCACTATTACCCCATCCTACCAGTCACAGAAAAAACTGGAGCCGCTCAAAGATGTAAGTATAGTCTACCATTTTATTTACTGTTCATGAACTGTTTATAAAAAAGAATTGTGTTTAACTTATTATTGCTTCCTTAAACATGCCCATTTAAGTATAAATATCAAGCTTAAGTTATAATTTAGATAAATCTGTTTTGTTTCACATAGAAAAACTACAGACAACATATCGACAAACTGAAATACAGCCAGGTTACTGATACTCCTGACATTGTGCAAGCCAGAATCAATGCTCATCAACTCAGCAATGTAAGCATCAGTGTTTTAGGATATTAAATCTAACATGCAATGTTAGTGCCACATGTATAATCAGTATCATTCTTCACACAGTTGAACTACAAGGCAAACTATGAGAAGACAAAGACGCAGTATACATTATCCCAAGATACACCGGAGATTAAGAAGGCCAAAGCCAATGCAGAGCTTGTTAGTGATGTAAGTCTATACTATACTGACACATACCAGAACCTTGACACATAGTTTGGTGTTGATTGCATTGTGATCTTTGCATTGTGAACCCTTACAGATCAAATACAAGGAGGACTGGGAGAAGAACAAATCTAAAGCTTGCGATATTGGCCTGGACACGCTGACGCTCAAAGCTGCCAAAGCCTCTGGAGATCTGGCTAGCGATGTAAGAATCTGTCCAAGTGTTAAACTTTATTGAAATGAGAGATTTTTAGAAATTAGAGGCTGACAGATAACTGATATACCTGATCTTATCTGAAATGAATTGTCCTATGTATACATTTTACATTAAATTTATGCAGACACCTTTATCTAAAGCAACGCACAGTGGCGGCTCGTGACTGCTCTTCCGAGGGGCACAAATTCACGGTATGTGTTCGGAGTGTCATGTGTGTTGCTTGTGTTTTCAAGGTGTGTGTTTGTCGTGTCGTGTGGGCCATGTGCATCACGTGTTTTGTCAAAATAAGTGTCTGCTGCACACGCGTCAGAACCGTTTATGATAAAAGAGATGCTCACGTTCACAAAAAACACCCAAGACACTCTTTTAACAGTAAACCCTGATTACGAATGAGACTATGCGAGTATCTGGCAAACGCGAGCGTCTCTTTTATCATAATTCCTTTAGACACTTCTGAACAGGCACTTATTTTGACAAGACACATTATGCACATAGGTTCACTCGACGCGCCGAACACATATTTTGAAATTACGAACCACACACATCACGGGCTACATACATGTTGTGACGAACTTCGCATCGTGCGCCCTCAAAAAAGAACGCATTCAAAGAATCACTTGCAATGCATTGAATCTGTATATTTTTCTATCACTATGCCTTTCCTAGGGATTGAACCATAGACTGTAAAAAATATGGACGTAGTCTTCGTGATGTCACCCATAGGTTTGCGAAGAGCATTTCTGAAGCGCAAAGTAGGCAGAGCCTGCTGTCGGTATCTTGGCAGTACGTCACTAACAGATAACCAAAAATGGTTGACAGTAGTGACAGCAGCGACAACATAGACCAAAAACACTTTTTGTACCAGAGTGTAAACATATTTATTTCTGTGGTAGAGTTGGGCATTTTAAAATGGAATTGACTCCCTTATAGAGACCATCTCTAGCAGACAGTCAATGAATTGCAGTTTAAGTCACTTTCGTGTTGGTCCGGAAGGTTGCCCCTTGGATTCAAGCCATATCCTTTGGGCTGCTCAGGGTTCCTACGGGTCCTTGAAATCCTTGAAACTTTGTCAATCTGGGGGAAAAATGTAAGGCCCTGGAAAGTTTTTGAATATATACATACATCGATACAGGTCATTGAAAGTGGTTGAATCTATTTTATGCAAGACGTTTTCTGAAAAAAAAAAACATATTCCCTGTGTAGTGTAGCATAATATCATAAACATTCTAGACTTTTTAAGCACACGTGCTAAACTGTTCGCTTTAAATACGCTTTCATACCAAAATGCTTTTTTGCATAGTTGTGTTTGACACTTGAAAACTTCTCGGGTTACGTATGTAACTGTTGTTCACTGAGAAGGGAACGAGACGCTGTGTCTCCCTTGCCATACTTCCTGCATCCCTGTAACACCGTCTTTGGCAATATTTCAGATAGCGATATACTTCGTGCACCCTGTCTTTGTCATTAAGCCTCACCATTGGTTGAATTTGATATACACATTCAGAGGAACTTACCACTGGAGGTGACCCCAAAGTGTCACCGCAGTGACGCAGCGCGAGTTCCCTCAAAAGGGAACTGTATCAATGTATCTTTAAAGGTAACACAATGTAACCTTGCTCTCACTTTGAAATGTGTCCCCACATTTAGTCCTTGAATTTAAGGATATTGAACCTGGAAAGTCCTTGAAAGGTCCTTGAATTTGAATTTAGCCAAGGTGTGGGAACCCTGATTGCTGACACAAGGCTCTGACCTGAGCTCCAGAAATCCATCCAATTTTGCTCATAGGCCCCAAATAAAACATCTGATAAATACATGTAAATATCTTGGGTTTTACAGATCAAGTACAAGGAGACATATATGAAGAACAAGGACAAAGCAATTGGTATGGATGTCAGTGACACTAAAACCCTCCACTCGCTTCAGGTGGCCAAGCTGAGCAGTGAGGTAAGTCCCTTGTTTTAAACATTATCCTTGGGGTTGCTGACCCAATGACACAAATACCATATACAGTAAGTCTCATAATTCAGACTAAGCCAAAACATTTTGCTTCAGACTGCATATAAAAAGGGATCTAAGGAGACTCAGTCCCAGTTCCACCTGCCTTTGGATATGGTGAATCTGAGCCATGCTAAAAAAGCTCAAGCCTTGGCAAGTGACTTGGACTACAGGAAGAAACTACACGACTATACTGTCCTGCCTGATGACATGAAAGTGCAGCAAGCTAAGAAGGCCTACCAACTACAGAGCGATGTAAGATTATCTTTATACAGGACTACAACGGTACGATAACACATAACACACATCTACTATAGGGATATTGACGTGTTTTTTTGTAGAACCAGTACCGATCAGACCTAACCTGGATGAAGGGAGTGGGTTGGGAGGTGGACGGCTGCCTGGATGTGGAACAGGCCAAAAAAGCAGGAGAACTTGTCAGCGAGGTTGGTCATTACACATGTTACATGTTTTATGTACTGGTCTAAACTTGTAGTTGCTATAATTTTGTGTTTTACACCTCTATGCAGACAAAGTATCGCCAGAAGGCGGATAGCGTTAAATTTACACAAGTTGCAGACACCCCCTCCATCAAACATGCCAAGAAGAGCCAGGAGCTACAGAGCGGGGTAAGATATTGATATGTCTCTCTACCTCTTGATTGATTGAAGCGCACACGACATGAATTGTCCATTTTTCGCCCCTTAGCTGGCATACAAGGCGGGCACCGAGCAGATAATCCACCAATACACCATGAGCAAAGATGAACCTCTCTTCAAACAAGCCAAAGCTAATGCAGAACTTCTTAGTGGGGTATGAACCAAATCATGATTGAATCTTTTGTACACAAGAAATAATCTGCACAGCGACTAACATCCACTTCCTGCTTTTAATCAACACATGTTACTGGTGCTTTCAGAAGGCATATAAGAGTAGCTGGGAGGAACAGAGGGAGAGGGGCTTTGAACTGGGCATGGACACGCTTTCCATACTATCAGCCAAAGCAACACGAGATCTTGCCAGCGATGTGAGTGATTGCACACCCTGCTAACACACATGACCAATGATTGACATTTATGGCACTCGGACTGTCATGTAAATGCTCCCGGGTTAATGTGTCTAGGTTAAGTACAAGCAAGAATACGAGATGACGAAGGGGAAGATGATCGGCGTGAACGCTGTGTCTGGTGATTCTCAGTTAGCCCATTCCACCCTGGCCACTAAACTCCACAGTGACCTCAATTATAGGAAACAGTACGAGGACAACAAGACCAAAAACAGTGTCTCACTTGATATGATGAATCTCACCCATGCAAAGAAAGCCCAGGAACTGGCCACTGATACCAATTACAAAACCTTCCTACACAAGTACACCAACCTATCCTCTGATATGAAACTGGATTGGGCCAAGAAAGCTTACGGCTTACAGAGTGATGTAAGACTTAGATATGAGATTTATCCCAGAATGTAGTTTAATGGCATGTCTTAATTGAAATGAAAGCAAGTTTTTTGGGGATCACAACTGATATGTTTTATTCACAGAAAAAGTATCGCTCTGACTTGAACTGGATGAAGGGAGTGGGATGGGAGACCTCTGGATCCCTTGATGTACAGCAGGCCAGAAAGGCAACAGATTTGGCCAGTGAGGTACATTACAGACTGACTTTTTATAACTTAATGCCCAGGTTTTTAAAATTTTGACTTTTTCCTGTTTAAGTGCTATAGTTGGGTCCCCAGTGCTTGTATCAACCTAGAAAATGTGAAAAAGAACGTAGGTTTTGGTAAACCATTCTCTGCAAGCATGTGAAAAAATAAGTCATTGAAATTTGCATGGTGATGTCAGAAAGGGATAATACCGCCCCATAATCTGCACTTTCCTATCACGGCACTGCCATTTAGTGCAAAGATCAGCTCATCTGCATTTAAAAGGACACACCCAAAAACGACACATTTTGCTTACACCTACAAAGTGGCAATTTCAACATATTATAATAAATTATCTATATGGTATTTTGAGCTAGACCTTCACATATATTATGTACTCTGGGGACACCAAATATTTATTTGACATCTTAAAAAAGTCTTGTGAAATGTCCCCTTTAAAATCAGAAACCATAATTAGCATATAGGCACATATGAGCAGTTATGTAATGCTTTAAATAACTTCAGAGGTTAGTTGCTGGGGTTATATTTAACAAGGATGTATGAAATTAACTTCCTCAATGCAGCAGCACCTTGTATAGTTTAGAAGAACCCTCTACTCAGCAAAGACAGACAAGAGATTAATATTAAATATTTAATTTTAAGAATAGAATAGAATAATGTAGTTAAAGATATAGTTCATCAAAAAATGAAATTTCTGTCATCATTTACTCACCCTTAAGTTGTTCCAAACCTGTTTTTTTTGTTCTGCTGAACACAAATGAAGATATTTTGAAAAAGTTAATAACCACATCTGGGGCACCATTCACTTCCATAGTATTATTTTTTATTATGTAAGTCAGTGGTTCCCTAGATCTATTTGCCTACAAACATTCTTCAAAAATGTATTTAGCAGAATAAAGAAATGTATACACTACAGGTTTGGATCAGTAAATAAGTAAATGATGACAGAATTTTTAATTTTTCTGTCAACTATTCTGTTATTGGCATTCATACTGTAACTGCCATATTGCTGACAAAATGTAAACCTTTCTGTGAAATCCAGACCAATTTTTTTCAACATGATCTCCATGGTATAGTCACAGAATATTTTGCTAATTTATTCGTGTCATTGTCACGGATCTTCGCATTGTACCACAGACTTTCTTTTCCGTGTCAGTTTCACGTATTGGTTACTTCATTGTTTTTCCTATTTTTAAACCATTTTTGTGTGGGTTTGGGGTTAGATTTGGGGTTTGGATGTCACTTTAAAGGGGACAGAGAATGAAAAACCATTTTTACCTTGTCTTTGTTGAATAATGGTAGTCTACCCACATTCACGAACATACTAAAAGTGCTAGACATGCTAAACATCTCAGTCTCATAGAAATTCCTCTTTTAGAAATGTCAGCCAGAAAACGGCCCAATCTGAAAAACTGATGCTTATGACATCACAGGCATCTAACTGCCCCTCCACTTTAAAATAATTGGCTACATTTTTTGAGTGGCAGCAAGGTCAGCCAATCAGTAATGAGATTGCAAGTTAGGCCAGTAGGGGGAGCCAAATAGGCGCAAAACCACTTGTGTAAAATCCCCCACCCTAATAGAGCTATCTGAGAGAGGTTTTTAGGAAGCTTCTAAGGCATTACAGACCCAAACAAAAACATTTTTGTCTACATGTCACATCACAGAACAAGGATAAATACTCCGTTCAATCATTCTATGTCACCTTTAACTATTGGTTTATACACATTTTTATGGACTTTTAAACATTTGTCGCCTGACATTAGGGTTAGAGTTGGGTTTGGGTTAGGATTTCATTTTATGTTACAGAAAGTCGTTCTAACCCCAAACCCATGCAAAAATGGTAAGAAAATAGGAAAAACAATTGAGTAACCAATACGTGAAACTGACACGGAAAAGAAAGACCGTGGTACAGACACAGAAAAATGCGGAGATCCGTGACAATGACAGGAATAAATTAGCAAAATATTCCATGACTATAATACAGACAATTCGTGAGATCGGGTTGATTTTTTTATATTTGTTTGACCAATTAATGTATAGTGAGGAAAACAAAGTCTTAATGTTTTTTTTGTATTTCAAAATAAACAGTATATGTCAAATTCATTATTTTGCTCTATTCTGTAGGTCAATAAAGATTTATAATGACAGCATTCGTTTTAAAAAACATAAACATTTACAGATATATATTAAGTGTATATTAAAGAGGCAAAGCTCATACTAGCATGTTTAACTATGCAAAGATTTCCCTTGGGTGACAGCTATGACAATTTTTAGATGCAGATATTCTAAAATGGTTAAACAAATAGTTAAAACATGTCATTATTGAAAAAAATGTATGCAATGCCATGTGTATGTTTCAGAATAAATACAGACAGCACGTGAGTGCTCTGAAGTTCACTAGCGTGGAGGACACACCAGAGATGGTGCAAGCCAAAATCTCCAGCAAACTGGTGCTTGATGTATGTAATTTTTTTCATTTTAAAGGAAACATGGTTTTATACTAGAAAGACATAACAATGCTTTGCTGACACCACAAAATGCACAAGAAAGTATTTAAAGAATTGCACACTTTAGCTCTATACTAGAATTGACAGATTGACTATTGTATTTACTACCTATCTTGTCCTTCATACAGAGGTTGTACAGAGAGAAGGGAGAAAGTGAAATGCACAAGTACACCCTTACTGGAGACCTACCCGAGCATGTGCAGGCGAAGATCAATGCTATGAACCTCAGTGATGTAAGAATCCATTACACATCTCCTGCTGTTTTCATTTTAAAAGCTGTTAAATCACACAAAGGCAGTTTACTTCACACATTCAGTTGTTAAAATGAGATTTCTTGTGTACAGTCACATTACAAAGGGTCCTGGACAAAGATGAAAGAAGCTGGCTACAAGTTACGCTTAGATGCTATTCCATTCCAAGCAGCCAAATCTTCTACCGATATCCTTAGTGATGTGAGTATTAAGGACACAATGGCAAAAAACTACTATCTATCTATCTATCTGTCTGTCTGTCTAACCGTATAACTGTATTATTTCCAGCAAAAGTACAAGGCACAGTTTGAGAAAACTAAAGGAAAGATGATCGGCCTAAAAGGACTGGAGGATGACATAAACATTGCTCATTCTGTGCATGCCACACAGATACACAGCAATGTAAGTATTCCCTTACAGTAAACAAAGCAATTATTAAGTATTCACAAAACATTTTGGAGTTGGATGAAGTATGCGTGTGATCATAATCTCTTTACTTAGATCAAATACAAAAAGGATTCTTCTAAGGGGCATTCTCAGTTCCATCTGCCCATGGACATGCTGGACGTGCTGCATGCCAAGAAGGCTCAGTCTCTGGTCAGCGATCAGGACTACAGACTGAGATTGCACAAATACACAACAGTGGCCGGTGATCTCAAAGTACAGGCTGCCAAGAGAGCATATGATCTGCAAAGTGAGGTAAAGCCTTACCTGCAGTGGACCACCTCGATTACTTTTAGTCATCCGTCCAATGAATAAAAGTAACTTGCTCTGTTTATGCCATAGAAAATCTACCGCTCTGATCTAAACTACTTACGTGGTGCAGCCTGGATTGCCACGGGTGCTTTACAGATCGAGGGATCCAAACGGGCCACAGATCTACTCAGTGAGGTATGGCTGGTGAACACCTTTATTCTACATACAGTAAATGTATCTGAATTTTATATATTAATAATTATAATACATTCCTTTTACAGAAAAAGTATCGCCAGCAACCGTACTCTTTCAAACACACATCCGTAACAGATTCTCCAGATATGGTACATGCTAAGATCAGTGGCAAGGTCACTAATGAGGTAAGAGGGCATGCTTTGGAATATCACTGTGTACTTTAATGCACAGTGAAACAAGATTATAATATCACATGGTCTGATGTTTTATAAGCGCTTGTACAAAGAAAAGGGGGAGAACTTGAGGCACAACTACACCATTACAGCAGAGAGACCCGAAATCACCCAGGCCAAGATTAACGCTGCTAACTTCAGTGATGTAAGCTGAGCCTTCGAAACCTATTTTTGTGTTTATGGATATTCCTCTCATAAAATCAACTATTCTACAGTTAATTTAGAAAGATAAGATATACGATATGTTTGTGCAAAGAAGGAAATTGCATTAGGTGCATTTAGAAATATTCGAAGCATCATTTATTTCTGTTATATTTCAGGTTAAGTACAAGGAGTCCTGGCACGTACTTAGAGCTCAGGGTTATAAACTCACCATGAAGGATATCCCCTTCCAGGCTGCCAAAGCATCCACCAGCATGGCTAGTGATGTAAGAATAACCTCTCTAAATTTACACTCCTAAACATTTATGGGCAAAAACAAGTCTGATAGCCGTTTCATTAAAGGGCACCTATTATACAAAATCCACTTTTACAAGGCGTTTGGACATAAGGTTTTGGCAGTGTGTGAACACAACCACCCTGTGATAAAAACATCCACCCGCTCCTTGTTTTTTAATCCTCATTAAACCAAAGCCGTATCATTAGACATGCCGTTTTGATTATTTATCAATGTGAGGTCACATTGATAAAGCCCCGCCCACTTACAGTCCTGCATTACCATAGATTCTACCCTCATCAAGTTGTACTCTGTCCACTAGTTACTATTGTCTTTACTGAAAGCGCTCACTGTCCATCTGTAAGGAAGTAAGCTGTAGCTCATTTGCATTTAAAGGTACAGACATTAAAACGGTGCGTTTTTGCTCCCATCCAAATATGGGCATTTTGGACATGCTAAAATAAATGATCTGTGGAGTATTTTGAGCTGAAACTTCACAGACACATTCTGGGCACACATGAGACTTATATTACATCTTGTAAAAAGGCCGTAATAGGGGCCCTTTAACATCCATAACCATATTACTGTCATGTTTGAGATGACTTAAGTGTTCAGAGCATGGGTCTTCAAGGGGTCCGGGGCCTCTTTGGGGGTCTGTGGTTGTATTACTGGGGGTCCTTAAAATATTGTTTGAATACAAAATATTTTTTTTGAGTAAAATGAAATTAGGTATCAAACAAAAATGCACTAATGAGCTAACAACAGAAAAGATAATAAACTAAATAAAGGTTCCTATATATAATAATATAAAACTTAATTAAAATGAAGATCCCCAGATAAAATCTATACAATACATTTTAAATGTAATGAATTATGTTAACATTATGTATCTGTGTATGAAACAATAATTGTATATATTTGTAGCGTAACCATCATAACAAAGTATGTAAATCCAGTTTTAATTTTTGATACATGTACTCGGGGTCCTTGCTCCTCCTCTCTATCCATAAGGAGTCCTTGGCCTGAAAAAGGTTGAAGACCCCTGGTCTAGACAGTTAACACACAAACGCTCACTAAAATCTAGTTGAATCTGTTTTGATAGTACCAGTACAAGCACAACCATCTGCTGGAGAAAGGTAAGCACATCGGCGCTCGCAGCGTTCTGGAGGACCCACATCTGATGCACTGCTTGGAGATGGGCCGTCTGCAGAGTGACCAGAATTACCGTAAAAACGCCATGTCCACCAGCGGCCAGTATCAGCTGCCTATAGACATGGTGAACCTGATCCATGCCAAGAAGGCCCAGGCCTTAGCCAGTGACCAGGATTACAAGACTCACATGCATTCTTACACCATCTTACCTGATGACATGAAGGTCCAGTGGGCCAGAAAGGCATACGACCTACAGAGCCAGGTGAGAAAGACCACATAAATCTTACAAGCAGAGTAGAAAATTAACTTTTTGCCCACCATGTAAAACAATAGACAGTACTGTGCAAAAGTCTTAGGACACCACCACCAGACTTGTTGTTTTAGAAGTTGTAATGTCCGTCCATTTTTTTTTATTTATCTATTTTATTAAGATACAAGAAAATACAGGAAATATGTACATAAAAATTCTGTAGGCATCGTCTGTGTTTAGTGTGATCTCTCTTGGCACTAAACACATCTTGAGCGTTTTTGAGCAAAATGAAGTAAAAAGACTAATTTCTTTAAAATTAGGATTTAATTTTATAAAGAGATCCTGCAGTTTCCTGCTATTGCTCAAGTGGAAGGGGAGTTTACGCTAAAAACTTGACACATCAATTTACATTTGTATACAGTTTTTAATACTACACATTTCCTGTATTTTCTGGATGTATTCTATTAAAGATCACTATAACACTGCAAAAACAACAAATCGTATAATACTGGCATGGTGGCCTAAGACTTTGGCACAGTACTGTATAAATATACAGTATATACTGTACATATATACAGTATATACATATTGGCTATTTACCATCCTGAGGTTACCCTAAAGTTACAGTACTATTTGAGGTTTTCGTAGGAGTCCTGCAACCGATGATATGGCCTGCATATAAATCCGATTTCACCCGAATAAACAAAAATAAAATAAATAATTAAATGATTACATGAAACATCCAAGAAAATGTGCAATATGCTATAAAAATAAATGGTCAAAAATTGTCCCAAGCTGTCACTGGGACTGCCCAGGTACAGATATGTATACATTTGGTACATATATGTACCTCTGATGTACTAATATGAACTCTTTGGGGCAGTTTCCCAGACAGGGCTTATTCTGGTCCCAAACTAAAATGCATGTTTGAGTTGCCTTAATTTAAATACATCTTGCACTGACATATCTTAACATATATCAGTACTATTGTTTTTTCTCAAGATGCACACCAGTATTGTTTTTGTAATGTTTGTTTGTAAAAACTACCTAAATGTCCTATTATAACTAAGGCTTAGTCCTGGACTAATCTAAACCCTGTCCGGCAAACTGCCCCTTTAGGTGCATAGTTGTACTTTTTTAAAGGATGCTGCCCCAGTGACATTTAGGGGCCATTTTTTTCTGACAGTGTGTACTTTAAAACTGTGTTTAGGTGTACAAAAGACAAATATATTTTTTTAATAGCATAGGATGGTCACAGAATATACTGATTTAGTTATTTGATAAATAAATCTATTATTGGCATTACTTTTGAAAACAATCTCAACTAACAGCATTTTTGTCCTTTTATATATTCCCATAGTGTCTAGTGTCTATTAATGCTAAGCAAATGATCTCTTTGTTTTTTTAAAAGAATGTGTACAAATCAGATCTGAACTTTATGAAAGGGGTGGCTTGGGACACAGTGGGTGCAGCTCAGCTAGACTACGTCAAGAAAGCCGGAGATCTTATTAGTGATGTAAGTACATACTGTACATACTGTAATTCATTACGCCAACACCGTAATGCCTAATAATAAATGCTTTGCTTATGCAGAAAAAGTACCGTCAACATCCTGACAGTCTGAAGTTCACCCAGGTGGCAGATTCACCGGATATCCTCCATGCAAAGAACAGCTACATGCAGTGTAGTGAGGTAAACTTCAGCATGCTTATATCAGTCAGTTTCTCTTTTAGATAAAGAATGGAGAGTAATAACCTGGTTGAAATCTGTAATTTTTGCAGAGGTTGTATAAGTCTGGAGACTCTGAGTCCATGCACAGATGCTCTTTACCCCCTGATCATCCAGACTTCATCAGAGCGAAGATCAACGCTCAGCAGATTAGTGATGTAAGCTTGGTGTGGTTAGATAAACTTAATGTTGAGTACTGTAAAATGCAAATGTTAACTCATTGTGCATCCTCTACAGTTACTGTATCTATGTTGCTTTTTCTCCTCACTTTATAGAAAGTTTATAAAATGTCAGGTGAGCAGGTTAAATCGGCTGGTTATGACCTCAGGTTAGACGCCATTCCCTTCCAGACTGCCAAGGCCTCTAGAGAAATTGCTAGTGATGTAAGTCAAAATATTAATATTAATACAATTATTTCTATACATGAAAACATGTTCTTCATTTTTTAAAGCTGAATTATGTAAATTCAATGACAAAATTGCAAAAAAAAAATATATATATTTTAAATTATGTCTTACCTTGGTCAAGCAAACAGATAGTCTCATCCCAAAAATCACATCATTTGTTGAGCCAGTGTCAGGCTGGTTGATATGCTTAAACATTTTGTGTACCTTTCCTTGGGATGGTTCACCCAAAAATGAAAATTTTGTAATTATTTATTCACCTTCATATTGTTACAAACCTGTATTCATTTCTTTGTTCCGCTGAACACAAAGGAAGATATTTTAAGCATTGTTTGTAACCAAACCGTTTTTGAGCACCACTGACTTCCATAGTAGTATTTTTTCTTACTATGTAAATCAACAGTGCTTCTTTTTCTGCTTTATTACAAAAATCTTCCTTCGTGTTCAGCAAAACAAATACATTTATACACTTTTGCCGTGAGGTTTAAATGAGGACACAATTTAAATTTTTGGGTGAATTATCCCTTTAACCTACTGTAGACTGATCTTACAGAAAGTCGTATTATAGTCACACAAAATTGTATTAATTTATTCATGTCCATGGCACGAAATTTGGCTTTTTCCGTGCCTTGAGCTCGAATGTCTTTTTCGCTTCATTTTATGTATTGTTTTCTCCGAGTTTTTTCCTATTTTCTTACCATTGTCGCTTGGGGTCAGAATCACTTTCTGTTACATTTTCAGACATCCTAACCCGAACTTATCCTAACCCGAACTTTAACCCCAACTCCAAGCGAGAATAGTTTTAAAAGCGGAATAAAAACATGTAGAAACCAATACATAAAAGTACATCATAACCCAACCCCAAATCTAACCCCAACCCCAAGCGACAATGATTTAAAAATATGAAAAAACTATGAGAAAACAATTTATAAAATTACACGAAACAGAAAGTCCTGCAACGGACACAAGAAACTATTTATAGAAATTCGTCACGAAAGGGACATTCGTGCTCAAGGCGTGGAAAGGGGCTGAATTTCGTGCCATGGAGACAAATAAATTATTAAAAATAACACGACTTTCCCTGAGATCATGTTGAACCTAAAGGCAATACCTGGAGCTCTCTCTGCATATGAGCTCTAAAGGTATTTAGGTCCATAAGAATAATATTAATTTTAACATAAAAAATACAGCTTTTCAGCTTTAAAAAATCTAGAGTTTTGATTCAATGCATTTTGATTCAATGCATTTTTTACCTTCTTCTCAGTTCCGCTATAAGGAGGCATTTGCAAAGGATAAGGGCCATCAGGTGGGTCTCCTTAGCGTTGAGGATGACCCCAAGATGAGACACTCGCTGGCTGTTGGGAAGCTTCAGAGCAACAACCAGTACAAAAAGCAGTCTCAGGAGACACGCTCTCAGTTTAAGAGCCATGCTGACCAACCTTCATTTCTTCATGCTAAGAAGAGCCAGGCTCAGATCAGCAACCACAGCTATCGGCAGCATCTCCATGACTACACCTGCGATCCTGATCAACTCAATGTCAAACACGCTAAACAGGCCTACAAACTTCAGAGTGATGTAAGAAAGCTTTGGAATACTTACAGTTGTCCTTATGTAGCAAGAACTTAAAAACTTGACTTCATGTCTCTTCTTACAGGTGAACTACAAATCAGATCTGAACTGGATTAAAGGTGCAGGCTGGACCCCTCCAGGCTCACATAAAGTAGAAATGGCCCGGCGTGCTGCAGAACTGGGCCTTGCTGAAGGTGTGACCACTGACGAGGCTATCGCCCAGTACCAACAACTAATGGTGAGACAGAATTGGATTTTATTACTTATGTAATATTACGTACCACATCTGGTGTGTAACCAAAGTGCTTGTGATACCACACTTCCAGAATTAAGAATTAAACAATTACAGAACACAAAAGTATTTGATGGGAGTTGGTCTGATGGTACGATCAAATATTGTCTAAATGTTTTATACTTTAACTCAAGAAATTACGATATCCTAATTTCTTGTTCCTCAGATGCTCCAGAGACAACAGCAGTTCCAGGACCAGCAGCTGCAGTCCACCACAGAGCAGACAGAAACCACACAGGAGTTCCAGCAGCCTGAAGTCAATCCCGATGCCATGGAGATCCTCAACGTCAAGAGGAAGAAAACCATTCACACCACATTCAAACAGGCCAAGACCACAAAATCCATCACGTCACAGTCTGTTGCATCTCACTCAACCGCAAGTCAGTCTATCTCTAACCAGTCCACCAAAAAACAGTCAATTACCAATCAATCCAACACGAGGGCGATCAGTCAAAACCAGTCTGCTATCACAGACCAGGCTGCTGCAAAGTCAGGAACAATGTAATCTACCATTCGTCTCTTCTATATTTTAGTTTTTTACATTTAATTTATGAACATCATGTAGATCCTGGTGTTCTTTGTGTTTTTGATTGATCTACTGTAGAAATGAGGGCTTTACATAAAAACTGTAAGTGGCACGTGAATGTGAAGATGGTTAGAGTAGGTGTAGACGGAAAGATAAGCAATAAAAACCAAGCAAGCTTAAAGGAAAAAGGTTCACTTTAAAATGAAAATTCTGTCGTGGTTTGCTCATCCTCATGTTGTTCTGGACCTGTGTGAATTTCTTTTTTCTGATGAACACAAAAGAACATATTTTGAGAGGTGATGGTAAACACACAGCAGTAAGTGACCATTGACTTCCATAGTAGGGAAAAAAAATATTTTGGAAGTATTGTGATAAATGATGAAGAAAATATTTTGATAAATGATGGTAAGCACACAGTTAACGGTACCCATTAAATCCCATCATATTTTTTATTCCTACTACTATGGAAGTCAATGGTCACTATCTGCTGTGTTTCCCAGGTGAAAAAAAAGTATTCTTAAGTATTAAAAATATACTTAAAATTTAAGTAAAATGTTTTAATACATTTGTATTCCCAACGTGCTTATTTAAAGTGTATAAAAAAAGTACGTTGGTAATAAATATATGCTTAATTACACTTTTTAAAAGTATGCTAAACTCAAGAATACTTTTAATGTATTTCTAAAAAGGTGCACTAGAGGTACGCTGGTAATAAATATATCTTTAATTACACTTTTTAAAAGTATGCTTAACTCAAGCATTATTTAAAGAGATTTTTTTAAATACAGACATAGTATGTTAAAATGACATTTTAGTTCAACTTCATGGTGTCTCAAAAAAGCACAGTTGAGAACACTAAGATGGTCTTAAGTTCATCTTAAAAAGTACTTAATACTGCTTTTTAGTATACTAAGTTCAAAATTAGTGTGCGAAAATAGAGCACTTTTAGTATAATGTGGAAAGTGTACTTAAATAGTATATTTTAGTGCGCTTTTTTCACCTGGGAATACATTTGGAATATTATTTTAACATACCATTAGTATACTTTAAAGTATATTTAAAAATGCTTAAGGGTGGGTTGAAGTGTATTTTAAGTTATAATTAAATATATATTTTTTAAATACAGACATAGTATGTTAAAAATACATTTTAGTTCAACTTCATGGTCTCTCAAAATAGCACAGTTGAGTACACTAAGATGGTATTAAGTTCATCTTAAGAAGTACTAAGTTCTACTTTTTAGTATACTAAGTTCAAAATTAGTGTGCGAAAATAGAGCACTTTTAGTATATTGTGGAAAAGTGTACTAAGTGTACTTAAATAAAGTGTATTTTAGTGCGCTTTTTTTCACCTGGGTTACCATCATTTCTCAAAATGTTCTTTTGTGTTCATCAGAGGGGGGAGGTTTATGCAGGTTTGGAACAACATGAGGATGAGTAAATGATGACAGAATTTTCATTTTAAAGTGAACTATCCCTTTAATTGTGGTTAAATGAAGATGATAATGGTTATGTGGAGATATTAAAATGACCAGAGAAAGTCTGGATAATTTGATAAAAAGGCATGAGTATGTTTTCGAAGAAGTACCCTCACGAGTTCCTACTTTTCTATTTAATAGAAACATAACTGTAGCACCTGGCTGGTCAGATCGCATTTCATGACAAGTACAATTATTGCTCTAGTTGATTTTAAGGCTGTCTCTGGTGGGCTGGAATACAGGAGTTATATTTGAGATACTGGATGTACTCTAATGTCCGACAAGCTGAGCTTTATGAGAAAGATTATAACTGCAACTCTGCTAGCAGAGTTAAATGGTTGAACTGTAAGTAAATGTGTAAACTTTGACATGATGGAAAAATAAAGTTTTTTGTTTTGAAATTCCTTCCAAGTTATTGCCCGCTCTTTGTTAAACGGTCCTGAGCGCTAGAGGGCAGTCATAGACTTTTTCTGTAACACAGTCACAGAAGTTTATGGTTGACACAGATGTTTGCTTGATATATTTTGTTTGAGGAACAAGTCAAACAAAATGATACAAAGATGGATGGATGACTCACTGTTAAAACTGTACAGGTTTACTTTTCCTTCAAGCATTTTGTTGGAACGGCTCACATAATGAAAATCAATTTAAAGGGATGGTTCACCCAAAGGTGGGAGGTCTGTTATCATTTGCTTACTCTCATGTTGTTGCGGACCTGTAGACGTTTCTTTGTTCTGATGAACACGAAGGAGGATATTTTGAGGAATATTTGTAACTGTTCATGAGCCCCATTTACTTCCATACTATTCTTTATTCCTACTATGCAAGTGAATACGGCTCATGATTAGTTTGGTTGCAAACATTCCTCAAAATATCTTATATTTTTCGTATAAAGAAATTTATACAGGTTTGTAACAACATGAGAGTAAAAAATGAGGACAGAACTATCCCTTTATGTAAATAAATCATGTTTATGTTGACCCATGATGTGAAACTCTTTATATACCAATGCTTGTACATGGTGCTACATAAATATAACGAAGAATATAAAAACAAAAGCTTAGGACTAAAAAGTAAGTGCATGTGTATAATCTAGAGCAAACGGTGCCAGACAAAAGTGCAACAACAATACAATACACCAGTGGCGGCGCAAATTCAAAATATGTGTTCGGAGTGTCATGTGTGTTGCTCTTGTTTTTAAAATATGTGTTTGTTGCGTCGTGTGAGCCATGTGCATCGCGTGTTTTGTCAAAATAAGTGCCTGCTGCACACGGGTCAAAACTGTTTATGATAAAAGAGAAGCTCACGTTCACAAAATACACGCAAGACACTCACTTAACAGTAAACTCTGATTACGCACGAGATTATGCGAGTATCTGTCAAATGCGAGCGTCTCTTTTATCATAAACCCTTTAGACGCATCTGCAGCAGGCACCCATTTCGACAAGACACGTGATGCACATAGGTTCACTCAACGGCCGAACACATTTTGAAATTACAAACCACACACATGACGGACTACATACATGTTGTGGCGAACTTCGCCTCGAGCGCCCTTGAAAAAAAAGAAGTCACCGGCCACCACTGCAATACACTATAACAGTGATTCCCAACCGGGGGTACGCGTACCCCAGGGGGTACGTGAAGAGTTTCCAGGGGGTACGCGAAAAGATTTACATTTTGCTTTGATCTCATTTACTTTTAATAAAAATGTCTTTCGTTTGTCCAGTCATTGACCTACGATTGATTTTTGTGAGGAAACCATTGTAAAAAGGACAACTTTGTCATTTTAATCTTATCATTAATATAATTAGCCGTCAAGAGTAAATGCGCTGCATGATCCAAAACGCAATAGCGATGTCCAACTCAAGAACGATCTGACTATTTTTAATGAACCTGAATAGTTTCTAAAGACACAAAGTTTATTAACTATAATTAATGTTTAAATAATGTTATAATATTCATTCCCGCTGCCGTTGCATTTTCAAATTATTCAAAGAAAACTTCTGCATTGTTTTTGGCTAACATATTTTGTCCCGTATGATGTATTTTGTATTTATAGAGAATGCCTTAACACATTTCGTTTCTCTTTATATTTGAACAGAATAATTTAACTTATTTGCACATTTTAATTATCAGTAACTTAAATTGAGATTTTAGTACATTTAGGGCATTTGCTAAAAAGGACGTGAGAGCTCAATTCCAAATAAGCGCCGGAGTTGAACAGTTGCGTATGATTTACTACAAGGACGCAAATATAATACAGAGGCAAAATAATGACATAAGCACATTTCTATAATGACCATTGCAATCTATAAGAGCAGCGCAAATTAGTACAGGGTCGCAAATAAGAGACCTCGGCAGGACATCGCAATGAAAATGCGGACTGCGGTGTGTGAAATTCCAGCTAAGTAAAAGTACACTATGAACCGGAGGACGAAAGATGAAGGGTAAAATAAGTTTTGAAATACCTGATTTGACTTCTCCTCGTGACTTCTCCTCCTCTTTTCTCCAGCAAATTAAACATAGCATGGCTTGGCAAACTATATATTTATTTTAAAGTATGTTCCTCTTGCAAAATGTAATACTCTCCTCGCATTAATGTTAATGTAGGAAAACCTCCACAGATGCATATGCAATAAGGTCGCAAAAATAACACCTTTTCAGAGCTAAATATCTATTGCGTGTCTTTAGTAAGTTCAGTCGTTATTTAACGCCAAAATGATGGTTTGCACAAGCTGTTAGTAAATCTGGCCCTTAAAGGGGTCATATGATGAATTTTTTTAATTTGTAAAATAATTCTTTGGTGTTCCCAGAGTCCATATGTGAAGTTTTATCTCAAAACACCCTACAGATAATTAATTATAGCATGTCAAAACTGCCATTTTGTAGGCCTGAGCAAAATGTGCCGTTTTTGGGTGTGTCTTTTAAAATGCAAATGAGCTGATAAAATGCAAACACTGATCGCAATGGTAGTGGTTTGTTGAAATAAACATGCTTCATCAGTCAGTGCTTTTTACTTTAATGTTTAAAATTAATTAATTAATTAAAATTACTAATTATTTGTCTTTAAAACACAACTTTGGTTTAGTTTCGATGAAGGGGTACTTGAGCCTTACTGATAGGGCTGTGGGGGTACTTAGGGCTAAAAAGGTTGGGAACCACTGCACTATAAGACAGGTGCATAGACAAATACAAATAGCACCGACCAATGTTTGTGGTTCTGAGTACAGAAATGAATGCTTGTAAACATCTGTGCATATATTAAACTGTAGTAGCATTTAGTAGCAGCATAAAAAAGCACAATGTGCAAAGAAAACTGGTTGAGGCAAATAACTTCATATCATGTACTGGATCTTTCTAATTGGGAGTGGTGATAGCACATATAAAGGATGACTAATCATGAAATATTTTGAAAAACTAAAAAAGTGTGCAGATCTTATACACATATAAAATGGCAAAAGAAAGACAAGAATTTTTCACAAAAAGCATCACGGCACACAAGAAGCTATCCCCTCAGTCCACGGCTAGGTAACATATGGTGAGGCTGACATCTCTGATGAAGGCTTTGCATTACGGAACATTTCCCCTATAGACACAACATGCCCATGAGTCAATGTGTTTGTGGTTAATAAAGCAAAGATGCTGACTGTGTGCAGGCAACATTCTCCCCTATGTTTTCTTTGGTGTCCCGCCTCGTTGCCACAAACTCCCTTGTTCTTGGTCTTGCACAACTTTTGTGTAGTAAATCTTTCGTTCATCCGTGTTAAAAAGACCAGTATTGCTGATCACCAGAACTTTTTGTGATTTGGGTGCGGGTCCACTGTATAAAAAGCTGGTAAGCTACACTATCAGAAAAAAAATGATCAAAAAATGGTCCCTGGCTGTCACTGGGGCGATACTAACCCTAACCCTAACCATTTGAAAAAGTACCATTTGCATCCTAAAGTATTCATATTAGTACAACAGAGATATAAATTAGTACCAAAGAGTGCATATAGTACCTCAAAAATTACATCTTGGTACCAAATGTATACATATATCTATAAATATTAGGTCTTTTTTAAAGGTGAAAACTAGAGACAATTTTTTGACCTTTTCTGACAGGGCCGATCAGTTTGCAGTGTTTGCTTATTTTGTACAAAAGAGAAAACATTACCTATCCACCTTTCTCTCGAACGTGTAAGTAAGTGATTTATTTCCTTTCCGGTCCGAGACTTCCGTTTCAATATCCAGCCGGTAAAAAACAGTGAAGTGGGAGCACACATAAAAACCTGATTTAAACAGTTAATATTTACTACACCTGCCATGTATGAACCAGTGTGAGGATGAAATTAAGAAGTGGCTTGATATATGAAGATATATTCAATCATTTTGTGTTGTTGATTGGAGGTGACCAGTCTTCAATGCGCACATATAAAAGCACAGAGACATACTGGTATCTTTACAATGGGAAAGTCAGTCGAATGTTTGTACATGGAATTTACTAAGACTTCGTGTTTTTAACTTTTCAGGGGATGGTTTAAAATGTCACAACTGTCCCTCTGGTGTGAGGTTTTTTAAACGGGAATTTTTAATGGACTTGTTTATGGCGACACGTCAAGCTTCACGTGGTCCGACACAGTCAGCAGTATCTTTCTCATTCAACACATTGTAAGTTATTTGAACAAACCATAATAAACATATTAAACTACTACATGTATTGAGTATTGTTTTCGTTTTATGAAAATATTATTACACCGCTTCTTACGAACTAGGTGGAGACATGAGCTTATGAAATTAAAACATAACAAAAGTATGTGCAAACAAGTTTACTGGCAGTTTCTATGAAAGATTTTACTGGATGGATTTGTAAATACAGATCATGAGTGCATGTGCCCACATACACATTGAGTTTTTGTGCATGTATTATGGTTAAAACAAATGTTTTGTAGAGATTTACTGCGTTTGCATTAGCTATTATGGCAACCCCTAACTCCACAAATAATGTCGATCTTCCTGAATTTCATAATAAACATTAAACAGCCAGTCAAAACGGCACACTTGTGTCCTTCGCAAATGGCAATAGACTACCATTAGCTTTACTGGCTCACCAGAAGTCATAAACAGGAAAGCTCAAAGATGGCGGCGCCCACATTTACGTCAAGAAACGGGTGTATATGTGTTGCTTGCAAAAACAGTACAATATCATCAGAATAAATGGCTCATATGAATGGCAGTCAAGGGAGAAAATGCTTTTAGAACCACATGTAGTTTCAGCATTTACAAGGGTAACAAGGGTAGTGGTCAGACCAGCTCCAAACAAGCACTGACCAGCATGGAAATTGATTTTAACTAAATGTTCAAACTCAATAGAAGGCTGGACTGTTGTCTAATGTAAACTTCATTAACATCATTAGCATAATTTTGATCAATTTACAAATTTTGTAAGTCTTTATTTGAACATTTTTCTGGCACTGGCCAATTTGCTTTTGCAGCAACTGTTAATGTGGCAAAAATCATAGGAAGCACCGACCCCCCTGAGTATAGTTAACACATGTTGTAAATTTTGAATGTACCTTTCAGCTCATTTCGAAAGAAAAATATTGGACCCTCAGCATTTCGATGGGATTGCATTGAACACAAGTAAAACTTGGTGGCTGGTCTGTTCTGTCCAGCTTTAAGTGAACCCTGTCCGTTAAAGAGGGCCACATGGCTTGTATAAAGAAGCCAGACGTAATGAGTTGTATTCCACTGGAGTATTGGCTTTCATGAGCCGACCTTTCCACACGGAAAATAAGGAAATTCCTGAGTCTTCCGAGCTGCGAGTCAGAATTAAGATAGGTAGATGGAAAAATGAAAACGCGCTGTTTGCCTGAGACCTGTAATGCAACACCGGTGTCTATGATATTTATGTGAGAAATGTCTGTGAGGACCAAAAAAGTGATAAGCTTAACTTATATATCCACCATTACTTCATTTTGTGTGTTTGCACTCTTCCTTAATTTGCCGTTTTTAATGCATCACAAATCTCCCTTACTTTCTCTCTATGATGTTTGGCAAGTTGGGCAGAACAAATAGGATCATGACAGTGGCATGGAATTGTCTTTGGGTGCCAGGACAGGGTGACCTAAGTGGGAAAAGTAGAACAGGATGCATGTGAAAGCCCTCCATGACAAGCCTTTGGGATTCCCAGCGGAGTTTGGTTTGCTTATGAGTTTTTGCTGGATACGATTCCATTGGAAACCAACTTTTGTAATGGTTACTCATGTGCACAAATAAAAAGTGCACCCTGCATCATCGTTCCATGAATTGACATTTAGTACTAATTCAGTGGCGGGCTGTTTTTACTTCTGCTTCGCCGCAATGCCCAAACCGCCCATTTTGTGACTCACGAGGCCACTGTGGAGGAGAAAACAGACGTCCTGGGAAAATAAAATCAAACAGGCCACATAAGTATTATCAGTTATCCATCACATTTTACTGTGAGTTTAATGATAAGTTAACAAGTCTTGAGACAAGCCTGGTTAAAGAAAGTTGCATTGTGATGAGCTTTTGATTAATTGCAAGATAATACAAATCATGATCCGCATTCATCCGCATTTGGGGTCACTTCCCAAAATCGTATAAACAACCTATTTCTTCTGGCTCAAAAACCAAGCCTGTCTTTAACAAATTTGCCCCTGGGGTGCAGTTATAGCTTGGTTTGGTGAATTGCGTTCTCTCATGAGGTAATCATAAGCATTCGGGTTGGCAGGAAAACCTGTGGAACATAGATATCCAAAACTGGTCGATTTTTCCATATTGTGTTCACAATGGTCAACAATCACGTAAACTTCACTAGTAAACACAAATTAAACTGATGGCAATAATTTGCTTTGCTGATATTGGCTTACTGGGTATTTTGACCATGAAAAAAAATATATGTACAAAAATCATAATTTATAATTTAAGATAATTAATTGTAATTTTCCCCACTGATGTCACTGAAACTGTATGCCCTATGGTGTTTGTTTTATGACAAGATTATAAACCAGGCACGTTAAAGTAACAATGAATCTTTTAGCTAAACTTTACTTTGGTTTTGACATACAGTTACTGTAGTTCAACAGCTAGCTTTTATGACCTCCTCTCAGTGTTGTAAAACTTTGCTCGGTTATAAATTCATTGAGAATTTGAGGTCAAAAATTGGCCATAATTTGTAGTCTTATTAAAATTACATGCCAATTATTAGCTCACAAATATATTACATGGAATATAAACTCATCTGTCCAGATGATTTGTTGTGCGGAGTAACATATTTCAAGCGATAACTGGAAACTTTGCTGCATTTCATGTCCAATACGTTATTACTCAGTCCATAAGCAGGGCTGGATTATCCATAGACGGAATTGGGTGAGTGCCCTGGGGCACCAGGCAATATGGGGGCAAATGGAGTTTTTGACACAGCGAGAGCAGGCACCAGTGACAAAAAAATCAAATGCGCGATTGGGTTTTTACCGCTCATTTGCATGACGCGTCAATCGCTTTATGGGGTGGTGATGGCGCAGTGGATAAAACACATGCCTTTGGTGGTCACCCTATAGGGCACTATATTGTGTTAATCCGGGCCTGTCCCTAAACGGTTATACTGAAAATCCCTGTAAAGTCAAAATTAGAAAAAAATTTCTAAACACATTATAAATGTATATTGCTGAAACACACCACAGAGACTGTAAACGGTACTAAATTGCAACAGTTTTTCACCATTCCTGCGTTCAGGATTTTTTTGGGTGGGCCTAAAATAGTGGCTTGATGACACGCTTGAGCCAGTGTGCATGGTCCTGCCCCAACAATCGCGAGCATCCATTCTGGTTATAGTGGTATTTGAAAGTTGACAGAGACTCGCAGCTTTCCCGCGAGTGGGCGTGGTTTCAGCGTTGACAGTGGACACGCCCCCAGTATTTGAAAGCAGAGAATCCTGTCTATTTTTCCAAAATTTTCAAACTTTTTTTATTTCCTTTTCGTTTTTCCATCATTCAAATTTGGTTGGGTGGTTAATAACACATTTTCCTGTGGTGTGACATTTAATATCCGACTTTCAGAACCGCATTTTGTAGTTGTAAACACTACTTTTTCTATGCAAATGTGTAAGGATTGATTACTTGGGTAGCAATACAGAACATTATCTGCAGATGTCATTTATTTTCAATTAAATTGATCTGAACTGGAAAATATCATATCATACAGTACATTCAGTGCTTTTCCCATGCATGATTAATGACATTTCCATATTTACCAGTGAACAAAACAAAACAGTTTCAAAAAAGAATATGCTAAACAACATTACATACTGACTCCATCAGTTATAGGAAAGTTTTCAAAATCGCATCATGGGTGAATAATATGAATGCAAACCACATCTCATGGCTTTGGGTGCTAAAACTCCAAACGCTGGGATTAGCTCTGGAGACAGAGGGGATGAAAAGTGAAACATCTACAGAGAAAGCGCCTCTGTCAACAGATGGTATACTGGAAAACGGTTTTAGGTTTGGACTGCCGCGTCAGCGCATTCTTTTGCAACTGGCAGTATTTTTGAAACATCACACTACCTTGTTTCCTCGGCAGACTTGCCTTGGATAGTAGCCGCTGTCAGATGGCCGAATTATATTTACTGGTCCGAAACATCGTCCTTAGCTGAACTCATGTTGCAGGTTTGCCGTGCCTGATAGTAGAACCCGTCCGCACCCTGCATCAATTCACTTATGTCAAAACGTCTTATACCTCCACATGGCTTTAATCGGTTCTCCAAATGGTTTCAAAGAGCTTCGAAACTTACTCATATCTGGAATTTCTCTTTGATTTACTATCAGAAATTCCATGTTATCAGGGTATAAAACATTATTTTAAAAGTAAAACTTTGAAAAGTCAATTTGGTATTCGCTGCACACATACAGTGCAACATCAACCATATATCATGCTTACAACATAATAACAATGATAAAGTAGCATACAGCTATGTGCCTAGCAGGATCCCCTGCTTAAACGGTTATCTGCCTGAGAAAGATACTGTTACCTAAGAGTTTTCACATACATTTGGAAATGAATTTGATTCACCTTTGGCATAAATGTAACTCTTGGCAATCTGTTTGTAAAATATTTTATTACAACTAAAAGTTTTCTGCTTTTCCTTCAGTCTTAGTTTATGATTAGTAGCTTTAAAACAGAACTGTGGTCAGTGGCCCAAACCCACCCTGCTATTACACAGAGCTGCAAAATGTCCATTAGGCAGTTTACCCTCACTTTCAATAAGAGGTTATCCTTATTCTTTATACACAGACATGTGTTTATCTTTAAGTGTATATTTAGGAGTAATTTTAAAAATTGTAGGAGCGGAAAATTGTGTGGTTTGTTGAGTGTTTTTGAATAAAAAGTACAGTACCACCTTTAGTGACCATTAGTATTCCCTCTTAGTTTTTCATCAGCACTGAGCAAATCAACTCTTGAGCTTTTAGATTTTACTATGAGTAACATCAACATAATGCCATGCATAATCCAATATGATTAATATTAATCCTGCACTGAAAAAAATTATTCATTCAATTTACTTATTAAAAATAAAATTTCATTTAATTTACTCATTTTTTTAAGGTAAGTGGTTGCCATTGATTTATTTAAGTTACATTTAAACAAAAAATAATAATAAAATAAAAAACTTTTGTTTAAATGTAGCTTAAATAAATTGATTGCAACCACTTACCTTATTAAAAAGTAAAATTTCATTTAATTTATTCATTTTTTTTTAGGTAAGTGGCTGCAATCAATTTATTTAAGCTACATTTAAACAAAAGTTTTTTTATTTTTTATTTTATTATTATTTTTTGTTTAAATGTAGCTTAAATAAATCAATGGCAACCACTTACCTTAAAAAAATGAGTAAATGAAATGAAATTTTATTTTTAGGGTGGGGATGTGTGGAATTACCCTATACAAAAAAAAGCGTTGGGTCAAAATAGGACGAACCCAACCCATTGGTTTGTAATTTACTGTTTACTGCACTGTAAAAAATACTTTGCTGCCTTAAAATTTTTAGTTGAATCGGCTCGGATTTGCAAGTCGTTTCAACTTACTATTATTTATCTTGACTAGAGATGAGTTGTTATAACTACAGGTGAGTTGTTATAACTTGTAAAATTAGGTTTTCTCAACTATATTTTGCAAGTTGTGACAACTCATCTCTGTTGACATGACTTGTAAATCTGAGTTGATTTAACAAAAAAGTTTAAGGCAGCAAAGTATTTTTTACAGTGTGGGTTGTTTTAACCCAAAATGCTGTGTTGGTTTAACCCATCGTTGGGTCAAATATAAACATTTTCTGGGTAAATTTAACCCAACAGCTGAGTTTGTCCCTTTTATTGACTCAATGGGTTAAAAATAACCCAGCATTTTTTTGTGTAGGTACTGTACCTGTATTGTGGTGCATGTGTTTTTTTTTTGGTAGGGTTTTTAATTTTACAAAAAAACTAACGTATTTTCAGGACTAAGTTGCTCTGGAGTATAAGTCGCATCAGTCAAAAACGCGCTTTGAAGAGGAAAAAACATATATGAGTTTATTAAGAAAATGATTTAACAAAATCCAAGCCGAAGAACAGACATTTAATCTGGAAAGGCAAGTTATTCAACTAAACATTAGCACAGAACAGCAGGCTGAATAGGTGTCCGTATATGTTAAAGTAACATAAACAGTTATTTACACGATACACAGTAGCATACAGAGCATACCTGGGAGGCTGAATAGGCTAAATGAACACGATAAGCCAAATCAGATTAAAAAGTATCCCGAAGTCATTCCACATCACTGAATCCACTGAATTACATAAATACAGGAGCAGCGTAGAGCGGACTCTCGCGGCTGTAAACGTTAATGTTGTCTCTTATTGGGTCGTATGAAATAATTTTGACGTATAAGTTGCACCTGACTATAAGTTCCAGGACCCGCCAAACTATGAAAAAAGTGTGACTTATTAGTCCGGAAAATACGGTATGGTTGGGTCAAATATGGTAAAAGCCCAGCGTTGGGTTTAAATGAACAAATTCTAGATAAAACGACCCAGCATTGTTTTGCAATCTAACTAAAACAAACCGTTAAACCCATTTCTGCTATGCACCACCTGTGGTCGCTCTACATGCAACCAGTGGTAGTCACAGTTTAAGATCCTTGCCGTAAATAGTTGCAGACAATTTGTTACTTTTGTTGGCTTTAACTTGATGAAATCTGAGAGTTTTCTGATTGGATGAAAGAGTAAATGGCCTTTGACCCTTTCTAACGTTTTGACAACCCCCTCGTGTTTTTCCAAGGACTGCTCACCATAAATTGGCACCACGAGGCAGTTATGTCTCTTTAGGACTCCCCACGTTGCATGACTCATGCAGGAAATCCAATCTGAGAAGTCCCAAATCGGGATATTTCCTGTTTCTCCCATTATGCCTGCAGTCATTCAAAGATGGCTTGATGTTCAGGAGTGTGTTGCTTTCAACCATCAGGTGATTCATTCCAGATAATCAGCGTGACTATGGATTAGACAACTTTAAAGGCAGCGATGAAAGATGATGAATGTCAGAAAACCATGGGGTTTAAAATATCCTATTCGACTCTCGGATGCAGATGTGCGATCCTGCTGTCCAAGCTTTACGTCTTTCAAACTCACAAGATTCTTACACAATGCTCTAGATGATAATTCAGTCACTTAAAAAAACGAAACAGAAGTACAGCAATACTTGACAGAGACAACCAAACCTATTGTATCTGTTCAGGCATATGTCATGCAATGCTTATTCCTTGCTTGTTGTGCATTCTGTCAATCATAAAGATTTGCATTTCTGTGAATAATGCTATAAATCTAGTTCAGTTCTGCACTGAGCTATGGTCTCTGTTTTCGTCATTAATGATGCAGAGAGAAATTCTATTCTCAGCTAGAGCTTCGCTTCTTCCCTGGTACGCCATCACCTTAGCCATGCATGGTATGACGGTAATTGCAAACCCAGATTTGAGACATGTGATCCCCTTCAGAGCGCAAGTGAGCCAAACCAAATCAAATTCTTTGAAATGCAGACCAAAAAATGAGACAAGCATATGTAGGTCATTTTTATTTGCCTTGGTGATAAACTAACTATGAAGCATGTGTTTCCTTAAAAGGCCATTCAAATGGGTTTCCCATCCTATAAAAATATGTTTCTGCGCTCTCCTCATTGGGTCTGTAACATCATTGATCTTTTCCTCAGTTTTACCACTCTCACACACACCATCTTACATCTACACAAAGAAGGAAAAATAAAGAATTGAGTTTGTTTTCCGAGTGTTTTGTAAATTATATGTGGACTACAGATAGACCTTAATATTCGTGGAAACTGCCAGACCGATGAAGACGTTCTCCAGTATTTCCACAGAGTTAAGATAGTTCCACTGACAGACTAATTTGAAGTTATCAAGGGACATCCAATTGGCCCACTTCTTTTAGTTGCCTTCATATTTTACAACACAGTCAATTGCTCTAGAGGAAAATCATTATTGCTCACTGTTTTCCATATTATTGCTTAAAAAAGCAGTTGTGGAGCACCGGGTTTCCTTAAGACAGATGTTCACAGTTCACTGCTGCTAAGGATGGATATTTTGCACATCTGAGGTGGCCAATGGACATTTTTGAAAATCATTGGAGATTTTCTCGTCTCAACTAGGGGACCACAATCAATGTTTCAATCCTTGGGAAACATACTTATAATATGAATAGTTTGAATAGTAAGAAATTTAATGAATGAGCACTCCTATTACTATGAATAGGAGATAATGGGTGTGTTCGACTTTATGTGGTGCTGCGCAGACCAATCGGCGGCTGACTTGAGCAATGCATGCCAGTTAAAAATTTTGTCTGACTTTAGTTGGCATTGAAGTGTCACTGACTGTGACGTATGTTTTCAAAGTACCGCAAGAGCATTCCCCAGAGCATTCTGATGATGACACAGCTCTCTGTGATTGGCCGCCTCACTGGTGACAACGATCACGTGCATTTCATGTTTAATCAAACCTTTAGTTCCACTAATAAACGTTATAAATTCATGTTTTTATAACAGGTTAAACGCGTTAATATGGATAAATATGTTATAGTGGGAGATGTAAAAATATAAAAATTAAAAGAAGCGAAAAAGACGAAACTCTATTGGTATTTTAACTCTTTCCACGCCATATGTTATGTACGGAGCCCCTTTAGGGGACATGGAGCAAAAATTAAATAAAGTTTAGTTAGTTTCGCGTGCGCACATGAAACTACCGTGTTTAGTTTTGCGGGCTCACGTAAAACTTTCGCGTAGTTTCGATAGTTTCATGTGTGCACAAAAGTTTCATGTGAGCACGCGAAACTAAACTTAAAAGAAATTCTGCACATGAAGGTTTCGCGTGAGCACATGAATCTAAACTTTTTTATACTCCAATGTCACCTTATAGGGGCTCGGTAGTTATCTCGTCAATTAAGAGAAAATATTTGCATAAAATGAAAAAATAAAAAAAACTGAAGCCAAAATGTTATTTACTAATTTTAAACTCTGGGTATGTTTTGATAATCTTTCTGAATCTGATCTCTAACAAAATTCCTTCACAAAAATGCAATTATTTCAGCTTTTTGCTAAAAAAATGTATTTCTAAACAAAAATACTCATATTTAAGAGTTTATGAACAGAGAAAAAATATAGATAGGATTAAAAGTTTTTCCCCCATTTTGTTTGTTTGTTTATTGATTGTTTGAAAGCAGAGGTGTCTGTTCTTTCATTTGATGTATTTGTATGTTTATATATTTTTAGAAGACATTTTGTGAAACTTTTGTGAAAATTACAAAAAATGGTGGTGGGCAATTTTTCAAAAAATGTCTGGCGGGGAATGAGTTAATATTCTAGGCTTATGTTTCCAGTATAAACAGCAAATAAGATATTAAATATAAAACTTTTATTAAAAGATTAGTTTTTCGACAAATTCACCATCTTATTCATTTTATTTGCAATTAAAAAAGGAAACACGGCGCACACGTCCCTACGGCAAGCAGCAGGTGTCCGACTTGACGGCTCCGTCTTCAACTTCTCCCTCAACTGCAAGCGCCAAACCTTGCCGATCAGTCTGCATAAACTCAAAGCACCTAATTCAACGCTCAATATCGTTGATGAAAGTCCCGCCTTCAATTTAAATGAACCAATCATCAATCAATCAATCAATAAAGACTCATGATTCTCTGGGGGAGGAACTTTATACAGAGTCACAAGGCAATTGCCAACATGTTTGCATGCGCAGTAACAGAAATCACTTTGCAAAAGGTGTGTTTAGCGCACTTTGAGCTTAAAAAACTAAATTTATGGTACAGTTGATGTCAGGTTTAATTGTTGGTTAGAAATATGTTGTTAATTGTGATTTAAGCACATAATTGTAGAGATATTTATGTTTTTCCATTAAAGTTGCATGATTGAAATAACCACCCAAAGGCTTTGCAATCTTGCAACCTACCTTGTAGCATATTTTATTAGTACTGACAGTTCCAGTATACTTAGAGCTAAAAAGTCCCATCTCTGTATTTAACGCCAATGATCTCTTTAAAATCGATTACCCTTATTGGCTACATTCCTGTCCTCTGCTTTCTCAGTTTCACAGCTTGCAATGATAGATCTCCAGGATGCCCCATGTAATGCCTGTGATATGTAACGTCACATCCAAGATGACGCTGTGCTCAAAGCAGCAAAAGTGGAAAACACCTGTGATGCTCCGTCTGGTAAAAGTCTCAACATCTGGTTTGGTCTGAAGACTGCGGATGATTTTTAATGTCTTGTCTCTTTCTCTCACACTTTAATATCCCTCTTTCCTAGCATCCCCCCTCACTTTATTCAAGTATCATAATGGAAAATTTCTCTTTTCCCCAGTAAGGATTAAAAAAGACCTTTGGATTGTTCCCCAGCAGCAGTGGTGATGGATAGGGATGGATGTAGCTGTTTTCATCCTAAAAATGTTGGACAAAACAAATAGTCATAAATCTTCTTGTGTGCAAATGTGGAGACATTGGCTTGGGAGAAAGAAGGGACGAGCACAGCGAAAACTTTATGGCAGCGGCTCTAGAACCTTGAGTTGGGGTGCTAAAGCCATGCAGTAGATGGTGATTTCATTCATCTGACATTTTTTGAAAGTTGCTTTGACCCAAAATGACTTATGGCGCATTCGAACCCGTGATCTTTGCGGTGCTATCACAGGGATGCCTTTGACACATTTTATCTCCAATAACAGATGATTTCTACCTAACGGCATACATTTTCTTTGCAGTTATATTCCTATAGTTTATTTGACATACAGTGCATGGTCCATAACACTTTTATTCAAAAATTTTTTGACTTTATGTTCATGCATGCAACTGTCTAGTCTAAATATGACCTGGAGTTTATTTAGTTTATACCATCTAAGTTTTTGAGAAAAGTGTGTGAGTCAGTATGTGTTTTTCTGGAAAGTAGCATCTGAAATGGAGAAAGAAGAAATTAATTTATTTCTGTCTGGAAAACATGCTCTCACTTTCACAGGTGCAGAACAGGAAGGCAGCACGAGGACATCTTGTGTTTTTACTTAAGCTTCCTGGAATTTAATATTATACCCAAAGTCAATCGTCATGGCTGGATCACATTTGGTAAACCATTTTGTGCGTCAAATGTAGCCATCAAGGTGTATCTTTTCCCTGAGAAAGCAGTTGAGACGCATCAAACCAGATGCATTAGTGGTCCTCTAGGTCTTCTGTCAACTTGTCCTCCTTTTCTCACTAAAATGAGCCAATTGTCTTGGAAAATGTGATAAAATATGTTCTGTTGTTACAGTAGATGCTTCACTCACTCAATAAGATCAAATGTCTTAAAAAAAAGAAAAAATAAGCAGAAAATGATTTTATTGAAAAACCATTGCATTGTCTTTCAACGTTCTGGCGCTACTCTGTGACAACTAATCACATTGTGATTGAAGAAAAACAAGCCTGGAACATCAGATCTTTCCAAGTCTGTTCCTACCCCCAGTTTACATTGAGGTTTTAATGATATCTCAAGGCATGTCTCTTGTGCTGTTTGGATGGGGCTTGGCATGATGAAGTCCTGTGTGATGACCTCATGGGTTCAACATAAGCAGCAAACCAGTGTTATGATCAGACCCAAAGGTCCTGGAGAATGCAACAGACGTCTAATGGTTTTGTATTTATTGTGTTAAGCTTCCTCACTCAAAGTAGATGGTTAAGATTTCCATTTGTTTATTTCTCCAGACTCTAATGTCTTACAGATGTGTACTTAATTAATCTATGCATTAAAAGTAATAGAATTAATAGAATAGAATAAAAATATATAGCATCCTCCAGCAGCTGATTCCAAATCTCAAGACTCTGTCAAGTCTTAAGGGCAGTTTACATTATAACGATAACTATAACTATAAAAATATAGTTTTGAAAATCGTTTTTATATTAAAGACAAAGTGGAGCTCACACCATAACCATAAAGATACAACGAACGATATCGTTGGGATCACTTTCTGAGTGATTTTTCCCCACCCGATGAACGATAAACTATTGACAGCCAATCAAATCTATTTGAACTTCAAGTGCACGGCGCACTCAGTGGGAAAGCTAAACGGAGATCTATAACATAATATTACCTCACGTATCCAGCGCTGATGCAGTTGCTGTGAAATTCAGTACGTAATGCTTTTTTCCTACCATACTGACTACGCCAAAAAGATATTAACTTAGATTACACAAACTAGATTCACTATTAGACTTACGCGAAATGTGTTGAGGACATCTGGTTACCCGCTGTGTAAATGCAACAAGAACAGCATATTTACATATTCAGTGATGTAAACAATTGCAAAAGTTTTTATTACAAGAAAAATCCAATATATGTCATTAAAGTCAAGTTTTGCGCGAGTGCCCCGTGCGTGAGCACATTAGCATAAAGTTATCATTATAATTAGTGATGCACCGATGTATCGGCCACCGATATTTATCGGCCGTTTTTTGATGAATTTGAAACCATTGGCATATCGGCAATAGCACGAGAAAGGCCGATACCGATTGTTAATAAAATAAATGCTGAATAGCAAAAACCACCTTTGAAGGTTGTCATGCTGTCTTATTATATTTGTTTTAGCTTAATTTGTGCCTCTCTTATTATGTTGGTCAGTTGAATGTTAATTAGATCCAATCCATGTTCAGTAAAAATAATTTGATGCAAAAATAAATTAGCTAATAGACCAACTGTATAGTATTGTATACAAGTGTTTAATATCGGTATTGGCCAGAAGTTGTCTGTTTAAATCGGACTCGGTATCGGCCCAGAAAAATCCTATCGGTGCATCCCTAATTATAATATTAGGTATGTTGCTTAAATTTTCAAAATGGTTAAATTCTAAAACGTTGTGTGTGATGTGTGACCGAATCATGAAAATTAGAATGTTTTTAACTTTTTAAATTTTTGAGATATTAACCTGAATCTTTCAGGATAAAGTGTTTGCCACATTCTCTACATATTCTAAACAAAGCAATTACACCAAATAACACTCTTTATTCAGAATATCGCTAATAACCCCAAGATTGGCTCCAAGAACTCATTTGTTTTTAACCAAAGGGTTTCGTATCTAAACTCTTTTACATGTTTTAGATCAAAAACAAAAATAATAAATTCATAACTCTTTTATTGTTTTACATTTACATTACATTTCACACACACTCTAATATATACAGACATCTACTACATGACAATACGGCTGCTTTACATTCTTTGTCCATTCAAGCAGATTTTGGGGGTGGTAAAACTCCCGTGGTCGTCGTTCAAATTTATTAAAATTTCGTTCACTTGTAGTTTAGCAATTAAACTAAATGTCTATTACAATTTCAAGAATGTCTTTACTCATCTTCAGCAAAAACAACAACGATTTTACAAACAACAGACTTTGGCGAGCTCGCACGGCCAGTAGTTAAACATGAATAAAGGTGGTGACTGAAAACTAGAAGTTACCTATGGTTCTTCCGGTGGTGTTAACAATAAAAACTCAAAAATTTCGCCATCAACAAACCAACAGAAGCATTAATTTCCACAACACCGCGCGCCACCTGGGGAAATCTTGATACCTAATAATATGGACGCGAATAGAGTTATCGTTATAGTTAACGTTATATTTATCGTTATAATGTGAACGGCCCTGTATATAACAAAAACATAACAAGGCTCAAATTTATATATTGTTTGTTAACACACAAATACAAAATTAAAAACAAAACAAAGTACATTTAGAATTAAACTGGATATTTTATTGATACACAGCTGGTGTGGTGTAAATTCCTGGAAACATTTCATAGAGTGCATAATTTAAGAGCTATGCAACCTGAGAGGTTTATTTTTCCTCACATGGGGACTGTAAAAGATAAAATTTGCAAAGATATACCACAAATCAGTCATACCAAGTCAAAATCAAAGACTGATTGATACTTCATACCAGGAATCAAGTATACATTTAAATGATCAATTGCAATTCACAGGATGAAAGTAGCGAAGAAGGCCAAATAAAAGTTGTAAACTTCTCCTGAGTCATGTCCAATGCCTTACAGAGTTTTGCTGTCTTGTTTCTTCTCCGTTACTGGACAAAATGGTTTTTCAAGAGGGGGTTGGGACTCTCAGCATGGTAAAGTAATCATATTCTGCATGTGGACCTCACCACAGCCTTGGGATCTCTCTCCAGGGCTTTTCCTGAGTTACTAGATCTGGGGAAAGCACTCAACATGCATCTCCATTGTGCCTCTTAAACCCGTCTGCCGGTAAGACAGCTGGAAAACAATCCATTCTTATGTCCTGGAGTATAACATTATATACACGAGAAGACCTGCATCTTCTGAACCTAACCTCATTAACCTTGCATCAGTTGCAAAAAGTAATAGTGCCATCCATCGATTGTTTTTGTTTCCAGTTCAAAACAGAAGTTATATATTTATGCATTCGGTAGATACTTATCCAAATCAAAGCTATACATTTTCAGTATGTGCTCAAACCCATGACCTTTGCTAATGCAGTGCTCTACCAATTGAGCTACCAGAAAAGTAGTGCACATCAGATCTGATACATTGCAGGGATTGTACATTATTGCTTTACCACTGCATGCTCAGCTGTTTAAAATAAAAGTGTGCTTAACTGCTTTGTGTGATCATCTTTATAGCACAGGTTAGCTTTTAATTTAGTTAGCGAATTAACTTCAAAATATTTTTTTATTTATTTTCATGGATGAAAGGACACACATCTTGATCACAAAGCTTATATAAAAAATCCCATTGTCTGTCTGTCGTGAATCCAGGGTTGGCACAAGAACCCAATTTTTTTGGCTTTTCATCGTGACATCATGGTACACATGTAAATGTAAATCCCGGTAAAGACCAAAAGATAATCGGGCTTGATTTGGGACGATTTACCTCCTTAAAGGAATATTCCATTTTCTTAAAAGAAAAATCCAGATAATTTACTCACCACCATGTCATCCAAAATGTTGATGTCTTTCTTTGTTCAGTCGAGAAGAAATTATGTTTTTTGAGGAAAACATTGCAGGATTTTTCTCATTTTAATGGACTTGTATAGACACCAACAATTAACACTTTACTCAACACGTAACAGTTTTTTTTCAACGGAGTTTCAAAGGACTATAAATGATCCCAAACGAGGCATTAGTGTCTTATGTAGCAAAACTATTGTCATTTTCGACAAGAAAAACAACAAATATACACTTTTAAAGCACAACTTCTCGTCTAGATCCGGTCGTGATGCGCTAGCGTGACCCCACGCAATACGTCATGAAGTCAAGAGGTCACAGAAGACGAACGCGAAACTCTGCCCCAGTGTTTTCAAGTGTGTTGAAAAAGGACCGTTCCGAGGTAGTTGTATGTCAACTGATACTAACTAATGTCTTTGTGGCAGTTTATCATTTACAATGGTCCGCAAATGTGCGTTTTATATATGTTACACGTGACCTCCCTACGTCACCACGCATTTACGTTAGGTCGCGCTGGACCGGACCTAGCCGAAAAGTTGTGGTCCAAAAAAGCATATTCCCACTTTTTCTTGTCAAAAATGACAATCGTTTCGCTAGATAAGACCCTTATGCCTCGTTTGGGATTGTTTATAGTCCTTTGAAACTCCGTTGAAAAAAACTGTTACGTGTTAAGTTAAGTGTTCATTGTTGGTGTCTATTAAAGTCCATTAAAATGAGAAAAATCCTGCAATGTTTTCCTCAAAAAACATAATTTCTTCTCGACTGAACAAAGAAAGACATCAACATTTTGGATGACATGGTGGTGAGTAAATTATCTGGATTTTTCTTTTAAGAAAATGGAATATTCCTTTAAGCTAGGGCCACACCAAAAGATTTTTTAAATCTTATCAGATTTTCAAAATGTTAGAAATCACTAACATGATGACAAAAAAAATCTATGATTTAACAGTTATGTTTCTATAGTGTGCTGATAATCGCTATGTGGTCATCACAGCACACATCTTTAAATGCCCTTCACATAAGTTCACAAACAATGCAGAGAACACAGGAATGACGTGGAAATCTCGCAATGTCTCTCGTCATCAAACATGATGGACGACGAGCAAAAAGAAATGTCACTAATACTGTGGACTGCTTTTTACATCTCTAAGGTCCATCTGATGTTCATCAGCTCGCTTTCTAATTGGTTATCGATTTGTTTCACGTGACAATCAACAGCGTGCATGTGCGTTTATCCTCATGGTTCCCCCCACACAACAGGATTTCTGATATTCAACATGTTGAACATTTCTGATTTACAAACGGAGCGCCTCTGACTTGCTTCTGAGCAGATTCAGACGCTCTTAACACGCTGTGCACCACAGAAAAATCTGATAATCACGAACACGACGACAGGAATTTTCCATAGGATTGTCGTAAGGGGGAAAATCGGACCAAATTCAGCCCGATTATCTTTTGGTGTGTACCAGGCTTTACCACAATCCCTACGATTATCTTATCAGATTTTCCTGTGGTGCGCTGTGTATTAAGAGCATCTGATTATATCTTATTGTGTGGGGGGAACCCCGCGGGCCAAATGCGTCCCTCCAATCATCTTTATCCAGCCCACCAGTCATCTTTGTATGATTTAAAATCTGCTTGGTTACTTTTACCTTTCCACTGTACATGTGATGGCAAATATACCAGAAGGAGAGTTGGAAAGGGGCTGTGGGGGGTGCCAACCATCTGTAGGTGTGTAATTAACAGATCCAATTTGAGCTTTGGATGCATAAAAAAACTTGTGCAACTATGCCGCATGTAACACGCCGACCGGAAGTGTTCCAATCAAAACACTGTGTGCAAGGTGAAAATTATTAAGCTTTTTTGTTTAACTTTAACAAATCAATCCTTTAAAAACGATTGTTTACTGATATAGCTGCTAATATCCTGCACAAAAATGCTGCGACCGTTTAGTGAATGAGCTGTTCTAATAATATGGAGACTACCTGCAGCGTGTGAACGTGCCGACATGGCTGACGTTTCCCCGTGGTGTGGAGACACTGAATACACATACAAGCCAAGTCAAACAGTTGTCCGTCCAACATAAACTCTCGCCTGGATCCAAATACGTCAGTACCAGCTCCAGTGATGGGCAGAAAGATATGTGTGTCAATTTACAGCAGTCTCTCTCTCTCTCTCTCTCTCTCTCTCTCTCTCACTCATTCTCTCTCTCTCTCTCTCTCTCACACACACACACACACACACACACACACACACACACACACACACACACACACACAATGTTTTAAAGTACTTTATTTGCTTCACTGTGTTAAGTTACCATATTCCTAAAGCATTATACATAAAACAAGTAATGACAAGAAATACGGTATCATAGCAACAAACAATAAGGTGGAATTTAAATAAATTGCTAGGTTAAGGAAAAAATAGGTAAGAAAATTAAATTTACATGAAGTTAAAAATTAACTTTGAACAACAGCAAAACAAAAACCGTTGAAAATTAACCATATTTTTTACTACAAACTATAAGTGTAACTAGATATTAAAGTTTGAAGACAAACTTTATGTTGGCTTGAAAAAGCGTAGCTTGAACGTTTAAAACGGTTTGACAGAAGTTTAGTTTAGTAGGCTATCTGGCTGTTAGAATGTTTCAGTATGAAGGTAGCATGATTTAGCATGATGCTAGCATGACTAGCATGAAGCTAACATGATGCTAGCATGATTAGCATGAAGCTAGCATGATGTTAGCATGATTAGCATGAAGCTAGCATGATGCTAGCATGATTACCATGAAGCTAGCATGATGTTAGCATGATAAGCATGAAGTTAGCATGATGCTAGCATGATTAGCATGATGCTAGCATGAAGCTAGCATGATTAGCATGAAGCTAGCATGATGCTAGCATGATTAGCATGAAGCTAGCATGATGCTAGCATGATTAGCATGAAGCTAGCATGATGCTAGCATGATTAGCATGAAGCTAACATGATGCTAGCATGATTACCATGAAGCTAGCATGATGCTAGCATGATTAGCATGAAGCTAGCATGATGTTAGCATGATTAGCATGAAGCTAGCATGATTAGCATGAAGCTAGCATGATTATAACATGATTAGCATGAAGCTAGCATGCTTATAACATGATTAGCATGAAGCTAGCATGATTAGCATGAAGCTAGCATGATGTTAGCATGATTAACATGAAGCTAGCATGATGCTAGCATGATTAGCATGAAGCTAGCATGAAGCTAGCATGATTAGCATGAAGCTAGCATGATGCTAGCATGATTACCATGAAGCTAGCATGATGCTAGCATGATTAGCATGAAGCTAGCATGATGTTAGCATGAAGCTAGCATGAAGCTAGCATGATGTTAGCATGATTAGCATGAAGCTAGCATGATGCTAGCATGATTAGCATGAAGCTAGCATGATGCTAGCATGAAGCTAGCATGATTAGCATGAAGCTAGCATGATGCTAGCATGATTACCATGAAGCTAGCATGATGCTAGCATGATTAGCATGAAGCTAGCATGATGTTAGCATGAAGCTAGCATGAAGCTAGCATGATGTTAGCATGAAGATAGCATGATGCTAGCATGATTAGCATGAAGATAGCATGATGCTAGCATGATTAGCATGAAGATAGCATGATGCTAGCATAATGAAAGCATGATTAGCATGAAGCTAGCATGATTAACATGAAGCTAACATGATGTTAGCATGATTAGCATGAAGCTAGCACGATGCTAGCATGATAAACATGAAGCTAGCATGATGCTAGCATGATTAGCATGAAGCTAGCATGAGGCTAGCATGATAAGCATGAGGTAAACATGAGGTTAGCATGAAGCTACCATGATTTAACGTGAAGCTAGCATGATTAGCATGATGCTAGCATGATTAGCATGAAGCTACCATGAGGCTAGCATGATTAGCATGAAGTAAACATGAGATTAGCATGAAGCTAACAAGATTTAACATGAAGTTAGCATGATTTATTATAAAATTAGCATAAAGCTAGCATGAAACTAGCATGAAGCTAGTATGACTTAGCATGAAGCTAGCATGAAGCTAACATGACCCAAAGACCCAACCCCCATGCCTCTATGATGTTCAGATCCAGAGATATAAGGCTTTGTTTATTATGTTGCTAGGGTGCTCATATTCGGTTGCTAGGGGCGTGGCTTAAAGCCTCAATAAGAATCCTATTAAGACTGATTGGATGCCTGAGTAAAATGAGCCCACCCCTATGTCTCTATGACACTCTGGTGTAAAGATATCCATCTGGGCTTTTTATAATGGTACTCTATGGGAGATGTTGCTAGGGTACCCAAAATTGTTGCTAGGGGCGTGGCTTAATAGCTCTGGGGCGATCCTAAGAGACTAATTGGATGACTGAGTAAAATGAACCCACCCCCATGTCTCTACGACACTCTAAAGTGAAGATATTCCATCTGGGACGCTTTTATTCCCTTATATGGGCATGTTTCCTGCCCCATTATAAGTCAATGGGAAATTTTGGGGGCCTCTTACACCCCAGGGGTACAGCTTACACCCCATTGTGAGGTATATTCTTACACAGCCTGTCAGCCTCCTTAAATGTGGTAAGCCACAAGTTTCTACAAGTTTCTCACTCACAGCTATGACCCGTCAAAGTTTGTCTCAATGTTAAGTCAATGGAAATTTTGGGGTGTTCGAGCCCCCCGTTTAGGAATTCGGAAGGTCCCATCAGTTAGAAAAGATATAGCACACTAAGTCAGACCAGTCTGAAGGTCTGTGGAAAATTTGGTGCATGTAGCTTGAAAGCCCTAGGACGAGTTAGTGTCAGAAATTTTGGGGGGAGAAAAAGAATAATAACTAGATAGAAAAGTTTGTTGACAAACTTTATGTTGGCTTGACAAAGCCTGGCCTGAACGTTGAAAACGGTTTGACAGAAGTTTAGTTTAGTAGGCTATCTGGCTGTTAGTATGTTTAAATATGAAGCTAGCCTGATTTAGCATGAAGCTAGCATGATTAGCCTGAAGCTAGCATGAAGCTAACATGATTAGCATGAAGCTAGCATCAAGTTAGCATGATTAGCATGAAGCTAGCATGATGTTAAAATGAAATAGCATGAAGCTAGCATGATGCTAACATGAATTAGCATGAAGCTAACATGATTACCATGAAGCTAGCATCAAGTTAGCATGATTGGCATGAAGCTAGCATGATGCTAACATGAATTAGCATGAAGCTAGCATGATGCTTACATGAATTAACATGAAGCTAGCATGATGCTAACATGAATTAGCATGAAGCTAGCATGATGCTAACATGAATTAGCATGAAGCTAGCATGATGCTAACATGAATTAGCATGAAGCTAGCATGATGCTAACATGAAATAGCATGAAGCTAGCATGATGCTAACATGAATTAGCATGAAGCTAACATGATTAGCATGAAGCTAGCATCAAGTTAGCATGATTAGCATGAAGCTAGCATGATGCTAACATGAATTAGCATGAAGCTAGCATGATGCTAACATGAATTAGCATGAAGCTAGCATGATGCTAACATGAATTAGCATGAAGTTAGCATGAAGCTAGCATGATGCTAACATGAATTAGCATGAAGCTAACATGATGCTAACATGAATTAGCATGAAGCTAGCATGATGCTAACATGAATTAGCATGATGCTAACATGAATTAGCATGAAGCTAGCATGATGCTAACATGAATTAGCATGAAGCTAACATGATGCTAACATTAATTAGCATTAAGCTAGCATGATGCTAACATGAATTAGCATGAAGCTAGCATGATGCTAACATGAATTAGCATGAAGCTAGCATGATGCTAACATGAATTAGCATGAAGCTAGCATGATGCTAACATGAATTAGCATGAAGCTAGCATGATGCTAACATGAAATAGCATGAAGCTAGCATGATGCTAACATGAATTAGCATGAAGCTAGCATGAAGCTAACATGATTAGCATGAAGCTAGCATCAAGTTAGCATGATTAGCATGAAGCTAGCATGATGCTAACATGAATTAGCATGATGCTAACATGAATTAGCATGAAGCTAGCATGATGTTAACATGAATTAGCATTAAGCTAGCATGATGCTAACATGAATTAGCATGAAGCTAGCATGATATTAACATGAATTAGCATTAAGCTAGCATGATGCTAACATGAATTAGCATGAAGCTAGCATGAAGCTAACATGAATTAGCATGAAGCTAGCATGATGCTAACATGAATTAGCATGAAGCTAACATGATGCTAACATTAATTAGCATGAAGCTAGCATGATGCTAACATGAATTAGCATTAAGCTAGCATGATGTTAACATGAATTAGCTTGAAGCTAGCATGATGCTAACATGAATTAGCATGAAGCTAGCATGATGCTAACATGAATAAACATGAAGTTAGCAAGATTTATTATGAAATTAGCATAAAGCTAGCATGAAACTAGCATGAAGCTAGTATGACTTAGCTTGAAGCTAGCATGAAGCTAACATGACCCAAAGACCCAACCCCCATGTCTCTATGATGTTCGGATCCAGAGATATAAGGCTTTGTTTATTATGTTGCTAGGGTGCTCATATTTGGTTGCTAGGGGCGTGGCTTAATAGCTCAATAAGAATCCTTAGAGACTGATTGGATGCCTGAGTAAAATGAGCCCACCCCCATGTCTCTGTGACACTGTGCTGCAAAGATATCCATCTGGGAATTTTTATAATGGCAGTCTATGGGAGATGTTGCTAGGCTGCCCAAAAATGGTTGCTATGGGCGTGGCTTAATTGCTATGGGATGATCCAGAGAGACTGATTGGATGCCTGAGTAAAATGAGCCCACCCCCATGTCTCTATGACACTGTAAAGCGAAGATATTCCATCTGGAACGTTTTTATTCCCTTATATGGGCGTGTTTCCTGCCCCGTTATAAGTCAATGGGGAATTTTGGGGGCCTCCTACACCCCAGGGGTGAAACTTACACCCCAATGTGAGGTATGTTCTCACAGTGCCTGTCAGCCTCCTTAAATATGGTAAGCCACAAGTTTCTACAAATTTCTCACTCGGAGCTATGACCTGTCAAAGTTTGTCGCAATGTTAAGTAAATGGGACTTTTCGGAAGTTTGATGTCCCGTTTTAGGAATTCTGTAAGTCGGATCCCGTCAAAAAGATATAGCACACTTCTTTAGACCAGTCAGAATGTCCGTGGAAAATTTCGTGGATGTAGCTTGAAAGCTGTCGGACGAGTTAGCCGCAGAAATTTTAGTCTCAGAAGAAGAAGAAGAAGAAGAAGAAGAAGAAGAAGAAGAATAACTAGATAGGTACATTTCCTGAAGAAAATGTGAAGTGGTGCTTGCCGTGGCAAATTTCGGGGAACAATATATGATTATACTCTAAGTCACGAGTAAAATAGTCCAACCCCTGTGTCTCTACAATGTTCTGATGCGGAGATATAAGGCTTTGTTTACTCTGTTGCTAGGGTATTGTATTTGGTTGCTAGGGAGAAAATTGGCATCCACTAGTGATTACACTCCGAGTCACAAGTCAAAAGGTCCAACCCCCATGTCTCTAAGATTTTCTGATGCGGAGATATAACGATTTGTTTATTCCGTTGCTAGGGTGCTCATATTTGGTTGCTAGGGGTGTGGCTTAATACCACTTGGCATCCACTAGTATTATTAGTTAATGTTAACTTATGTTATACAATGAACTTTTTAAAGTGTTACCAAAAACTCTATACAAGAGTGGATTAGAACCCGTACTCTCTTGCATGCTAAACAATAATGTTTCCTCCCACCCATGTGGGCACATGGCTTCGGTTGGCGGATTGATGTGTTTAATGACTTACTGACGTGAAGAATCGCGAGACTTGCAATATATAAAATATATTACATTAAAAGTAATAAGATTTCTTATCATTTATTGACACCTCAGTCATAGGTCTGCAACAAATCATGTATAAGTGTTGTCTATTATTAGTACATGTTAACTATTGTTATACAATGAACATTTTAAAGTGTCACGAAAAACTCTATACAAGGGTGGATTCGAACTCTTACCCTCCTGCATGCTAAACAAAAATGTTACCTCCCACCCATGTGAACACATGTCTTCCATTGGCGGATTTATGTATTTAATGACTCACTGACGTGAAGAATCGTGAGCCTTGCAATATATTTAATATATTACATTAAAAGTATAAAGATTTCTTATAATTCTTTGTGATATAAATTTGTTATATGTTCTAAAAAAACATTATGTAACATGAGGAAAAACACTTGGAAAAATGCGCTTCATTTGAATGAATGGGTGGCTCTTAAAAGAGCCGTTGGTGTGGTGAACATTTGATGGCTTCATCTTCGAAGTTCTGCCTGCAGAGCTTCTCTGATGTTGCGCAGCAAAAGCTCATTGCCGCCTGGGCTCAGGTGGGTTCCGTCCCTGGTCAGATGGGCCAGGTTGATATTGCCGTGGCGAATGCAGCACATCCTTCTCTCTGCCAAGAAGCTTTCAATAGAACGGTTGATCCACCGCCGGCTCCGTTCGATGCCGTATGCGCTCCTAGCAGTCTGCCCTCGCCAGTTCCGACGGGGAAGAATAAATGAAAACAGAACCCTGGTCCTGGGGAAGGTTCTGAAGACTTCGGCCAGGTCAGTCTTCATTTCCCTAAGGAAATCCAGGCGGTTGCGGCCCTCCCGACAAAGACTGTTTCCACCGAGGTGGATAACCAGGATATCAGGAGCTGGAGCTGTGGCCTTGAGAGACCGCAGTACTGGAAGCAACTGCTCCCAGAGTCTGCCTCCTCTGCCCTCCCAAGTAACCCTGCAGCAAATGCTGAGATTCCTGTCGAGCCCCTCCTCACAAATGTGACCATACAGCCTTTTAATTATAGAGCTCCCAACTATCCATACACGAGGTACACGTTCGTCCGCCATCATTGTTCGAATTATGTCAAAGTTTATGGGGAGGGGTCCCGTAACTACTTCGTGCGTGCGTTATGTATGTGCGTCTGTGTAGCAGTCTGTACGGCGTGCACACAGAAAACAGCTCACTTTAACATTTTCTTTCGCTCAGATTGTTTTAAATTGCTTGCATGTCAACATTTGCACGGTTTAGACACACATTGAAAAAAATAAACTTTCTATAAACAGTTGTTTTTTTCTGAACGATGCATATTTAAGCAATTAGTATTAAAAAAAAATATATTTATTCGTGATTTCTTCTGCTTTCTCAATAAGTGTCTCTTCTGACTGTGTGGACCCATCGTCAATCTGAGTGTAGCCTCGCCAGTGAGTAAAATAATTGTTTGAGAATCATTTTTAAAAACCCCTAACCCTAAAGATCACTAAAGATTTTTACCATCTATGAGGTGAAAATAATCCACGCAGAGACAGACTCGTCTGTCAATTCCTCTAGAAAGCAGCGTGGGGTGCACTTGAGTTTGTTTATTTCAGACAGTAGTCTGTTGTTTATTGCGAAATTGGGACAAATAATAGTCAGTATCGCCCTGTGGCGGTGCAGGACAAGAATTATAAATTCATGTAGCATCTTAATTTAAAAAAAAAACAAGTGACCACCCTTATTTATATTTTGTAGCAGCTCAATTAAAAAAAAAGATTCCCTGTGTATTTTGGTCGTTTATAATTAAAAAACACATATGTTTAATTTCTCACCTGGTCATTACTGATATTTTTACACAATAAACGCTTAAAAAAATGCATTACTAACTTTCCACTTAACTTACCTCTAGGATAGGCCCTATTTGCCTCCTAAACTGACTTTTTCTATATTTTAATCTTTAAATACATTTAATCAAAATAATATTAAAAAAATAGAAAAACGTGCAATAATGATAAAATGAACAACTATTTTATTGTAAAATAGTGCAAATACTGACTTTATTATAAAGATCACTTGAACAGTTGTATAAAATAAATGATTGGATTTACTTTTATGGAAGGTTGATTTTGTCGCCACCACTTTTTAAAAACATCTCGTGGTACGAATGAATATAATAAAAATGCCAGCCTATCTCCAGTTGGTCATCCGGTGCAGGAATGTGTTTCTGAAATCATGCAGGGTCTTCCTTTCTTGATGCTCGTGGTTGCTGAGCAATGACACGCCACTTGAGCAATCTCTATTTGTTTCGGTGAAATCACAAAATAAAATGCACACAAATATGTTTGCACTGTTGATATACAATCACCAACTTACTATAAACCACTATAAACTAAAACATACTATACATGGCAACTTCGAATGAACCTCTTGCATGCTACCCACAGCACATATGTTAATGCAGGTTTTTGTGGCAAATTTTTGTATTAACTGCCGTAAAGAGTCGAGAGCATAATAAACATACTACAGTAGATCTGATGCTTTTAACAGCAGTTTCCTTGTCAATAAATTAAACTCATGTATTATTATTTTTTTTGCAATCATTAGTTCCTGCGATTAAATTAAATGAAAAATATGCACATACAAATACATATATGGAGTACCCCTTGGACATTCTGTGAAGTTCACAAGAACACATTTTTAATGTGCCATTGAAGAGGTTTCAATAAAGACAAAAACACTTGATGTGCCAATTCAACAAATTTATTAAAAGATTTAGAAAACGCCTGTTGTGCCAAATCCCACCTAAATGCACAGCTAGATCCTTAAATGTTGTAATAGCTCACATTTAAATATAATTTTTACATTTAAATATACATTTTACCAATTTTTACTACGTGTGAAAAAGGAACAATTACTTTGCAGTGGCAACAATATATTTTTACTAGTAGAAAATGATATACCTATACATGTGTGGTAACTAACTTATTTGTTAACTTCTTTAACAGAATAATAATTTTGCTTTAAATTCTTCAATTTCTAATACGTTACTGTTGAAATAATACAATGTACACAGAGAAAAATTATATACCTATATGTGTAGTAACCACCTTATTTGTTAACTTGTTTAACACAATAATTTTTGCTTTAAATTCTTTTTTCAAAACTCAAATTTTTTTCACTTTCAAAAATTCTAACACAAGTTCTTATTTTGGGATAATACCGGTAAAAATTTGTTGGGATTATTGTTAACCTTCTGCATGTTGTTTTCAAAAATATTTTAAAATACTCTATTACTGTTTACGATTTGGTTTATTACAACGCAGGTATTTATAAGAGTAATAAGAGTAAAGTCCTGTCATTTCAGAAAACCAAAGGGGCTTTTAACATGATTACATTTTTATTTATAATTAATTGTGGGGCCCTGGTTATTTATATTTTTATAATTTCAATTAATAAATAAATATTTGTATCGACTTGCAAACTGTTGTTTTGAAAACCCTAGTTGTCAGAGACATGAGAGGGACACAGGATTTGGCACAACACCCCCAGTGAGCAAGCCTGTGGCGACAGTGGCAAGGAAAAAACCAAAAAGGAAATAAAAAACCTTGAGAGGAACCAGACTCAGCAGGGGGCTGCCCATCCTCTTCTGGCATGGCGTACACATTATTAATAACATTCCTATTTTAACTAATATTTTAAATTTTACTATACTTTACTATATATATATATATATATATATATATATATATATATATATATATATATATATATATATATATATATATATATATATATATATATATAAAGAGAGAGAGAGAGAGAGAGAGAGAGAAACCAATTATTATATTAAACTAATATTTTACATTTTAATATCTATATCTATATATTGAAACTAATTATTATATTAAACTAATATTTTACATTTTAATATCTATATATCTATATCTATATATTGAAACCAATTATTATATTAAACTAATATTTTATATTTTAATATCTATATATCTATATATTGAAACTAATTATTATATTAAACTAATATTTTATATTTTAATATCTATATATCTATATATTGAAACCAATTATTATGTTAAACTAATATTTTATATTTTAATATCTATATATCTATACATAGAAACCAATTATTTAATATGATAAAACTAAATTTTAAGTAAATGAAATTAATTAATGCAATGAGCGGTGTAGTGAAGCAGCTCCCGACATCTAGCCGCTGGATCTGACATTGCATACAGGCTGGACACCCTGAGGTAGAGGAGGTAAAACAGAGAGGTTCATATTAGTGTATTTATTTCAATTGTTTTGATTCTGCAAAACTGACAGAGCATTAAGTTCAGGTCAGATACGTGTCTTGCAAGAAACATTTAGCCACTCTTTCTTCTGAGAACCATTATACACTTTAACACTGTCTTGGTTTTCACATCAAAGCACATGCCTTTAAACAAAACATTGTATGATAAAATGCACTGAAACACTAGACTTTACCAGTAGTATTGACACTTACCTCTTCTGCTGCAATGTGGTTCTTAATGTGCTTCGTTAGTCTTCAGTATTGTCCTACATGCCAAATGGGTTTGGTCACATTATCTAGCCATGAAACCAATAAATTAATAATGGGGTCACAAAATACACATATACTAACAAACAAACAAAACAAATAAATAAATGTTACAACTTACTAAAAGAAATCCAGCTTTCCAATGTATCCTGCTTGTCATCATGGGTGTTGTAGCACACTTGATCTTCTCAGACATTCTGACCTGGCAGTTCCTGAAAAACATCAGAATCAGAATTAGAATAAAACATTCCTCCAAAAGTAGTTACAATGTGCAGTAGTACAGTGACTGAAGAAAGTTCTTAAAACACTTAGCTTTAGATGGTATATTGCACACTCATATCCATTGTTGGGCATGACTGCTATCGTCTCAAAATTCTTCATGCAACTTTACAGAAGAGCACATTTTAATAATAACAGAACAGCAGGGGACTGAAAATAAAAAATCTAGTACACATTGTCACAAATTGAACACAAAGCAAATACATCACAACAGTGTCTTACTACTTCTAACTTTACCTTACTGTAATTTATGACTTACTGCCGCTGTTACTCTCACTGTCTGTGTCCTCCCTGGAGTTGCCACACTAATCCTCACTGCATCCTGTATGCTGCTGCCATCGCCTTTACTTCCTAGTGTCCTCCCTCGTGCTGCCACATTACTCCTTCATCCTTCAGCCACTCTTTCTCCTGAAAACCATGATACACTTTAACAATTGATTTTCACATCAAAGCACATGCCTTTGAACAACACATTGTATGAAAAATGCACTGAAACACTAGACTTTACCAGTAGTATTGACACTTACCTGAGACTGCTCCTTCCTTTGCTTCTTTAGTCTTCAGTATTGTCCTCAATGCCAAATGGGTTTGGTCACATTATCTAGCCATGAAATCAACAATTGAATAATGGGGTCACTAAATACACATATACTAACAAACAAACAAAACAAATAAATAAAAGTTACAACTTACTAAAAGAAATCCAGCTTTCCAATGTATCCTGCTTGTCATCATGGGTGTTGTAGCACACTTGATCTTCTCAGACATTCTGACCTGGCAGTTCCTGAAAAACATCAGAATCAGAATTAGAATAAAACATTCCTCCAAAAGTAGTTACAATGTGCAGTAGTACAGTGACTGAAGAAAGTTCAGGGATTATTGTTAACCTTCTGCATGTTGTTTTCAAAAATATTTTAAAATACTCTATTACTGTTTACGATTTGGTTTATTACAACGCAGGTATTTATAAGAGTAATAAGAGTAAAGTCCTGTCATTTCAGAAAACCAAAGGGGCTTTTAACATGATTACATTTTTATTTATAATTAATTGTGGGGCCCTGGCTATTTATATTTTTATAATTTCAATTAATAAATAAATATTTGTATCGACTTGCAAACTGTTGTTTTGAAAACCCTAGTTGTCAGAGACATGAGAGGGACACAGGATTTGGCACAACACCCCCAGTGAGCAAGCCTGTGGCGACAGTGGCAAGGAAAAAACCAAAAAGGAAATAAAAAACCTTGAGAGGAACCAGACTCAGCAGGGGGCTGCCCATCCTCTTCTGGCATGGCGTACACATTATTAATAACATTCCTATTTTAACTAATATTTTAGTTATTCAGTATTGTCCTCAATGCCAAATGGGTTTGGTCACATTATCTAGCCATGAAATCAACAATTGAATAATGGGGTCACTAAATACACATATACTAACAAACAAACAAAACAAATAAATAAAAGTTACAACTTACTAAAAGAAATCCAGCTTTCCAATGTATCCTGCTTGTCATCATGGGTGTTGTAGCACACTTGATCTTCTCAGACATTCTGACCTGGCAGTTCCTGAAAAACATCAGAATCAGAATTAGAATAAAACATTCCTCCAAAAGTAGTTACAATGTGCAGTAGTACAGTGACTGAAGAAAGTTCTTAAAACACTTAGCTTTAGATGGTATATTGCACACTCATATCCTTTGTTGGACAGGGCTGCTATCGTCTCAAAATTCTTCCTGCAACTTTACAAAAGAGCACATTTTAATAATAACAGAACAGCGGGGGACTGCAAATAAAAATCTATGACACATTTTCACAAATTGAACACAAAGCAAATACATCACAACAGTGTCTTATTACTTCTAACTTTACCTTACTATCATTTATGACTTACTGCCGCTGTTGCTCTCACTGTCTGTGTCCTCCCTGGAGTTGCCACACTAATCCTCACTGCATCCTGTATGCTGCTGCCGCCGCCTTTACTTCCTAGTGTCCTCCCTCGAGCTGCCACATTACTCCTTCATCCTTCCTGCTGCTGTACCTGCTTTGTAGCTCACTGCCATAACACTGTTAAATGACCATAGATGCCAAAATCTCATTGCAACATGACCATACACACCAACCCGTTGGCTAAGGCTGTCAGTGAGCCCCCACTGTCGTCGTTAATGCAGGTTCAGTGGCCCCCGGTTTTGTATGCCATGACAACACAACGCAAGACAACAAAACAACACGACCATACGCACCAACCCGTTGGCTAAGGCTGTCAATGAGCCCCCACTGTCGTCGTTAATGCAGGTTCAGTGGCCCCCGGTTTTGTATAGCATGACAACACAACGCAAGACAACAAAACAACACGACCATACGCACCAACCCGTTGGCTAAGGCTGTCAGTCAGCCCCCACTGTCGTCGTTAATGCAGGTTCAGTGGCCCCCGGTTTTGTATGGCATGACAACAAAACGCAAGACAACAAAACAACACGACCATACGCACCAACCCGTTGGCTAAGGCTGTCAATGAGCCCCCACTGTCGTCGTTAATGCAGGTTCAGTGGCCCCCGGTTTCGTATGGCATAACAACACAACCATTAGTGCACAAACATTCAAGTCAACCCATTGGCTAAGGCTGTCAGAGCCCTATTGCCACTGTTAATGCTTACTGCCCATCGTTCCATTTGTCGAAACACCATAACCACCTACCCATTGGCTAAGGCCATCAAAGTCCCACTGGTATAACCATACACGCCAAACCGTTGGCTGAGGCCATCCAAGACCCAAAGCATGCTTCTTACCTTCCGCAGCCATGATAGCACCAAAAATCCAACCAGCGCTGCGTCTCCAGCTCCTCCGATTACACCTCCAGCACGACACAGCCTAAAGAAAGTTGATGCATGCTAACCGACATTTGCTGGTACCTTCTCCATCCATAATAGCACCAGAAACCCAACCAGCGCTGCGTCTCCAGCTCCTCCGATTGCACGTCCAGCACCACATAGCTTGAAGAAAGTTAATGCGTAGTCGGTGCCCACGATTCCGTATGGCAAAAAACACAACATTATCCGCCAACCACAGAATGTCATTTTTGCAAAATACAGTACACAGGATTATGGTAACTGTAATAACTCTGTAACACACCTGACTGGAGACACAAGTCTGGATGTGAGATGTAAATGTGATCCAGTAGTGTGTGTTTTTCAGTTGTAGCTGATGTGATTAGCTGTGTATATTCCTTTGATTGAAACATCTCCAGTATAGCCTTTCTTCCAGCACATAAAAGGTCCTCATTAAAGTCTCCACAGATGATTACAGGATGTTTATCCATCATGTCCAGATAATCAAGTAGGCCCCTTAAATTTGGCAAGAATGTTTCAAGACTGTAGTGTGGTGGCCTGTACACTGCAGCAATTGTTGCACACATTGGGGTGTCAATTTTGATGACAACAAACTCCAGGTCTGTGACACTTTGGATGTACTGTCTGGACTGAGCTTGAATATCTTCTTTGCAAAATATTGCAACTCCACCACCATCTTTCTTTGCCATTTCTGCATTGGTTGAGTAGGAGGCATGCCTATTCCGTGCAAACATCTTGTATCCTTCCAACTGGAGATGTTGTGGAATACATGAGCCAGACAAGTGACTTTCCGTTATGCAAAGAATATCTGATAATAGTAGCTCATGATGGCATCTGACATCCTCGATGTGAGATGACAGTCCTTCCGTGTTATGGTGAACTATTTTAAGTGTTTGGTCCTGGTTGATTTCCCTTATGTGTTGCAAAAGTGGCATGATTCCTTCAACTGTCGCTCTTCTCATATTTTCCAACGATGCTGTGATTTCAGGATCAGCATAAATCTTCTTTTCAACGAAGTCTGTAATGTGTAATCCAGAAAGCGATGTCGTTCGGCTGAGGGCAACGTAGGCCATTCCCGGTTCAAAAATCTTTTTCAGTGACACTACGGCAGACTGCATTGTCATACCTTGAACTTTGTGAGCTGTGCAGGCATAAGCGAGCTTGATGGGGAATTGACGACGAACTGTTCCTTTCCTCAGACTTTCTTCAGATCTCTCAATATATACAGAGTTGTCGTCTTCACCTTGCACTCTTCTGCGGTGTTTTAGACCTGCATTTGGATTGTCGAGCTGAAGTCCTAGCATGTGTACAGTGGCGATTCCATCTCTTGTTTTAGTGACAATGTTAACAATCTGACCAAAACATCCATTTACAATTCCATCTTCAACATCCAGATTCCTTGTCACCATTATACGAGCTCCCACTGCAACTTGTATAGAATCCAGCAAGTCATCCTTCTTTCCAGTGACAGGTTTCTTTTGTCTTTTCATCACTCCTGTTCTTGGGTCTTTCCTGTAGTCTTCGGCATCAATGGTTATGATGTCAGTGTGAATAGCCTGTATTGTTTTGGTATTGTGCATGTGAACTTCCTTGTTGGTTGCAAATATGTGCAAAGCATCATGCGGGCACTCTTCTGTGTTCTTTACAGCTTGGAGTAACAGAACTCTATCTTCTTCTCTAAGAGCATCAGTCTTCTGCCTAACTCGCAGTCGGTTTAGAAGCTCAGCAAAAGCAAGGTCCTCCTTCTGACGCATGATCTCTGTAAGGGTAATTATTTGAAAACTGTCCTTCCAGAAGTCCAGAACATCATCTTCATACACACAGAGCGGTTTGGCTTTACCGAGAGGTGGTAGTTGGTAAAAGTCTCCTACAGCGAGAACAGAGATTCCTCCAAAAGCTTTCTTGCTGCCTCTGATCTGTTGAAGTCTCCAGTTTACATAGGCGAAAAGATCCTTCGAAATCATGGATACTTCATCGATGATGAGAATTTCCACGCTGCATAATTCTGCTCGTACTTCATCTAGAGCATTCCCAAGTCCTTGATAAGGTGGCTTTAAGTTCCTTGGCAGTTTTAAAATGGAATGCAGTGTTTTACCAGATATATTGAATGCCGCCGTTCCTGTAAATGCACTCAAAATCACTGTAGGCATAGAGAGATCCCCTTCCTCCTGAAGTCGAGGCAGTTGTCTTAGGATCTTGGTTGCTTCCGTATATATGCACTTAATGACATGTGATTTTCCACAACCAGCACCACCTGACACGAAGTAAAAAAAACTGTTCCGGATTATGACCCCAGACGCGCTTCTGACACCACTGACGGACAATGTAGAAAATGGCAGCCTGTATCTCATTTAGACTTTGATACATCTTCTTGACAAATTCAACACTCATCTGTGGTGCCTTTATCTGCGGAATGACTCCATCTCCATCTTCAAGAAGAATCTGGTATTCTGGCACATCATCTTGCATATCCTCTTCATCAGGATTGACATCTTCTCGTTCTGCAATGCACTCCAAATTGTCCACTTCAGCTTCAGGGGTAAAAGCTGTCCAAGCATTTTCAGATGGGCCTTGTTGCTGCAACTGTTCAATTGCTTTGTCCACTTCTTCACTGTGTTTTTCGAATTTCTCCTGGTGTGTTTTCACTATTGCGCATACAGGCATTCGGAGACCAGGGTGGGAAGGAAGTTCTACAAATGCACTCTTGTAAAACTGCTCATAAGTTGGAAATGTTGGAGGTTTCAGCTGTGCATTGAAACGATGTGGCACATAAAGCTTCACTAATCTTCCATAAAACTTTTCCGGTTGTTTTTCCTCTGAAAACCGTGCGTATCGAATAACGGCAGCCTTACCGACAGTTCTTTGCTGAATAAATCCCATATCGTTGAGCAGTCGTTGCACATTCTTTCCTTTAGTTTGCCGACCGTACACAATGCGGTAATTTGAAGCAAAGTCTGCCAGACACATCTTTTCAAACTCCGGTGTTTGAGGCCTTGCTCTGTATTTATCTATTATTCCTGACATCCAAACATCCTCTGAATCTGGATTTTTGTTCATTAGGACACTAAGGGGCAGACTCATCTTCAGAGCATCATCGTCGGTTGGTACGAACACAACACTTCGCGAACACTTCTTCATTGGTAGGCTGCACGTTCGTGCAACAGACTCCTGGGAGCTCACTTGTCTGTGTTTCGAATAGGCCTGCATAATGTGCTTCATTTCATCCTCTTCGTTCACATCTGTTTCACGCACTGCTTTGATTACGTTCTTCAGCATCTCGTTCATTTCATGCTCTGGTTTGGAAATGTAGGACAGCATATACATGATGCAGCTGTAAGGGTCAAGTATGTACTGAATGTCCATGTTAGCATTCCATGCCCTCAACAAATCCGGATTGTATCCATTAACCCAAACCTCCTTTGGATCACGTTTGATCAAAATGACACTAGATGTGGACAACTCCCTGGTGTACTTCATGTAATCCTCCATGGACAAATTACATTTTGTCAGTAGCTCAGACAAGTTTTCAAAGGTGACTTGGGGATCATTCAGCAAATCCCACAATGGTTTGAGTTTCATCCTAGCATCACTCATTGCTTTTTGAACAGCATCTGATCGTGACTTTCTTCTGTCTTGGTGGTTATCCTCTTCTTCAGGTCTTTGGGGTCGCGGGCGAGTTATTAAGGTGTCAGACATAGGTAGTTTAGGGAACCCAAACCTACACAACACATTTCCTTTCTTGCATGACTTGGAGTGTTTCCTGCTGTGAAGTTGAACCTCTGTGACAATCTGATGAAGTTCAGGATCAGCCATGGAATCAGGGAGCCTGCATGTTATGTAGCGGTCAATAAAGCCACAAACAACTTCATCAGAATCGCTTTCGAACTCAGGTGCATCTTCTACCCATGCAAGCAGATGGATATGTGGGCTACCTCTTGCTTGAAACTCAACTCTGTAAAAGAAATCCTTGACCTTTCCAATGGGTTGGGCAGGTGACAAAAGCAGGTGAGTCATTAGCGCATCCACTCGTTTCTCAAACATCCGCATGACAGTAACAGGGTTACTTCGAAGGATTTCACATTTTGTCATCCAGTCAAGCTCTGAAAAATCAACCTCTTCACCTTGCTGAGCCTTGATTGCAGTTATCACTTCAGGCCATCGCATTTCGGCTGCACTGAATGTGCAAAAAAAAGTAGGGGTTCCTAATTGCCTGATCATGGCTTGTAGATCTCTCAATGTTTTCTCCCAATAAGATGGCGAGCCTCTCAGGGGTTGCATGAATCTTGTGGCATCTTTGTTGCGCACCAGTCTTTCAACTTCATGGTTATCTTGAAGCAACCTGTTGGAAATTCTTCGGCCATCTTTTGTGATAGGTTTACCTTTCCGCAACTGGACAGTCATGCTGTTTCTTGCCAAATGTGTTTCTGTTGCAAACTGTGCAAAGAAAAGGTAACTCTGGTCTCTTGCAAAACGTGTGTCCACACAGAACAATCTCGCATTGAAATACATACTTGGTGACAATGCTATTTCTCTTGCCTCATCAATTGTGTTTTCTCCAGTAGGGAACTGAACGGGAAATGCCATGGATTCCAGCTTTGGGATTTTGAAAAATCCAACAGGTTTTTTTCCCTGAGCAGGTGCAATGCTGAATATTCCCTCGCCATATGATAAGATCTCCTGGCCGATGTCTGGTGGCTGCATACATGTGTCTAACGTGAGGCCAGGTCTAAGTTCATCCTGTTCCTCTTCACTCACATGTTGCTCATTCTCCTCAGCAACACTGATGTCCTGTTGCTGTTCTGTGTCAATTTCCTCATCAAGGTGATTTTCAAATATTGAATTTTCACTAATGATGATATTCTTGTATTCGGAGTGCATCGCTTTTAGCTTTAATAAAGCTGCTAAGACGTTGTGCATATTCACAGTGTGAAAGTGCTGGTATCCTTTAAACTTGATGTGTCTTTTAAGCTTCACCTGTAAGAGTTGCGATTCACTACTATGTCTTGGGAGACAGTTTACGGTCTTCTCAACCTCAGATGGCACACACACAACAGCACCATGTACTGCTCTTTGCTGTCCTTTAGGCAGTGCAACAATTTTAGCAAATGGCACAATTTTGGCAATGAGTTGACGTTCAAGCACATTTAAGTCTAGTAACTCTGCAGGGATGTGTGCCAATTCAAGTCTGTTTGCCACAGCAATTGAAGACATGCATCCTCTCTTCAGATGGCTGTCACAAGTATGGCAAATCCATTCCTTTTTTCTTTCTTTTGGAACCACACAAGAATCTCTGCAGCTACTGTCACAAGTGTGAACATATTGTCCAGTTAAGCAAGACGCCACAATATGTGGATTTTTAATATAAGTCCTTCTATTACAGACCCTGACTTGATTTGGAAACAAAGCTCTGTGACAGACTGTGCAGACATGTGTGGGGCCTTGCTGAATGTTACATCTGAATGAATCTATGGCACTTTGCATTACTTTGCTGATTAAAGGCTGAGGTGTTTCCTGTCTAGAACTGATGTAAAGTTTATATTTCCTTCTGATTCGGAGTGCACATTGCAATTTATGATAAACATGGTATGCAGCATCACTGACACATTTCTGTCTTTTGTTCAAGGTACATCTTAATATGTGACACGCTCTAAACTGTGGGTCATTTGCATATCTCTTGACCATGTACTCTTTCATCTTCTTCTGAAATACAACATCCTGGTTGTACCTCCTCACCATGGACTCTTTCATCTTCTTCTGAAAAGCAGTATCCTTGTTGTACCTCCTCACCATGTACTCTTTCATCTTTTTCTGAAATACGGTATCCATGCTGTACCTCCTCACTATGTACTCTTTTTTCTTTGTCTGAACAACAGCACATGTGTTATACCTTTTGTTCATATAGTGTTGAATTTTTTTCCTGAATTGAGGATCTTGATTATATCGCTCCTTTATAGCCTCATTTCTCTTCAGCCGACATTTTAAACTGGTAACATATCGCTTTTTTTCACATTCCCTTTTTTTTGATTTTCGAACTTCTTGAGATGCAGTTTTGTCCTTGGGGTGAAACTGTTGTACAGATATTTTTCTCTTTACTTTTCTTCTCCGCTGCTTATTTGTTTTCATCACTTGCTGGTTTTGATCTCCTTTAAAAACAAGAATTTCTGGGGTTTGGGCTTTGACAATGTTTCCTGATTTTGGAAGAGCCAGATTAATTTGTGAGACTTGTAAACAAGCTGATGGTGCTGACTGTTTGTCAGATTGCTGCTCCATCTCAAATGACACAGGCAAAAATTCATAGCTGGCCTTATCAGGGTGATCCTGGAAAATCCTGAGAATTCTGTCTATCATGTCACTTAGGTGAGTAAAAGTTAACATGACAGCAGTTCCAGCACCAGTAGGATGGCGCAAACCTTCAGCAGTCCTTGAGTGTGAATCAAAGAATCCATATCTTCCAGATCTGTCTCTGAAAAGAGCAATGCATTCCAGAGAAACGATGAGCAACGCAAGGTTAACAGTGGTTGAAAGACACTGCAGTCTTTCAGTAAGAGGAATAAACCATGCTTCTGTGCCAGGGTTCCCTTTGGCTCTGAGGAATCCCATCTTGAGTTCAGACTTCTGCACACGGTATGTTTGGGTAAAAGTTGAAACGTTCAGTGGCACCTCCTCCACAGCCAAATTGTTCTGAAGAAATCTTTGTTCATGCATAAGCTGCATTTTAACACCAACATACAAAGCATCCCCCTCTTCTAAAACTCTATCAAGATCAGACATCCCAAACTGAACCCCTTCACTGTGGTTGGCCAAGAATATTAATGCTACACATGTGCACTGATGATTCCTTGAGAAAATATCATACCTTATATCACCCTGACAATGGGACGCCTGCACAGACAAAACTCTGGGTGCACTATCACAGTCTTCTACGTGTAGTCTGTCAGATACCTGAGCTACAGCAGTAGGGATGCTTGCCGGTTCAACCTGTAAATAATCATTAATGGAATCCTTAAAAAGCTATAATATAGTCAAATCATTCTCAACTGTAAATAACTCATAAATCTTATAATAGTTCAATGATTTCGGTTCCACCAAATATAAATTATAGGAAACAAATTACTAGGAAATTAATAGGAAACCGAATAGACGTGTCTGAGATTGATACCAGTTAGCTAAAAAGATAAGAGAAATAAAACAAAAAGCAAGTTCTTTAAAACCTGGATGTTCTTTTACTAAAATCTTACTGATTTGTGACATGGATAATAATTTAGAACACAGATGTATAGTTTTTTTATATAATAGCATAGACCAATAAGTGTGGGGTCTCATTTAAGGCCTCCGGTGCTAATTCCTAAGGATGTGCAATTCATTGTTTTTCAATTTCAATTTCTGCACATGTTAATTGCAAAAATAAGATAATCAAGGTAATTAAATTAGTGTGTTGCATTCAGATCACAAGGTAGCAATCCTGTTTATGTTTGTAAAGTGATATGCATTTCAAGCGAGATGTAGCAAAACATGCCATGTGTTTAAAATATCATTCGCGTTCTGCTGGACCGATGTGCTTAAAGGAAAACATCACCTTTCCACAGGGTGTTGTGAATGTTTTAACATTTAGCCTAGCCCCATTCAATCCTTAGGATCTAAACAGGGATGAATTTAGAAGCCACCAAACACTTCCATTTTTTCCCTTTTTAAAGACATAAGTTACATAAGTAGTTACATAAGTAAATATGGTGGCACAAAATAAAAGTGGCAATTTTTTTAAGTGGATAAAAAATGAGAACTATACTTTATGGCGGGGAAGGGCACTTAGTTTGCTGCACTTTGCAAACATCACCACTCCTGTTAAACCCCCTTTCGCACAAACTCAGTGAGAGGGGTAGTGATTTTGTTACTGCGTGCAGAGGTCGAAGTGCTGCAAACTAACTGCTCTTTCGTTATACAATATATTTTGTGCCACAATACTTAATCATGTAACTACTCATGTAACAGTCTTTAAATAAGGAAAACATGAAAGTGTTTGGTGGCTTCTAAATTAATCCCTGTTTGGATCCTAAGGAATGAATGGGGCTAGGTTAAATGCTAACACATTCACAATGCACTGTGCAAAGATGAAGTGTACGCATTGAAAAAAAGATGTAAGTTGAGGTAAGAACATAGTAAAATATTGAAAAACGGTAGTGTTTTCCTTTAAAGACACTTCTGAAGGCGCCACTGCTTGACAACACTAGTAACCTATGCATTGAAGTGTGTGTGTGTGTGTGTGTGTGTGTGTGTGTGTGTGTGTGTGTAGAGGTGCATATTTTTACAGTCATTAAGTTACAGTGTTAAATAATCGGGATTATGATTTTTACAAAAAATAACCGTGATTATGATTCCCCCTATAATCAAGCAGCCCTACTAATTCCTAAATGTCATTTTACAGCAAGAGAGTGGGGGGACAGTGTGAGTGAAGAAGGAGGAGCGACAGAGAGACTGTAGCACTACTCACCCACGCATATTGCTTTTGATGTAAAGTGTTTGCACTTTCTTTTGCAGTAATGGGAACAATCTGAACAAGTTGGCCTATCAATATTTCTATATTAATTTGTTTCTCAGTAGTTATACATAGCTTGTTCTAGTTTTATATTATAACTGAAACGTCAGTGTTTTTTACTGTATTCATTTTCTGTTCTATTGAATTCTTCTATTCATTCTTTTCAATTTCTTTCGCATTCACACATATTTATGCTTTATTTTCTTAAATAAATGAATGTGCTATTTTACTTCAACTTGCTATATTGCCATACATTTTATTACAATATCAGTATTCAGTGTTTCCCACATAATTTTTTGATAATGTGGCGTAATGTGTATTCTCATGTGGTTTACATTGAAGAGCTAATATACGATGTGATTTTGGCTACATTACCTGTGTCTCTCATGCAGTGCAGAGCCTGTTGCACTTCTCGCTTTTAATTTTAAATGCAAGTGATTGTTTTAATGTAGATCCGGTACAGCGCAGACAATTCAGCACAAATTCTAAAATGTGAGAGAATACACTGTTACGCAGAACTACAGAACACGCACGCATACCGCACCATAGGGGGGGAAGAGAGCTTGCAAACAGAGAACCGATGTGTGTGCGGGAAAACACTACTAACCTTTTGTAAAAGGAACACACCCAAATTTCGGGAATTTAGCTTATTGTGAAAACATGCACTTTTCCCTTTAAACACGTTTTCGCGCAAGTTGAAAATATGCAGCTCAAGTGAAAAAACTCAGAGCAGCTTCAAGAAACCGCACGCAGGATCATTTGACATAGAGATTTGTGTGTGTGTGTGTGTGTGTGTGTGTGTGTGTGTTTGTGTGCGTGTGTGTGTGTGAGAGAAAAAGAGACATAAGAATGGTGCCCACGTCGAAAAAACTTAATAGAAAACTTATGTATGTCACTCATCTAATTACATTATGTTAACTGGATAGCACTAGATAGAACTCATTGTATAGTTTAATAAAATAATGTATTTTGATTACACAAATCAAACCTATAGTGATTGTTTTACAAGCTGCTGACCAGCATAGGGAATCTCTATGGCTAATTTCTAAGACATGTTGATGATACAGTACTGTGTGTTGTACCTTTTCTTGTTAATTAAGTCTTGTTGGGTAGTCTATCTTATGCCTAGAAATATTCAGAGAGGTAGATGCTTTTAACTTCCTTCAAAGTTTGATCAATTGTGCATAATGACATGTGCAGCAAATGGATATAGGGTGTCAAACTCATAGACTTGCATCATTTAAAGTTCAGACACTCTTTTTAAAATATTTTGGGTCAACCCCTGGCACAGATTTAAAGCTGAAACTTATCAAATCCTATCAGAGGTCCAGAATGTCATTAAAACACACCAGTTGCTTTGTTATCATCAGTATTAAACATGTTACCCCCCGAAGTACCCCTCCCCACAGAGGCCCCACATAACAAATCACAATTTTCCCCCCTGTATATACATACCCAACCAGCCTAGCTTAGCACAAAGACTGGAAGTAAATGGCTCCAGCTAGCATGCTGCTCCCTATAAGTGACAAAATAATACCCAAATTTTCCTATTTATATGTTTTGATTTATATAGTCAGATTGTGTACAAATAACAAGGTCATTAGAGACACAGCCATCTTTTAACAGTATAAATACTGGGAACTATATTCTCAGATGGCGAAGCACTGCTACATGGGCGAAGTGACCCAGAGCCTCACCACTGGGTTTCGCGGGTGCTGCGAGCAAATGACTCCCCCCAAGTAGCAGTGCTTCATCTTCTGAGAATATAGTTTCCAGTTATGTATACGGTTAAAAGATGGCTGTGTCTCTTATGACCTTGTTATTTGTACACGGTGTGACTATACAAATCACAACATACAAAAAGGAAAATGTTTGCGTTATTTTGTTACTTATTGGGAGCAGTATGATAGTTGGAGCCATTTATTTCCAGCCTTTGTGCTAAGCTAGCGGGGGTGCGTCAGACAGATTTACAGCACCCGCGGGGAAGAGGTATGTATGGACTTATCTAACTCTGGGGGATACGGTGAATAAGCTAAATTCCCAAAATGTGCGCATGTTCCTTTAAGTCATGGTAAACTCGATAATTAAAAAAGAAAATTAGGAAAATTAACATCTGTTGACATTTACGTGAAAAGACAAGTACACATAGGAACGCACATGGAAAACACCATCAATTTTTAATTATTTCACTGTGTCATGTGATAGAGGCACTGTCGAGGTGCCAACGCAGAGAGAGAGAGAGAAAGCACATGCGCACAAGATAGGTGCCGCTGATCGCTTGCAACAGTGAATGGAGCCGTTTTAAACAGTAAAATAAAAATGTAAATGGTAATCATGAAAAATCTATTCATGGCGGCCAGCGTTGATTCTGTGGTGGCATTGTGGTATGGTATCATTTTTGTCCAGCCAAAGCAGCTTGTAATTATCCCAAACAAAGACATTAATAGTACCTTGGTAGTCCTGGAAAGTCTGGTCTGTTCATTTTCCAGGTCCACCTTTCTCCAACGCGTCTTTTGAGCCTGAGATCGCTTTCCCTTCCGTGGCATCCTTTAAAATATCAAGAGATAACAAAAATCCTTTCAAATATAGCACCAATTTGATATAACTAAGTAACTTCTAAAAGTAAAGCTTTACTCTTAAGTCTTAAAAGTAAGCCATGGGTCTCCTTGTAATCATCTAAATGAACTCAGCTAAAAGACATAGAGAAATATAATTGCTCATTAGTTAAACTCATTTCAACAGGACACTCCAATTTGCACATACTTTCCCGATGTATGTTTCCTGTTGAGCCTGAAAAGATTAAACCTGTAGAGTAGAGTAGCCTAAAGAAGAGAAAACAGTTTAATAACAATGCAAGAGAATATGTATAAATGTAATGGTAAAATGCAATTGTAAAATACAATAAACAATTGGGTTTTTAAAGAACAATAAAAGTAAAGTAAAAATGTTATGCTTTCTATAGGAAGTAAAAACAAAGAGCACAAAAAAAGTCTATCAGATATCTAACTAATCTAAATCTAATCTATAATCTAATCTATAATCTAATCTATAATCTAATCTATAAAATAAAAGTTGCCTTATTAAATAGAAGACAGAACACAAATAATGCAATAAAAGTAACAGCCTTAATGTAAGTATTTATATGAACTGCTCTCTGTAGAAAAAGCCAAAGCACAGGGAACCTGAAAAAAAAACAGAAAAAGACATAATAAGCCACAGGAACTACAATCATGGTGGTGATCTCATGAAAATTGTATAATACTGACCAGGGTAAAAGGTGCAGCAATTGTATTCCAATCAGTAAAGCTGAAAAACAAACAATGATAACATCATGAAAACTCAAGTCAACTATGCATTATGCATAACATGCATGTTGTCAAACATCAATTATATATTTCATGTCTATGTAAAAAATTTAATTGCTTTTAATGTATCTTGAAAATGTCTCTTTCTTAGAATAACCAGTAATAAATACAAGACAAGTTATGTCAAATATACAGTCTTGGACTGGGTGGACTGCCCATTCATCCAGGTCTACAGCAAGAAACCTGGGAGAAGATTCAACATTCCCTTACATAGTACAAGTGGTTGAAGAATAGTAAATGAATGTGGTATTTATTATTTGTAGTATAAACAACATTTTTATTTGTTTTTTTTTTATTTAAAAGTTTTTTATTGTTTCTATAATCCTGATCACTGTCATTACTATAAGAATGTTGTTTTAAACAAGCAAAAAACAAAACTTCCTATATTTCTGGCCCTGTCACAAATTAATTTATTACCTCAAAATGCAGGAATGCCAGCTCGTGAATCAGTATTCTGAAACAGAGAAATCAGTGTCACACATAAAACTACAGTCATACAGAGTAGAAAACAATTATATACAGAAAGCAAGCAAAGGGCTGGTTCTAAACTTGGAGGCACTAAGTAAAATTTAGACCCCTCAAACCTCTGTTTTTCTTACACTGTAAGAAATCATTTAAACACTAAAATTGCTGACAAGATTACTATCATTCTTATTACTAATATTCTAGCAATTTATTTTACAAACCCACACACTTTTTTGGATAACAAAAGATTTGTATTCTATACAGTAAAATAAAAAAAGAAAATTTTACACTGCAAACAAAATACTACAGATAAACATGATGGGCCAGTTTCCCAGGCAGGGTTTAGACATTACTTCTGTGCATCTTGTGACAAAACTGTGGAATTGAATCTGATAAGATACATCACTGCAAGCTGTTTATAGTTCACACAATTCAAACATGCATTTTGATCTGTGACTACACTTAATTCCTGTAATTGTATATTACTTATAAATAAACATGTTTAATTTATTATTTTTGTAAAGCTGGTTGCGATCAGGATTCCCCATCATTGAACCAGTTTACAGTATTATCTGTTCTGTGGCCTATGGATATATTATTTATTGCAATATATATGCAATATAATTATATGTATGCAATATAACTACACAAATCAGCTGCTACTGAAAGTGAAACAGACTAATTGCTAAGAAGACAGAATACATAATTTATTCTGAAAACTGTAGGTTATTGTTCAATAAATATGCTTAACAGTGTTCATTATTTAAAACAGACAACAATAAAGCAGAACCTAGAAGATACAGATAGTTCAGATAGAGTAAAAGAGTAACAAAACCCCTGGTCAGAGCCTGACTCCACCCACTGGCAATATTTAAAAAATGCAAGATAAGTGGGCAGATTCTAACGGAGATAGAGGGGACGAACTAAGCTTGTACCAAGTGTGTGGTGAGAACGTAACAAGGGCGTGGTGAGCTTGAACCTGCTTACGTCACGAGTTATTTTTTTTTGACCCCATATCTAATAGGAAAATTCAACTGCAGTAGCCACCGTTCAACCTGAAGGGGGCAGCACTCAGACGTTTTTACACCATTGTAGTATTGAAACACTTTATATCCAAATGTCAAAAAACTTACTAAAATCAATGAACAGCACTAATAAAGCATAATTCACAGATCATTAACTAAAAAAAAGTTGGTTTAGGGTTTAGTTACTCTTTAAACTACATTTTGTTTGCTCTTGACTTTGAATACAAACTTTTTCAAATTGTAACGTTATATTCTGATAGTCAACTCAGCTCCCGGTGTGACGCCATCGTCACGGTCGATGCCAACGCATCAACAGCGGTGACGCGTTTATAACCTCGAAATCAACCGGCAAACGATCTATTCTAGAATGATGCTGATCCACAGAACAAGCTCAATTTATTTTTATTACGCATTACCGTACAATCGCTTCAGAATACCTCCATCACGTGCCCCACCGTCTCTGTGTGCCTGTTGAGCATTTCGCTTAGCAAAAATAAATGTTTAAAACGGATTCTTCACCGATAACTAATCTGATTGCATGCTCAACGGAAACTTGTGATTGGCTGTAATTTACTGCAGCTTAACCCCTGATGAAACGTGAACCTACAAGCTAACGTTACCTAAATGCAACTCCACGTCACAATCTGAGCTAATTTTCACATTTCACTTTAGTCTAAGTGTAACGTATAATCCAAAAAACGGCGAATAAACCTTAATTATTAATTTAACTCCCACACGATTTAGTATAACCACATAAGTATCGTGGATGCCTAAAATGGCCGCCAAAATCAATACATGTTGTTCGATGTAACTTATCTTATAAGCTTACGAAATATACCATAAGCGAAACACTGCAAATGGCTAAAACTATTGACATAATATTAATCAAACACAGATTTTACCAAAACGTTGGTGGCTAGCAGTAGATGCATATCACACATGATCATTATTACACATAAGGCTTTAAATTCATCAAACAAAACTAAACGCCAAATTATAATACAGATAATATCGCCTTAAGTGACAGGAAAAAAATTATATTAACTAAGATAAAGAGCTACATTAGACATGATAAGGACTTATAAAAGAGCATCTCTGGAAAACAACCGCTTGGACTTACCTCAGGAGGAGAATAACTTTCCCTCAGCAACCAGTTGGCAACTATTTCCAGACAGCCAATCAGCAGCCAGCATATCTGTCACTATTATGAGCACTATTATTTTTTAATTTAGAGTAAGTATTGAACATTTATTTAATCACTTGCACCACATTATAGTGGCATTTATTTAAAAAGAAACAAAAATAAATATGTACTTAATTTCTCCAGGTTTAGGGCACGTCCCTCATGCAAACGTTAAAAGGAACGTTCCCTTAACATTCTGATAACGTTCCCCTAACCTTTATATTGTGATATGCCTGAATGCAAATGATCAGACAAAAAAAATCACATGTTGAACAGTGTTTATTGTTCAGAGAACATGAACTGGAGCTAATTGTAATAATAAAAATACCACAGCATCACATATTGTATTTAAATAACACTGTCTTTTAAAAAATACAAAAATAATGACTTCAAAACAATTATTGACCATTACGGAAATTAACCATGGTTTTATTACAGTTAAAACAAACAAACAAAAATGGTTACTAGGGCTGCATAACGATTAATCGCGACTAATCGTTTGCAGAATAAAAGTTTTTGTTTACATTATATAAGTGTGTGTACTGTGTATAATAATTATGTATATATAAATACACACACATGCATGTATATATTTATATTTAAATTATTTATAGAAGTATTTACATGTTTATATACATTTTTATATTTATATATAATTAATATTATATATAAATATTAATACCTTACATATAAATATATATTTTTCTTAAAGTTATACATAAATGTGTGTGTATTTATATGTATATAATTATTATACACAGTACACACACTTATATAGGCCTAATGTAAACAAAAACTTTTATTCTGCAAACGATTAGTCGCGATTAATCGTTATGCAGCCCTAATGGTTACTGTAGTTACCAGAAAATAATTAAAATATGGTTACTGTAGTAGTAATCAACACACAAAAAACATGGATACTACACTTTTACTTCCTTGCACAGGAACTGTATTTGGTTGCTAGGAAGTAAATTTCATCCACCAGTGATTATACTCCAAGTCATAAGTAAAATGGTCCAACCCCTGTGTTTCTCTGGTGTTCTGGTGCAGATATATAAGGATTTGTTTATTCGGTTGCTAGGGTAAGCCTATTGTATTTGGTTGTTAGGTAAAAAATAAGCCAAAAGTAAAACGGTTCAACCAAAATGTCTTTATGATATTCTGATGCAGAGATATTAGTCTTTGTTTATTCCATTGCTAGGATACTGTATTTGGTTCTTAGGGAAAAAATAGGCATCCACTTGTGATTAAACACAGAGTCACGAGTCAAACGGTCCAACTCCCGTGTCTCTACAATGTTCTGATGCAGAGATGTAAGGCTTGGTATATTCGGTTGCTAAGGTCCTGTATTTGGTTGCTAGGGAAAAAAATGGCATTCACTAGTGATTACACTCCAAATCACGAGTAAAACGGTATAACCCCTTTGTCTGTACGATGTTCTGATGCGGAGATATAAGGCTTAATTTATTCAGATGCTAGGGTGCTGTATTTGGTTGCTAGGGAAAGAATTGGCATCCACTAGTGATTACACTCTGAGTCCTGAGTCAAATGGTCTAACCCCTGTGTCTCTACGATGTACTGATGCAGAGATATAAGGCTTTGTTTATTTCATTGCTATGGTACTGTATTTGGTTGCAAGTGAAAAAATGGCATCCACTAGTGATAACCCGGTGAGTCATGAGTAAAACGGTCAAACCCCCTTGTCTATAGAATTTTCAGATGTGAAAATATGAAGCTTTGTTTACTCTGTTGCTAGGGTACTGTACTTGGTTGCTAGGGAGAAAATTGGCATCCACTACTGATTACACTCAGAGTCACGAGTCAAACGGTCCAACCCCCGTGTCTCTACTGTGTTCTGATGCGGAGATATAAGGCTTTGTTTATTCAGCTGCTAGGGTACTGTATTTGGTTGCTAGGGAAAAAATTGACATCCAATAGTGATTACATTCCGAGATACGAGTAAAATGCTCCAACACATTTGTCTCTACAATGTTCTGATGCGGAGATATAAGGTTTTGTTTATTTGGTTGCTAGGGTACTGTATTTGGTTGCTAGGGAGAAATTTGACATCCAATAGTGATTACACTCCGAGTCACGAGTCAAACGGTCCAACCCCCGTCTCTCTACGATGTTCTGATGCGGAGATATAAGGCTTTGTTTACTCTGTTGCTAGCGTACTGTATTTGGTTGCTAGGGCAAAAAATGGCATCCACTAGTGATTACCCTCCGAGTCACGAGTCAAACGGTCCAACCCCGGTGTCTCTATGATGTTCTGATGCGGAGATATAAGGCTTTGCTTACACTGTTGCTAGGGTACTGTATTTGGTTGCTAGGGAAAAAAATTGGCATCCACTAATGATTACATGCCAAGTCACGAGTAAAACGTTCCAGCCCCCGTGTCTCTACGATGTTCTGATGCGGAGATATAAGGCTTTGTTTACACTGTTGCTAGGGTATTGTATTTGGTTGCTAGGGAAAAAATTGGCATCCACTAGTGATTACATGCCGAGTCACGAGTACAACGGTCCAACCCCCGTGTCTCTACGATGTTCTGATGCGGAGATATAAGGCTTTGTTTACACTGTTGCTAGGGTACTGTTTTTGGTTGCTAGGGAAAAATATGGCATCCACTAGTGATTACCCTCCAAGTCACGAGTCAAACGGTCCAACCCCCGTGTCTGTACAATGTTCTGATGCAGAGATATAAGGCTTTGTTTACTCTGTTGCTAGGGTACTGTATTTGGTTGCTAGGGAAAAAATTGCATCCACTAGTGATTACCCGCCGAGTCACAAGTCAAACGGTCCAATCCCCGTGTCTCTACAATGTTCTGATGCGGAGATATAAGGCTTTGTTTACTCTGTTGCTAGGGTACTGTATTTGGTTGCTAGGGAAAAAAATGGCATCCACTAGTGATTACCCGCCGAGTCACAAGTCAAACAGTCCAACCCCCGTGTCTCTACGATGTTCTGATGCGGAGATATAAGGCTTTGTTTACTCTGTTGCTAGGGTACTGTATTTGGTTGCTAGGGAAAAAAATGGCATCCACCAGTGATTACACTCTGAGTCACGAGTCAAACGGTCCAACCCCCGTGTCTCTACGATGTTCTGATGCGGAGATATAAGACTTTGTTTACTCTGTTGCTAGGGTACTCAATTTGGTTGCTAGGGAGAAAATTGGCATCCAATAGTGATTTCACTCCAAGCCACAAGTAAAATGGTCCAACCCCCATGTCTCTACGATGTTCTGATGCGGAGATATAAGGCTTTGTTTACTCTGTTGCTAGGGTACTGTATTTGGTTGCTAGGGGAAAAAATGGCATCCACTAGTGATTACCCGCCGAGTCACAAGTCAAACGGTCCAACCCCCGTGTCTCTACGATGTTCTGATGCGGAGATATAAGGCTTTGTTTACTCTGTTGCTAGGGTACTGTATTTGGTTGCTAGGGAAAAAATTGGCATCCCATAGTGATTACACTCTGAGTCACGAGTCAAACGGTCCAACCCCCATGTCTCTACGATGTTCTGATGTGGAGATATAAGGCTTTGTTTACTCTGTTGCTAGGGTACTGTATTTGGTTGCTAGGGAAAAAATTGGCATCCCATAATGATTACACACCGAGTCACGAGTCAAACGGTCCAACCCCCGTGTCTCTACGATGTTCTGATGCGGAGATATAAGGCTTTGTTTACTCTGTTGCTAGGGTACCGTGTTTGGTTGCTAGGGAAAAAATTGGCATCCCATAATAATTACACTCTGAGTCACGAGTCAAACGGTCCAACCCCCGTGTCTCTACGATGTTCTGATACCGAGATATAACTGTTTGAATTTTATGTTGCTAGGGTGCTCAAAAGTGGTTGCTAGGGGCGTGGCTTAAAACCTATGTAAGGATCCTGAGAGACTGATTGGACGTCTGAGTAAAATAAGCCCACCCCCATGTCTCTATGACACTGTGCTGCAAAGATATCCATCTGGGCATTTTATAATGGCAGTCTATGGGAGATGTTGCTAGGGTGCCCAAAATTGTTGCTAGGGGCGTGGCTTAATAGCTCTGGGATGATCCTGAGAGATTGATTGGATGCCCGAGTAAAATGAGCCCACCCACTTATCTCTACGACACTGTAAAGCAAAGATATCCCATCTGGAACTGTTTATTCCCTTATATGGGCATGTTTCCTGCCCCATTATAAGTCAATGGGAATTTTCGGGTGCCTCTTACACCCCAGGGGTACAACTTACACCCCATTGTGATCTATGTTCTTACAGAGCCTACCACCCTCTTCAAATGTTGTAACCCACATGTTTCTACAAAATCCTCGAGCCGAGCTATGACTCGTCAAAGTTGGGCGCAATGTAAAGTCAATGGGATTTTTCGGGTGGTTTTTCGCCCCCCTTTCGGAAATCCTGCACCGGATCGCTTATAAAAGTCATAGCACACCTCTCCTCAATAATCCGGTCGATTTGAGCCCTCTTTCGTGGGACTACAACAAACCGTGCGGGACGAGTTACGCGCCGAAAAAGTGTCCAGACATAAGAATAATAATAATAAGTATGAGGAATAATAATAGTGATGCCTTGCATAAATGCAAGCACCACTAATAATAATAAGTTTAAATACAATATCAGTATGTTGGCTTTGTCAAGCCAACATAATAAGATATAAGTTTAATAGCAATAACAATATATTGGCTTTTTCAAAGCCAACATAACAATGCAAAGTCGGACACACCAAAGTTCCAAAAGTATCAAAAATATTTATTATTTAAAAACTATTGCATGGCAATAATTAATATTAATAAATAAATAATAAAAATATTTTTACATAATAAATATTTTTGATACTTTTGGAGCTTTGGTGTTGCCAACTTTGCATTGTTATACTATTACTTTTTTTTGTCGAGCACCCAATTTAGATTGATGTGCGTGCTTTAGTCTGCTTTTTTACTACAAACTATAGCAACCATACTAAATCATTGTTGTAACAAATTACGAATGTTTTTTCTACATTAACCCTTTAATCACGGTTTTAGCTGAAATGGTACTAATTAATACACCAAAAACTTTGGTTACTACACTTTTAATATAATAACACCATGGATAATTTGTCTTAAGAAAAAACTGCATGTGTAAATGGATTGGGTTTGATTGCACTGATCAAGGTAATAGTTGGTTTGTGATGACATAAAGCTAAAAAAATAAAATTTGGCATCCGCCAATGGGTAACTGTCTTTCGCTAGTAACATCTGCATTTAATCTGCTTCTGAAAAACTGTGGCATAAAGTTGGAGATGTTGTCAAAGTTTTTCTCTCTTAGTTTTTTTTATTTACCACAGTGAAGGAGAACGTGTCTCTTGCTGCCTTCACGTACCATCGGAAATTTCCTACTTCTGCAATTACAAGTTTGACATGTTTAAGTGCTTTGGTGTCCTGAAGAATTAGGAATCACGTAGGATAGGAAAATAAGGGGATAAGGTTGCCATTAGTCCAACTGAAATAGCATCCTGTATTTTGTACGTTAGCATACATCAGCTGCATCTGAAGGCTTAGGCAGCGGAATTGTTGCCTCGCTGCCCAATCAGGCAATGACTCCGCAGGCCGTGTTTGCGCATAAAGGCAGCTCCAAGAAACAGATTTGGACAGGCTACATAGACAGCGTAACATAATTATATGTAAATTATAGAGAGCGTCTGTACAATAAACACATCACATTTAAAAACTAAATCAACAATTTATCGCTATGCAATCAGAAAATATTGAAATTGAATATTAAGCTTAATTTCATACAAAACCGGTTTCTTGGACGGCATTTTATTCTCAAGCTAAATCCTGTTTGACCAATCACATTTCTTATGCAAGCACATCCAAAACATTGTGGGAAATGCAAGGCGTAAAGGATACATCTAATGTTGCCTTCAAAAATCAAAGAAATGAAGGTATTTGAGAAGACAGGAAGTAAAGCAGACATTTGATTTGGACGTGCCTTAATGCCTTCCTGCCTTGGAATACAGCCTTCCGAAGGCATTTTATAGCTTTCTGGCACAGCCAATTATCTGCTGTACTGTATACTTTTGCCACCCTATAGACAGTTTGTGGATCTAGATTAGAATTTTGGTCAAACACATGCAGATTTTGCACAGTGGAGATTAAACAGTGTTTACTTTAATAATAAAAATAATGTTAATCTTCACTACTCAAAAGCTTTAGCTGTGTATACAAATGTTCTGCTAGTATGTTTTACAATATATCCAAGGCACTTCAACAAAAACATAATTCTGATATATATATATATATATATATATCAGAATTATGTTTTTGTTGAAGTGCCTTGGATATATTGTAAAACATACTAGCAGAACATTTGTATATATATATATATATATATTATATTGTATATATATATATATATATATATATATATATATATATATATATATATATATATATATATATATATATATATATAAATTGTTTATGTAAGTAAATAAATATGCAAGACTTTAATGTAACTGCTGTGGAGAAAAACTAATAAAGTATTGGTCACTACTACTACAGTATCTTCTGTCATGTTTAAAGCAACAGAGTTTTTTTTACCTTAAAATAACGTTTCCAAAAAAGTTTCAGTCATTCATCCACTCGAAACATGGTGAACGGCACTTTCACATTCGCTTTGCAGCCCTCTAACAGCCAAAACCACACTAAAGAAGTTTCTAACCGTCGGGTCGCGATCCTGTAGGTCGAGTGAAAACTACAAAACTTGCTTTACGGCACCCCTTCAATCCAATCAGAGCCAGCTTTGCTGCAGCAGGCTATATTATTTACAACAGTGGTAATGAACAATTCCGCTTCCAACCTGTAGGGGAAGCAAAGAGCAAAATCTCTTTTGTGTTGCATAAAAGTTTATGGCTTGCCAAACTTTAAAGGGACATTACACTTTTTTGAAAATATGCTAATTTTCCAGCTTCCCTAGAGTTGAGATATTGCCCACTGCCCGAAAATAGTCCCCTGCCATTGAAAGTAACCAGTGCGTGGTGTCACTGCGCCTGCTGCAGCCATGTTGCATCAGCAAGGTCACTGATCATCACGCCAGTTTGAGAGTACAGTTCCTAGTCATATCTGCCTAGAAAATTGCAGCTTTTAATTTTCTGTCAGTTTTAGTACACCAGATACGAGTCAAGTTTTAAATAGGAAAAACATTGAAACTCTTGGTTTTATTTTAGGGTGATGCTAATGGTCTAATCAGATTCAATGGATTGTGCTAAGCTATGCTAAAAGTGGTAGCGCCAGACCCGGAGATCAGCTGAATGGATTTCAAAACGGTAAGAATCAAATGTTTAACTTTAGAGGAGCTGGAAAATGAGCATATTTAAAAAAAAGTGGAATGTCCCTTTAAAACTATGGGGCCAGTTGTTCAAAAAGTTTAATCTGAATCAAAACGATACAGATTTGGAAATCCCATGTTTTGCTATCCTGGATTTAATAAACCATCTCACTTTTGTCCTGGTTTTTCAAAGTAAAATTGGATCATCCTTAACCAGATACAAACTTTTTCAGATGAGCAAATCTGGATTACTAGTGTTGTAAATGGGATCACGTGTCAATGTTGATTATTATTGTAAAAACAGCATGTGGTTTGGTCACTATGGGGTCACTAAGTGTTTTTACTTGAAGAGACAATAAAAAACAACACAACTTTCCCTTACTTTTTTATTTTTAAATTCAACATTCTTTTGGCCCACAAAAAAACCCAGATTATACACAAACACATTGAAACATGCATTTTAAGTCATAATGAAGCAAAATGTCCGATAGTTTCCATTTGTAGAGATGTTGCTTGTTAAAACTACTTTTGACCGTTTGGTCTCTGATGATTGTGATTATGACAGTTAGGGGGCGTGCACACCAAAGCTTTTACGCCCGCGGCCGGCGCATGTTTTCAACTGATTCCAATGGAAACTCAGCGTTTTTTAAATAAGCCAGCAGCTAGCGGTTTTATTCCGCTCTGCAGTTTTTCCTCGCTCGGCGCTGAGCGTCGAGAGTTGAAAGAGATTCAACTTTGTGTGCAAAGCTCCGTTAGTCAATGTCAGTGCTCACACGGCCATCCAATCACAGTGGAGGAGGGGCGGGACATTACCACAGCAACCAACCGGCTCACAGCTGATGTATCAGAGCTACCAAAGCGCTCGGCTAAAAAACACCTCAAGGCGTTTTCAGCCACGTTTAAAAGTTTTGGTGTGTCCAGCCCCTTAAAGTTAAAGATTACCTATGTCAAATATTTTTGGTTTGCTATTGACTGCTTTATGAGGGATTTATATGGACTTTTTTCTTTCTTGACTGGAGGGTTTAAATGCTAGCCCCATACCCCCAGTGGCGGCTTGTGACTGCTCACCCGAGGGGCGCAAAGTCAAAATAAGTGTTTGGAATGTCATGTGTGTTGCTTGCGTTTTCAAAATATGTGTTTGTTACGTCATGTGAACCATGTGCGTCATGTGTTTTGTCAAAATAAGTGCCTGCTGCACATGTGTTTTTTTATGATAAAAGAGACACTCACGTTTACAAAATACACGCAAGACACTCCCTTAACAGTAAACTCTGATTACGCATGCGATTATGCGAGTATCTGACAAACGCGAGCGTCAATTTTATCATAAACCCTTTAGACGCATCTGCAGCAGGCACTTATTTTGAAAAGACATGCACACAGGATCTCTTGATGCGCAAGACACATATTTTAAAAAAAGGAACCACACACATGACGGGTACATACATGTTTTATTAGATTTCTGTTCATGAAACCACCCTTTTGCTGAGATCAGAATAATCTTGTGATCCAATCCACATTTAGAATCCTTTTTTTAACAACCCATTTTGAAATTTTGATCTAATCGTACTTTTCAGATGTCATGGACTTCATTGGTGAGACAGGCTATGGCAACTTAAACTGCACTTAGATGTCAAATATGGTTTCAGAGATGTCATTGTGTGTTTTAAATGATCCAAGATGATCACAACTGAGTGACTTTGCACATTTTTAGGGGAAAGTCTTTCAGGTCACTGACTTTCGCTGTAAAGAAGCAAACTTGGGTGGGTGGTCAAGATGATTTCTTAAAGGTGAATTGTGAAAGATGATCAGAAGATCAAGCTGATTGGTATTTTGGAATTATTATGAATGTTTTGATGTATTGGGATTAATTTGCCAGGTTTAATCAGACATCTGGATGATCAAATGAAAAGACAAAGAACATACAGACAGTGACCTAAATTACAAAGTATCTTAATCAGGCAATCACATGCAACACTCTCTCCTATGAAACATTTTAGACTCATTTCAAGAGTGATTTTGTTTGACAGGTGCACGCTATTCTGGTAAACAACCAATGTCTGTTCCAGGATTTTCCCATTGGACATTTACAAGATCAGAGATAAAAGGAAAAGCAAGTAGGACATACGGTTTTCATACTTCATGCATTAGTCCAGCATTTTCAAAGAATGTCTGAACAAAGATTGTGAAGTGAGACTTGGCCTCCCCTTTTTTATTTACAGGCGTTATGTCTGCTACCCATAAAACAAGATTCTCACCATCTCAGATTTATAATGTGCTCCATGAGTAGGTTTTAACCAGTATTACATGTTCAGCTTGACCCAAAGGCTGAACTCAAATAAACTGTAGCAGGTTTTAGGTAAAGTCTTTTTGTAGATATTTGCCCACCTTTCATAGCTGTCTAAAAAGATGGTATGAATGATTAAACTAATTAAATAAAAACTGAGTGAATTGAAATGAATGTATACTTTTAAATATGAAAGTAAACTAGTAATCACATGCATTATGTTGATTAGTATTCATTTTAAATAGAAAGTGTTAGTTCTTTGTAAATGTTACTATAGAGAGCTGCTTACACGACAACAATTTCAACTGCAAATGAGAAAATTTGAATGCAGTTTGGCTGTTTGTTTACACAACGACAACATTTTGGGGTCCTGAAAATGTAAACTTTTAAAGACGGGTTTTAGTGTTGTCTCTCTGTACACTAAGTAAAGAATCTGTGTTAACGCTGACATCATGCGCATGTCTATAGACGATTTTAGCGGCAACAACAAAAACAAATGACTTTGTGGACCAAACTTAACTTCTGGTAGACTTTTTCAAAGAGTCAATAACAAGAAAGTCCCTCAAGAGAATATTATTTCTAATAACAAGCAAAATATATAAATGACGTTAGTTGTAATCATAGCTGAAGCTGTACAAAATTAATGTATACAGCAGCGTTAGCTACAGATCCTTAAATTGTTGCCTGGCTGCCAATTCCGCACAGTTCCGATCACAATTCCGTGATCTATCCTTACCATCTCACCTCGTCTTTTGGAAATCACATTTTTTTCCCACAAGGTATTTGTTCCAGTGGTCAGTTTAGTCATTAGCCAGACCAATAAACAAGCACAGACAGGAAGTCAACTTTGGGCCGGGTATGTAACCACGGCAACACATGTGCATCCGATGAGGCATGCGCGAGAATCAAACCTACTTCATCATCCATCTGAACAAAACTGCTAGATGGTTTTGCTGTCTTGATTGCTTGTATTTATCGATCTGTAAAGAATGTGTATGTGCGCATGCGTGTAGTGTTTCTTTACAAAGTAACATCGCCAACTACTGGCCTGGTACACATAATACAGCATTTAAAGAAAAACACCACTGTTTTTCAATATTTTACTATGTACAGCGCATCGTGAATGTGTTAGCATTTAGCCTAGCCTAGCCCCATTCAGTCCTTAGGATCCAAACATAGATGAATTTAAAAGCCACCAAACACTTCCATGTTTTGAGGTCGAAGTGCTCTTCCACCATACAATATAGTTCTCATTTTTTATCTGCTTAAAAAAATCACCATGTTTTGTTTTGTGCCACCATACTTACTCGGGTAACTACTCATGTAACAGTCTTTAAATAGGGAAAACATGGAAGTGTTTGGTGGCTTCTAAATTCATCCCTGTTTGGATCCTAAGGAATGAATGAAGCTATGCTAAATGCTAACAACACCTTCATGATGCTCTGTACAAAGATTAAGTGCATGCATTGAATAAAGATAAGTATGTCAGGCTTGTGCACAATTCAGAATTGAATTGAGAATGACTCCTAAATTCCAATTCAATTCTTGAATTTGAATTGAATTTGAATTGATGTCAAAAACAGGATCTAGAATTACAATTCAAATTTGAATTAAAGGAAGCAGAATTACAATTCAAAAGAAATTCAAATAAATTCATATACATATTATAAAGTAAGTAAAGTGTTAAAAATGAAGCTTTCAGTATATGTCAGAATTGTATTACATATTCTATTATATTAATTTGAACTACTTGTACAGATTACATTAACAAGAAATGTTTTCCCTCAGCAATTAATGTTAAAAACTCCAGTCACATAACAAATAATTAAGTTAAATTTTTTTGTAATTGTAATTTTGTGGAACACGATGGAACATGACTTCATTTCCCAGAATGCTTTACTTTAACTAAGTATTTAAAATGGTTGCCAAACAATTTCCTAACACTGAATGTATGTGAGATTCTTTCTGTTGTGTGACTGTGGAATTTCTTTGAATTGCCATGAATTTAATTCCACTTTCTGTCATTCCAATTCCAATTCAAATTCAACTTCCTCTAGGGCGGAGTCAATTCAATTCAAATTCCAATTCATGAATTGAATGGAGGCCAATTCTGAAATTCTGAATTGTGCACAAGCCTGTCTAGTATGTATTAATTTGTATAACTTGAGGTAAGAACAGTAAAATATTGAAAAACTGTGGTGTTTTCCTTTAAGTTGTTTTTGCAGATCCATAATTTAGCAGTGAATGCTTTGCTATATACTCCATCCTTGAAAAAAGTCATCTGATTACATAACATGCAGTACTTATAAAACATTACCAATATCTGCTAGCCATTGTCTTTAGCCTTTCATCGTCTTCCATCTATTGGCTTTGAAGTTTTTTGTCTAGTTAAAATACGAAGTTTGTGATGTGCCATTAGATACCATGTGTGAAATCGCTCTCTTTGTCCTTCTTCGTATTTAAACATGTCTGCTGTCATTACATTCATGCAAACCTCTCCAGCTGGACCATAAGTGTATTAAAGAGTTTTACTGGGGCACATTTGTGGAACAAACCGTGGAAGGGCCTCTGATTTCCTTTATTTGTGGTGGAGCCCTGGAGCGAGAGCTGTCAATCAAAGCATGCCTGCCTGCAAAGAGTTGGGTATCACCACAGGAAGCTGGTGCTGGTTATGGGAAATGGAGGCTGATCTCATGTTTAGCTTGAGCAGACATGTACGTAAAGAAGAGGATAGAGCAATAAGAAATGATTGGAATATAAAAGCTACCTACTTATTAGATCTCTCTATCTCTGGAAATGTGTGTTTTAGGCTTGGTGCCTAATCACCTGACGTAAGTTCAAATCTCCGTAAGGCCATTAGAGTCTGGATCATACTGAAAACCACTTCTCTCTCTCTATCTCTCTTTCCCTTTATGTCTACGCAATCATTTTCCACTCTCTGAACATGCCTATATCGCAATTCGCCATTTGGGTGCGTCAAGCTATGAGAGCCATGACTCACCATCTCCAGTGCCTTTCCACAGGAATGTTCCTCTACCTCTCTGTGAGGCTGAATCCACATCTGGATGTGCGGATGAAGCCTGCCTTCCCATCTCAGCACTGGAACCTTTTTTCTGCATGACCCAATCTGCACACATCATCAATCTGCTGACGAATCTTGGTAAACATATCCATCAAAGGCAAGTGTTATTGTTTGGAGGTTGCTTTGTCATTGCTCAGAAGACTTTAAGGAATTGTTTACCCATGATTTACTCACCCTCATGCCATCTTAGATGCATATGACTTCATTTTATATTAGAAAGCTGTCATGTTATCCTTTTACATGGGATGTACATAGTGAAGCTCCAAAAACATGTATATCCACCATCCAAGTAAAGCAATAACTCTGGTGGGGTAATACACAGTACTGTGCAAAAGTCTTAGGCCACCATCATCAGTTTTGTTGTTTTAGAAGTTTTAATGTCCATCCATTTTATTTATCAATCTATTTTATTAAAATACAAACAGAAAATACAGGAAATATGTAAAAAAAAAAATGTTAAGGACTAAATGTCTTTTTTAGGCATTGTCTGTGTTTCGTGTGACCTCTCTTGGCAATAAACACATCTTGAGCGGTTTTTGAGCAGAATGAAGTAAAAAGACAAATTTCTTTAAAATTTGAAATTAGGATTTAATTTTATTTCGGTTTAAGAGATCCTGCAGTTTCCTGCTATTGCTCAAGTGGAAGGAGAATTTACCCTAAAAACTTGACACTTCAGTTTACATTTTTATACAGTTTTTAATACTATATACACATTTTCTGGATGTATTCTATTAAGGAGACTGAGAAACAATTATATATGATCACTATAACATTGCAAAAACAACAAATGTAGTTCTGGCATGGTGGCCTAAGATTTTTGCACAGTACTGTATGTATTATGCAGCAAAACGACATGTTTGTGGGAGAAAAAGTTAAATATTTTAAGCTTATTTTGTGATTATCTGTAGTAACTATCAGTGCAGTAGTTCAAATATTACAGCAAGTCAATAAAACGCATTGGTTCTCTCGTAACTTTGTCAAATGCATTTTTTTGTCTGGTGACATGAGATTTGATGCTAAAGCTGTACTGGCAAGTTAATTTCTAGAATTTTCAAATATTGGTGAACTCTTTCTTTTAATGTAGTTCTCAGTTATGTTTTCATTATCGTCTCCCCTTGCGTTTTTACTAAAGTTTTTCAGGAGAGACTTGGAGACACACAGCATGAGTATGGAGCTACAAAATTCATGCTGATATGATTTCATCTTGAAGGTATGACTATTTGAGTTCATATTGAGTGCTGTATTTTGATAGCAGACATGGATATCTTGGCACAGTTCCTGACATTTTTGTCATATTCTTTTAAGAACATGATTGAGAAGAGTGCAGCCTGTTCTCAGATAAAATGTGAAATTTGAAAATAAGGAATTAACATTAACACAGCCCACTTAGACAGGTATAATCTATCTTGAGACCCACCAAAATATTCGTTATAGAAAGAAATAAGTGGAAAATATTCATTTAGAAATACAAAAAGAAATTTGTTCTCTTTTAGAACAGTGGTTTTCAAACTGGGGGCCGAGATGGTGCCAGGGGGGCCCCAGTGTTATGACATTTTATGAAATACATTAATTTATCATGAATTCTGTGTAATTAAACCTTAAAAAATAAGGATGCTTACCAAAGCACTACTTTTTTGTATAATTTAATGTTTTTTTTAATTAAAATGTTGAGTTTTGGAAAAGTTTTTTGTCACAAATTTTCTTTGGGGGTCTGCGAAGGAATGCACCGTACACAAGGGGGGCCGCACGTTGAAAAAGTTTGGGAACCACTGTTTTAGAAGATGGTCACTAAGAGAATGGATGGGGGATACCTTTTTCATTTTTGTGTGGCCTTCCTGAATTAGCAAAGGACATGTTATACAAATATGTCGCAGACGTTGCAATCCTAAACACCTTCTAAGGAGTGTATTTGTAAGCTTGTTAACAATTTGTAAACAATAACCAGTGTGATTGATTTAATATTAAAAGGACACTCATTTTCCAGCTCCCCTAAAATAGTCCCCTGCTATTGAAAGCAACCAAGGGGACTATTTTCGGCTGCTGCGTAATAATCATTGCGCCTGCTGCAGCCAGGTTACAGCCAGTGGCGGTTCTAGACAAATTTCACTAGGGGGGCCAAGGAGGGGCCAGTGTTTTACCAGAGGGGCACATAAAAAAACTGCAAGAAATTATATTTAAAGATTATAGAGGCGGTTACAGGAATTAGTTTAAGACAGGACTAGGCCTTAGTTTAATTAGGAAATATAACTAGTTTTAACAAACATGCCTTAATACATTACTTGTGTGCATTTTGAAGCAAAACAAAGGGCACTGATGTATTTTAAGATATGGCATTGCAAGTTGTTTTCAGTTTGGACAGCTCTTATATTTATTTTAGTCTAGGACTAGTCTAATCCCTTTCCGGGAAACTGCCCCACAAACTTTATCTTACTTTACAATCATATAAATCTTTATTTAATACAAGAGTGAGTGCAGGTGCAAAAGGGGAGCTGGGCTCTTTTCTAAAGCCCCCCAACCGAAAATCATGCCAGCCTACTCAATAAACTTTATGAAATGCAAACTTTTACAAAGACATACGTTTGTTTTAGTTTACATATAAACACACATTGCTAGATAGTTAGGGACCACAATCTAATCAGTATTTAAAATAATATTTATTTTAAATTGTAAACATTTTTATATGACACATTTAATTATATTCCTCCAATTGTATGCACGTGTATGTAAGAGCATAATTACAGCGCTTTTTACAATGTGTAAACTTTAAAAAGTTAGCGAGATGTTGGTTTTGCCGGTTGTTGATGAGTAACAGCAGTGAATGATCACAACACGCTTAAGCAGCCACGTCACAGGAGAACAAGTGAACAGTGTCCCAATGTGAAGTGAGTTAGAGTCCTTACCAGTGCCCAAACCTGCATACACATTCTCAACATCGGAAAATTGGGAACGAATTGAGACACTCGCTGAGCAGCACCCGCAGCCAGCTACAGTGGTTGGGTGTGTCGCTCTAATTTGCCCGTTAAGAACGTTGTGCGTCGGATTAGTTCCGCTTTTGGCGCTCGCGTGTAAAATCAAAATAAATGTATAATTTTTTATGTGGTCAGCACGGGGTGGCCACAGGGGTGGCCAGGGACTTGTCTACAGAGGCACGGGCCACCCTTGGCCTCCGTGTAGAACCGCCACTGGTTACAGCAGCAAAGTCCTTGATTATTACGCCAGAATGAGAGTATAGTTCCTAGCCATATCTGACTAGAAAATCACAACTTTTAATTTTCCGTCTGTCTTAGTAAACGGTTTAACTACAGAAGAGTCAAGTCTCAAATAGGAAAAACATCGAAACCCCTTGGCCACCCTCGAGCGCGATGCCAACGGTCCAATCAGATTCAATGGATTGTGCTAAGCTATGCTAAAAGTGATAACGCCAGACCCAGAGACCGGCCGAATGGATTTCAAAACGGTAAAATCAAATATTTAACTCTAGGGGAGCTGGAAAATTACCATATTTTCAAAAAAAGTGGAGTGTCCCTTTAAAGTATAACACAAACAGCAGTGTTTCCCAACAGGCAAAGTTACAACATACCGCCACGCACATGTCCTTATGTGCGAGTTTTTGTATGCGAGGAGTGGCCAGAGGTGTCCACTGGCACTGCATTTGGGTAACTTTGTGTGCAGCTTGTCATCCTCCTTCTTCGGAATGTTGTTAGGGGTCAAGCACCGAAGGTGCTGAGACACCTATTGTTATTGTCAGTATTATTAGGGGCCAAGCACCGAAGGTGCTGAGGCACCTATTGGAACTGTCAGTATTATTATTCTTCATCTTCTTCCCCAATGGGAGTCTATGGCAGCCCTATGAACCGTACGTAGGAAAATGATGAAATTTGGCACAGTTGTAGTGGTGGTCTTAAAAAGTCATGTCACCAAAAATGGGGTCTCTAGTCCTAACTCTATAGCGCCACCAGCAGTGCAAAACTTCAATGTTCAAATGGTTATAACTGCTGATCCGCTTGATCTATGAAAATTCTACTTAGTACACGTGATTGCTCTCCTCATGCTTGTTGTTTTTAATACCTTACAGTAAAACTCCACCCATTACAGTAGCGGCCATTTTGAAATGTACAGTATTCCGTTTATTCGCTACTCCTCCTTCAAATTTGGTTCAATTTTTATGAAATTTGGCACAGGTGAACTTTGGAGTGAGCCGCACAGAAATGACCGAACAGAATTTTGATATTTATCTTTGTTCAAAAGTAATAAATGCGCAAACTTAACGAGGTTGACGCAAAAATGGTTCTGAAGCTGTAGCTCGGTCATTCTTTGATCAATTGAAATGAAATTTGGTACACTTCATGTGGACTATGAACTTGGGGTTCATGCCAAATTTGGTGACAGCGCCACCTATGGGTCATGAGATATGAAAATAGGCTATTTTTGCCCATAACTTCTGAACTGTTTGTCAGAAAATTATGATCTTGATGTCTGTGGATTGCTTACCTCATGCCGCATCTGCCGATGTGTATTATGCCGGGTTTGACCGAACTGCCTGTCCGCCATTTTGAAATTTCACATAATTTGTTATATTTTTTGAACTATTGGACATATCCTCGCAAAAATTAGTAAGGAGCTTCGACATGATGTCCTGAAGGTACCTGGGAAGTCAGAGTACAGCGCCACCTAGGGGTTATAAACTATAACAGTTCTTATGGAACTGCTTATAACTTCTGAATACTTTGTCTGATTTTAATTTCTTTGTGAAATTGTATTTACTGGTTTATGTCGATTGCAACGATAACTCGGTTGTCATTTTCCAACATTCTGTTCATGTGTTATTTTAAAGCATATGGTAGATGATTTTTTCGCTACTCCTTTTACAAATTTTGTTTATTTTATGCCAGGTACTGCTCGTATAATGTTTGGAGCAATCCACACAGAAATGACCGAACAGATTTTTGATATTCTGTTCTCTTTCTTAGAAATACCACTCCAAAGTTGACCGTGCCTGTGACATTGTCTATTTGTCATAGTAAATTAATGTGACTGTATATTACATTGTATAGCATTACTATACAGAATGATCTTCTTGTCTTCAATCTCACTTGAGCTTTTTGATTCTCATATACATTGTATTTCTGTTAGTTCTGCTCTGCACTCTCAATTCTGCATCTGTGTTGATTGGCACATGTCAATCCTTGCAGCACCTAAGCTGTTTTTTTGCTGCCCTTTGAGCTGTGTTAACTGAGTTGTGCATCTGGTTAACCACATGCCATGAGATTCTGAGTTCATGGGTTCGAATCCCATGTGCAGTGATATTTTGTCTTAACTTTTTTCTCACTTAAGTTTTGTGAATCTCATACTATACATTGTATTTCAGTTATTTGTTCTCTCTGTTGTCATTTCTGCACTTTTGGTAATTGCTGGATATCAATGTTTACAGCTCTAAATCTCTATTCTATAGCTTGGACACACCAACTCAGGGGTTTAATTGTTTACTCAGTGGCGCATACGGTAACTGCTGTGCTTTGGGAACCTGAGATCATGGGTTTGAATCCCAGCTCTTACTTTCACTTATTGAGATTTCCTTTTGTGTTCCCTTTAACACGTTCTTCTCGACCTGTCTGGTTTTCCACACGTGTTATATTTTTGCCATCTTTACTGTTGTTGCTCCGCACTGCAGTGGTTCTGCTCTGCATTTGCTTTGCTTCGGGTTCGGCCTCTGTATTGCGCGCTTTCTGCGCTTTGCACATTTGCTGCGTCGTGTGGTTTTTGCTGTGCTTTGGGTGCTCATTGCGCTGAAGGTGCTTGGCCCCGCAATTGCTGCTTGCAGCTATATTTATTATTATTTTTCCCCAATGGGAGTCTATGGCAGCCCTATGAACGGTACATAGGAAAATGATGAAATTTGGCACAGTTGTAGAGGTGGTCATAAATAGTCATGTGACCAAAAATGGGGTCTTTAGCAGTAACTCTATAGCGCCACCAGTAGTCCAAAAATTCAATGTTCAAACTGTTATAGTTGGTGAACCATTTGATCTATGAAAATTCTACTTAGTACACGTGATTACTCTCATCCCGCTTATTGAATTTGTTACTTTACAGTAAGACTCCACCCATTACAGTAGCGGCCATTTTGAAATGTACAGTATTTAGTTTTTTCGCTACTCCTCCTTCAAATGTGGTTCAATTCTTATGAGATTTGGTACAGATGATCTTTGGAGTGAGCCGCATAGAAATGACCGAACAGAATTTTGATATTTATCTTTATTCAAAAGTAATAAATGCGCAAACTTAACGAGGTTGACGCAAAAATGGTTCTGAAGCTGTAGCTCGGTCATTCTTTGATCAATTGAAATGAAATTTGGTACACTTCATGTGGACCATGAACTTGGGGTCTATGCCAAATTTGGTGACAGCGCCACCTATGGTTCATGAGATAATAAAATAGGCTATTTTTGCCCATAACTTCTGAACTGTTTGTCAGAAAATTATGATCTTGATGTCTTTGGATTGCTTATCTCATGCCGCATCTGTCGATGTGAATTATGCCGGGTTTGACGAAACCGCCTGTCCGCCATTTTGAAATTTCACATAAATTGTTATATTTTTTGAACTATTAGACATATCCGCGCAAAAAATGGTAAGGAGCCTCGACATGATGTCCTGAAGGTACCTGGGAAGTCAGAGTACAGCGCCACCTAGGGGTTATAAACTATAACAGTTCTTATTGAACTGCTTATAACTTCTGAATACTTTGTCTGATATACATTTTCTTTGTGAAATTGTATTCACTGTTTTATGCCGATCGCAACGATACCTCGTTTGTCATTTTCCAACATTATGTTCATGTGTTATTGTAAGGCATATGGTAAATGATTTTTTCGCTACTCCTTTTACAAATTTTGTTTATTTTATGCCAGGTTCTGCTTGTATAATGTTTGGAGCAATCCGCACAGACGTGACTGAACAGATTTTTCTGCTGCGTGTCAAATTTTTAAGAAATACCTCTGTAAGCGGACCTTGCCTGTCATGCTGTCCCTTTGTCATATTAAAAAGAATCTGACAAAATTTGCCCGTGTTGTTCATTATTGTACAAAATGTTCTTCACGAATTCACTGCCATTTAAGTTATCTGATTGCCCTACACTTTGTATTTCTGTTTATTTTTGCTTTGTTGTGTTATTTCTGCACTTTCAGTGATTGGCATGTCAATGTTTGCAGCTTTGAAGCCTCTTTTCCACAGCCTTTCAACCCATGATTCCTCAGTGGCGCATTCAGTTAGTGCTGTGCTTTGGGAATCTGAGTTCATGGGTTCAAATCCCATGTGCAGTGTTTTTTTTTGTCTTAACTTTTTTTCTCATCTAAGTTTTGTGACTTTCATACTATACATTGTATTTCAGTTATTTGTGCTCTCTGTTGTCATTTCTGCACTTCTGGTAATTGCTGGATATCAATGTTTACAGCTCTAAATCTCAATTCTATAGCTTGGACACGCCAACTCAGTGGTTTAATCGTTTACTCAGTGGCGCATGCGGTTAGTGCCGTGCTTTGGGAACCTGAGTTCATGGGTTCGAATCCCAGCTCTTACTTTCACTTAGTGAGATTTTCTTTTGTGTTCCCTTTAACACGTTCTTCTCGACCTGTCTGGTTTTCCACACGTGTTATATGTTTGCCATCTTTACTGTTGTTGCTCCGCACTGCATTGGTCCTGCTCTGCATTTGCTTTGCTTCGGGTTTGGGCTCTGTATTGCGCGCTTTCTGCGCTTTGCACATTTGCTGCGTCGTGTGGTTTTTGCTGTGCTTTGGGTGCTCATTGCGCTGAAGGTGCTTGGCCCCGCAATTGCTGCTTGCAGCTATATTTCTTCTTTTTTTTGTTTTATTGGCGAGTGTTGTAGAAAAGGGAGTTGGGCTAAGTACCAAAACACACTTGTAGCCAATCAGCAATAAGGGGCGTGTCTACTAAATGACATCGTTGCCTGGGTTGCATATGTATGGGGCTGGTCTATCAAAAGAAGGTCCAGATTCTATTAGGGTAGGGGTGTGTTTGTTTAGGTGATTTCAAATGTCAACATTGGCTTTTCATGGATCTCACCATTAAGGCAAAAGTTTCTGTGGCATCTCCTGCGGCCATATGGGGCTGTAAATGCTCTTATGGATTGTATTGATGAAAGTGACAAACAGCCTGTAAAGTTGTATGAGTTGGAAGATATGTTTGAAGGGTATATTTTCTCAGAAACAAATCTTAGAGATCACAATGTCTCAGTTTGCTCAATTAGCTATCATAAATTCTGTTATTGTTTTCTTATGGGTTCTCTTCTCTTCCTTTTTTCAGTTTTAAAGACCTCTGAAAAATGTGTGGATGTCGAAATGTGGTAAGATAATGTTACACAGCCACGATTAGTCGGATATTTGTGCTTGTTCTCATAATATTTAACCATCAAGTACATGGATGCCTTTAAATGCTTGACTCAATGTGTTGACAGAGACCAGAAGGATACATTAAACCAAATAACATGTGAACACGCTAACTAAATAGAAAACAGACAGCCTTAATAATTTAGTCAGAACTCATGTGAAAAAAAGAGATGTGTACACGTGAGCAGCTCAGTTTGATGTCCTCCTGGTTGTCCAAATTCTCCACAGTGAATCCAGTAAGGATCTCAGGGATGAGAGACTTTGCCGGCATCTTGAGTAACTTTTGCTACCCAAATGAAAGTATAGCATCTGGGTTTGGTTAGCTCCAATTAACCCAATTCAAACAGTCCCCAAAGAAAAGTCCTAGGGAAACGGTCTCCCGAGCTAATGTTTTGTTTTAGGTATGGGATCATCATCACACACTAAGGGAGGTTAGAGACTTTGAACATACTTCATGTCAGAAAGAATTTAAAAGCTTGACACAATTAATATTGTCCACAGCTTTCCAAGCTTTCCAGTTTTAGCAGGGTTTTGATTGATGGGTTCATGCCAAGGTCTCCTGTGCAGCTGAATGTGGCAGGGTGCAAGGAAAACTACGCTGAATATTGTGCCATCCGTGAGAAAAGTCTACGTTTAATTTCTGCCAAATTGAATCATGTAGCAGAAGTATACGGATAAAAGGTTTCGCTTTGGGTCGCCAGGTTCAAATTCCTCTGTAAGGTCTTTGACAAATGAAATCCCAGTATAATGACTTCTAGTGACCCCATTTACCATTAGCGATATGATCTTATCGTCATGAAAAATGCCTGGGAGCTTTTATAATGAGTTAGCCTTTTTTTCTGTATAAAATCTGAAATGTAACACTGTGGCTAAAAACTTTAAACAATGCTGAAATGAGTACAAAATTGTTGAAGTGGACAAAGTATGACAAAAGCTGATCATCTGTAACACAAACTATTACTTTTTGGCTGAATTTTAGTTTTGTTATTTATAATAACATAATAGAAAGTGAAAACCCACTTCACGTGCAGACTGCAAAAAACCAATACTTACCAAATGAAATCATGAGTCAGCTTGTGGATGAATGGTATAATTGCATTGCCAAATGTTTAAGTCTTGAAAGTTTCCCAGGCTTTAGACAAAACTCAGTTTCTACTGGGCTTTCCCATCCACTGCTGAATTAAATGATCTAATGACGTCAACGAATGTTCATGCACATGTGCTTTACTGATGTGGACTTATGTTTGCATGACTTTGAACAGTATGCCTTGTGTATGACCGAATAGGGCGTTATCTTTAAATGACATGAGTTAATAAAGGAATACAGTAACTCTTTGTTGAAACCTCAAACCAAGATACAAGAATAACAGTCAAGTGTTAAAGTGCCTGATCTGCTTGAACCAATGAACCATTTTTGAGAAACTTTTAAAAACTATCCAAGAACGAAAATGCATTTGCTGGCTCACCCACATTTATTTATTTCCTCAGTAAACATATGAAACTCAGATTAAAAACCCTCTAAATGCATCTGACATCTTATCTTGTAAATTATTTTTTTTATTAGGCTCTTATGTTTAGTTTTAGTAATTTCACTCTAATGGCAATGAACAAATGTCACTTTAGTCATTTCATTGGTGTGAATTCATTGGCTCCAAAACCCTCTAAGTACATGCATCCAAAAAGTCTCCAGTAACTCTTCACTGTCTTTTTGGAAAAAATTTTGATCAATGCCCTAAAATATTCTGTAAACCCCCTTTAAAGGTTAAAAAAAACTATGTAAACCCTTACCGCCGGTTATTCTATTATTCTTTTGTGCACTTAAAGGACTTTGATGAAAAAATGTTGTGGTGTTTAACCTCCTAAGACGTGGACATTTTTGTTGTTGTTTGCACCATAATTAATTCTGTGTGACTGGAACCTGTTTTACACAAACATGGACAATTACACTGCTTCATGTTCTAAGAAAAATATTTGGTTATTATATTTATTGGTTCTTCCTAACCCCAAAATAGCTGGTAGAAATATAAAAAAAGACAAACCAAAGCTCGGGTCTTAATGGATTCTGCCAACAAACGGGTATTTCTGAATGGCCTGAAGTCGGGAATAAGCGAATTTAAAGCAAAAGTATGTGATGGACATACAATACCTGCCAAGAGTGTTAGGTTAAAGGGACAGATTTTCCCCCATCTAGTGGTGAAATTGTATTTTGCATTCAAACGAATTGTGCTCTCTGGCGCCTCGCTTTTTCAAATGCGTGTTGCAACTACAGTAGACGTTATGTACTCACTGATCTCCTTGTTCGTTTCAGCTGGTTCACGTGTTCTGAACGAAAAAATGCTGTGGAAACGCGTTGCGGTAGGCTAGTGCTTTTTGTCCCTCTCTGCTATTATAATTTTTCAATATGGCGGAACGACATGGACTTACATGTTCAATGTAAGTAAAGAGAAGAAATTCTAAGCTTACCAAGAAACGTCAGATCATTGCCAGAGGTCATTTGACACCAATGAGGACATATTTATGAATAAAGACATTGATTTTTACTTATAAAGTGCATGCCCATCTTATGACTGCTTTTCCACAAGTTAAATAGGTGTATGGGTTCCATAAAGCATGTTTCAAAAGTTGTTTGCTCGAAATAGCTTGTAGGAAAAGATTGTTAACCATCTCTAGTAGCCTCTGTTTCAGTGCATTTCAGATTGTGCCGTTTTGAGGTGGTCATTATATATTTATGAGCTGCTGCTCCTTTGATCACGCCCCACTACTAACGTCATGTGCCCGTGCGCGTGCTCAGTGGTACTGTGAGCAGTACAGACCATACTGTGTTATTTTTATATATTATTATTAACGGATTATGTTGCAGACAAATCAAGCAAAAAAGTATCACTAATAAGTACACACCAAGAGAAGAAACTCATGACACACAAAGATTCCAGAGTCAATTGTGATGTAGAAGTCTCAACAATACACTCTTTTTCCCTGGACAATGCTAACATATTCACGTTATAAAACATTTTTTAAATGCATTATTTTCGCAAATGACAGAAATTAAGACCCGGCGGGGGATGTATACTGCTTGTGAACCGCGTGCTAATTGCTAGAAGCTAGCGGGAGGTCCGGACCGTATATTGGGAAAGTGATAAGAGACCCGGGGGTCTGTTAGCCTTGCCAGAAAAGCCGGGTCGGTAAGGCCCGGTATCGGTTAGTTTGGCAAAACACTTTTAGTTTGGCAAAGCACTAATACTTAGTTCATGTAAAATTGTAAAATAAAGCCATTAAATAATTTTTTAACTTTCAAAACCACGCTGCAAACTATCTAGCCTGCAAAAAATATCTATATAACCTACTAATTACAATATTATTCACATTACTATACATTTAAAAGGTATAATTTACGGGATTAGCATCAATGTATGGTCTCTGTTTTGAGATACAGATGCTCTAGCATCATAAATGTAGTATTTTGTGACAGAAGATGACAACATGCAAAATATAAACGTGACATCTTACTTTTTGTGTTGATATACCGATCGCGAATCGAATCAAGTCTGTTTCAGATGTGTGAATAATCCATGAAAGTCCAAACAAATACATCCAATGACCATTTTTGTCCACAAATGCATATAATCCGTGAAATATAGATACATAGTCTGTTGTTTACATCAGATTTAGCGAAGTGACTGCTCTGTGCTCTCTAGCTACTTGGTGGGTGGAGACCTGCGATTGGGGTAGTGGGCGGGATAATTCAAACGGAATGTGACGAAACGGCTAGTTACGTCACAACGGCGCTGAGTTTGAACTCGTGCAATCTGAGACTCAAGGCAGAGGACATTCAGAAACGTGTTTTTGTCACTCAAAACAGGATGGATGGATTTTTTCCAAGTTTGTATGCGTGTGGGAGCGTCAGAGACACAAATAAACACCCCAAAACCCAGAAAAAGTGAGTTTTTCATAATATGGGCACTTTGCAACTACACATTGTCTCTTTAAAACCATAATCTTATTTTGACGTAGGTGACATTTAGCGGCTTTTGCATCTGAGCTCCTCCTCATATGTTATTTATTGTAGTTGGTAAATTAAGAACTAAACCACACAAAAAAAATTATAATTTATCAATTATTAAAATAGTATTAATATACATCTTCTATAAGTAGGGGAGAACGGGGTAAGTTGTCACACTTTTAACACTTTTTGTCCAACATTTACTGAGCACCATACATCACAATGGTATAAATGTGATACCAAATGAAAGAAGGAAGGCTTTGGCACATATGTTGTATTCATTACGTTTTCATATCTTATCTCATTATGTAGTTGTAGACTGTTAGAGAATGTTCACTTGTGACGATTTGTCCCATAGGCGGGTAAGTTATCACACTAGATTATCTAAAAAGAAGAACACAACTACTGTGATTATTGATTTACATTTTTTAATTCATACCAGAACTGGAAATATTAACTTTTGGGGCTTTTCACACTGCTTAACCCTGGGTTATCTTTGTTCTAAACCCTGCTTTTAAGGATCGTTTCACACTTGTAATTTAGAAGCGGGGTTATCCCTGAAATTAACCCAGGATCATGAAACACTGCTAGCCCTGCTTTTGTGGTGCCAAACGCAAGCAGTGTAAAACGAAGCAGGGTTAGAATATTATGACCCCAATTAAACACATCCGAAGCCGCTAATCAAGGTGTTCAGGGTTGCTTGATAATTACAGACAGGTGTATGAGCAAGATTTCAGACACTATAGACGGTTTCATCGGACGCACGTGATACACGTCTGGATCCGAACCTCACTTTCGGTTTCGTTTTTTTAATGGTCTGACTAGTTGCTAAACTGATCTCCTGAACAAATGCCTCGTCGAAAATAACAAATGTTTTGGTTTCCTAGGTAATCTATGTCTTGTTTTTTGTGCTTGTTATATAAATAAACTACGTTTAAAGAACTTTTTTGTTATTTATTCTTAGCGGAGTTTACCGAAAGTCGCGACAGCCGCTTGTTTATGTTGTTACTGCTGAAACCGTCTATAGGGTTTAGGAATGCACAGTGTGAAACGTCAGATTATGAATACCCATGGTTATTTCTTAATCCCTGGTTAAGTACGAACAGTGTGAAACTTAAACAGATAACGCAGGATTCCGTTATCCCATGGTTTATAATAACCCGGGGTTAACTATTTCCAGTGTGAAAAGCATGTAACGACTTGGCCTAAAGTCATTAAGACAACTTGCCCCAAATTGTCATGTGTGCTAATGTTGGCTAAATCAACATAGCACGTTAGCTAAAGTATCAAAAGACACATTATTGTCTCATCTAATGGCTGCAAAATAATAGTTTTTAACATTAATTCCTAACAAAGTTGTATTGCATAAAATATAAAGTGCATTTTTTTTACCTTTTTTGCCAAAAATAAGAAAATTGTGCTAGCGTCAGATTAGACTATCTTGACCACATGTGAACACAAAGTTGACGATAGAAGTCGTCGTAACACAAAGTGGCTTGATTTTTGAGAAAGTCTCTAGTGTTGCAGTTATGAACAATATGACAACTTACCCATGTGACAACTTACCCCGCTCTCCTTGTAGAAATAAATCATATTTAAGAGTTTGTTATTTTCCAATAGAAGGTAAGTTTAGTAAAATACTTGGATTTTTCTAAGCTCTTATGTAGTCAATGATCTTGAGAAAAACAGGGAAAGATTATTTAAACTGCGGTTTGGGAGAATGGTATGCTGACTACACAAAATCAAATGATCTAGAGAGGGATTTATTTAAGTGACGTAAATACTTCGAAATGATGTGGGGATACTGCTATCCATCACGATTTGAAGGTTTAGCCAAGCAGCCTAAATAACTTTGTGGTAACATCTGAAAGAACTGGTGTTTTATAAATGTAAAATATTATTTAAAACGACAGAATTGAATGAACAACAAAGGAACATAATTTTTTTAGCCACAGATCAGGCAGAAATAGCTGAACTAGCCAATAACTGCACAATGTCACTTTTAAGATTATGTCCAAAAAAATAAACCGACTGATAAAATTCATAATAAAAAAATGCATCCTATCCGCAACTGCAACATTCTTAAGCTCTTTTGCGAGTCAAATCGAGTGAATTCAGAAAAGTCTAAATATAAACGACAACCACAGGCCACACTTTTCCACTTCGGCAGGGAAGCTGCTGGATTTATCTTACAGACTAATTCAATGACATCATCTCTTTCTTTCCCGACTAAGAAATATTACCCATGTGCCTGATTTATAGAAGTTTAAACAATAGAACCAGATTGTGAAACCAAAGACTTAAAATAATCCATTGCTTTCTGAGATATCTGGAAACTGTTCGTAGAATCAATTTATTTACAGGACATCTCGATATTTCATGTTGTACGTAACTTAAAAGCAGGGAGAAAATACAGAAAAATTTTTCTTTCTAACAAATATGCGATGGATTGATTTAATTGATGATGTCTTCAGAAGACACATGGAACAGTTTACATTTTCCTCTTCAGAAGTCATAGAAAAAGCATCATCTTTATAATCACATTGTATAGCTCATTAGTATAGCGTTGAATTAGTGGTGCAAAAGGTTATTAAAAGGTAATAAAAAAATGTACTTTGGGCACTGTAAGTCGCTTTGGATATAAGCATCTGCCAAATGGATAAATGTAATCAGAGTGTTTGTTTCCATAATCTCACAATATTTTGTAAATCTTTCACTTTGCACCCTAAAAATTGAATCACACATTTATAATTTGTTTTTGGCTTTTACAAAATTGGAAAGACATAAGAAACAAAACAATAAAAATATTCCAAATACGTAAGAAACAAATAGCTGAGATAAAATGGGAATTCTTCAGACTGCGTCTAGCATTCTCCTATTGTTAGCTCATAGACTGCAACGTCAGTCTGGAAGTCATTAGCCGAATGTTCCGTTTAAATGATGGATATATGATTACTTTGGGAGCTGAATACAGGGAAAGGCTATCACTGCTTGTTATGTAATTTGGGCATTTCGGTCCATGAAGTAAAGGGGATCAGATGCTTGCTATGAATTTTGATTGGGTTGTAGTGTGATCACTATGTGCACAAGTGTAGATGATAACTTATCATATAGAAAAAACAGATTTTGTGTAAAACACTTCATATAAACAAAAATAGTACATACAACATTAGACAGGATGTTTTTATTTGCAGAACCCCAGTGTCTTTACATTTATGCATTTTGCAGATGCTTAAAACTGGTGCACTCAAGGTATACATTTCATCACTTCATCCATTTCCTGACAATTGAACCCATGATTTTGGCTTTGCTAGCACCACGTTGTATTGTTTGAGTTACAGATACATGTACTCGGTTTTGTGCATCAGTTCATTATGCTTAACCAAAACAAAGTTTCCTGTAAAGTTTCTAAGAATCCCATCGTTCATCATTAAAACCCCATCAAAATGAAAGATTAATGATATAGATTCATTTGTTTCTCGTGAAGGTTTGCTTTGAACGTGGACCAGAATCGTTCTCGTAAGCTTCCCAGATAGCCCCGTAGGGATGGTCCAGTGGTCAGAGTGTCCTCCTTTAGAGTAATGCATCAATGACACAAACACATTGTACCTCCAGATTTGAGCTATATTTATTTAACGATTCAGAAAACATTACACTTATGGATTTGGCAGACAGTTTTATCCAAAGCAACTTGCAGTGCATTGTTTCCATCATATTATATTCATTGCTGAAAAACAATGTTATTTTGTATATTTGGTATAATACAAAGTGGTTTATGGTTATTTCCACATACCGTACATTTTTGTAGCTCCAGATTTCATTCTGTTTCTGAAACGCACGGATTTGGTTCAAAGCTCATCAATTTGAAAAGTGCTGTGTCCCTGATTGGCCAGCTTATCTGTACATTGTGATTGGCCACGAAAACCTCTGACATCAGCCAGAAATGTGACGCCCCTTACCATGTTTGAAAGATTCGGTCATTAAAAGTGAATGGGAAGCATTAACGCTTACACCCCGTGTGAATGCACCGTAACAGGAGTTAACTTACAGGCTGTAAGTCCGAAGCGAGAGGAATTATGATAATGTCGGTCTTCTCTACATCACCAATCCCAGGAAGTAAACTGTTGCCTACAATTTGTATGTTTGTTGTAGTCCAAGAAAAGAGATTTACATTGGAGAGGATGTCTCGTGTCATCGTTTACTTTGGGGTATGTACCTTTTGCATATTGTTAACATGTACTAACACACACTTACATACCAAAGGAAATGTAAAAACGTGAATCGGACCATATAGGTGCTCTTTTTATAATTTGGCTGTTTTTTGGGTTTCTGCTTTGTAACAATGCAAAATTGTGAAAAGCACTATGTAAATAAATTAGAATTTAATTGAACTTGAGCATGGAATTGTACAATTTATTAGTGAACAATTTTGTGAATCATAAATGTGTCTTAAAGGCATATAATATACAATGTAATAATATATAAAAATAACAGATTTTTCTAACTAGAAATAGTTTGCATTACCTGCCTAATCCAAAGAGTGTGATACTGTCTGATGTTTTAAAACTACAAAAATCAGTGGAATGTCTAGAAAAAAATGCTTCATGGCTTCAAAAAAAAACACAAAGGAATGTGGGACTCCTGAGAGAACAGGTCAAATTAAAGTCATACCGCCTAAATATCACGTTGTGCTTTGCAGTGTTCAGTGTTACTGTTTAATGTATATGGAAATAGCTTATATAAAAACAGCTTTTGAAATGGTCCTATGGGGAACCTGACTTTTCCATCTGGACCAAATGTGCACTTACTGTAGTAGAGATGGCAAATGGCAACAGCGGGTAAAAAGAAAGTTATACAATTATTTTAAATGTGGGATATTTATTTTTTTCATTTAATTTACATATGAATAACATTTTGTGATTCTTTATGCTGTGCAGTATCTGGCATGTGTCCAAGGACACTTTTCAATATAAACCTGACCTCAATCTTAACCTCCTTCTCACATACCTAGCTTGTTGTCTTGGTTTCACCCTTTACCCCAATAGCCTCAGGCTTGATCCAGAGCAACTGCATTAGCTAAATGAAATCCTTCATGACGTGCTGTCAAGGCAACAACCCAAACGTCTCAAGTCTATTGTCTAGCCCCGCCCAACCCAGCCTCCATACCCACCCCCAGCCCCTAAAACACTCCCATTTGAAACCAAATATGCGCGCCCCTCATGATAAAATTCAAGAGGGATAAGTTATGAGAAAGGAGCGCGTGAACAGGGCATCATCTGGATTTAGCAGATATCAACATTGGGACGTAAAGACATTGTTCAGTAACATCTCATGACTTAAGAATAATATCGACTGCATACCTCTTTGAACTTTGCAACCTGCTGCGTGCGCGAATTTTAAACTTTGCGTTTGGACACCGGTGCCATCTTCAAGTTTTACGCGATGATTTTTTGATTGTTTTCCTGTGTTTGGCATTGTGGAACTGACTAAGGACTGGAACAACTAGTTATTGTCTAGTAAAGAAAATTCTTCATTCATCATTTTCACGGAGTTTACTTTTGGATCAGGTAAGGATTTGTTGTCGATTTGCTGCTTTGATGTTGTGGAATTTTAGCAATATTTACGTCAACGTTTGTGTTATATATTTCAACCTATTTGATCGTATACTTGTACAAAAACATAACTGGTTTGTTTAGAAAAATATAGGCTACACAAATCCATGCACGGGTTTTGGGAACGGATACATTTTCTCCATTACGCGCGCTAGTACCCAGTGCATGGTTCAGCAAATTAGGCGTATTTTAAAATCTAGTATTTTAATGCTGTGTGCTGTCCTGGTTTTCAATCGAGCAGGGTCACAAGAACAGCTGATTTGACAAACGTAGAGGACTAATATTTGGTTACCACTGTGATAAAGAAGAATGATCCTCAGATGTCATCATGCTTGGTTGGCACTTTGGCTTCTGTGCGTCTCCGTGAAAACGCAAGGTAATATTTTTTAAGTGTAGTTTCTCCTGTATACATTTTTTTTTAAGTTGCAAATTTGTGCATATGCATATGCTACTGTAATCATACTGGCTACAGCCCCAAAGATTTTGTATCACAGTAAGCCAATAATGTCTTTAAAATGCAGAACACATAAAAGTTGCATGAATGCTCTGAATAAAATGTGTCCATAATGTGCCAAATGTAAAATCTCCCCTTTTGCAGATGCACAGCTGGAAGATGAAACAGTTTTTGACTTGTTTGACACCAGTGGGATCACACGCAAAACTGTCGGTGTGAAACTTTTCAAGGGTCTGGACAGTGATTCTCCAGCATATCGCTTCATCCGCTTCGACCAGCTGCCCTCTGTCAGCACTGCAGCCCTCCAACGACTTCTTAAGCAGATACAAAACAACGAAGGCTTCATTCTGACAGCTACCCTGCGCCAGGATCGCACGTCCCGCGGCACCATCCTCTCACTGGAGGGCCCTGGAGAGCGCAGACAGTTTGAAGTGGTTTCAGATGGCCGAACCAACTCTCTAGATTTGGTCTACTGGTGGGCCGATGGCTCGCGAAACGTGATTTCTTTTGAGGACGTAGACCTTTCGGATTCACAGTGGAAAAATGTAACGCTTCATGTGCACGCAGAGACCGCAACATTGTACATTGGCTGCAATCTCATTGATAGTTTCATTCTTGATGAACCTTTCTATGAGCACCTTAGTGCCACAGGCGGCCATATGTTCGTGGCCAAAGGGGCCACCCGAGAAAGCCATTTTAGGGTACGTCCAATTCCACACACTGTATACAGTGTACATTGCATGCATTTAGGACACAAGCCATCAAGTATAGACTATGTAATGGTGACTAATCCATTATTACATCTAGCCAAATGTACAATTTAGTCAGTATTAGTTGTAGTAGGGAATGCCAAGCAAGCTTCTTGAGTAATAAATTATGTCTGGTCTTTCAGTGTTCTGTAAAACCTACTCTAAAAACTTCCCAGTCGTGGGAGACATATGTGAACGGTTGAAATTGGCACAGGAAGCTGACAGCTGCTGTTGTTTCTTCCAGGGTTTACTGCAGAATGTACGTTTTATCTTTGACACCCCACTTGAGGACATTCTGGAGAATAGTGGATGTACTCTTGGAAGCCCAGGTAGGAGGGACTTGTGAGTCTTAACATTCTTTCAACACTTTAAGACAGCCAACTAAAAGAGGCTCCAAAAATCACAGTTTTTGGAATTGCGATGACCTTTCTGATTAATGGAAATTGCTGTGAAAACAAAGCATCTCGAAGTAATGATAATTCTGTCATTATTTACTCATATTTTCCTGTCTAGTTTGATTTGCTTTTGTCTGAAAGATGACATTTGAAGAATTTCTTATTTTTTCACATAGCATGTCAAGCTGATGACAAAACGCAACATAGGAGTATTACATTAGTAGTCAATAAGTCTAATGTCAAGGTGTTTGAAACCATACAAAAGCTTTATTGAGAAACTGAACAGAGTTTTAATCATTATATGAAGAGTTTCATTGCAAAACAAGATAACTCCGTTTTTAACATTTTTGTCAAAACATGTTTATTGTAATGTTATCATGTTATTACTTTGTTATATGGTGCTACTTAGCTGTATTTTTAAGTTATGAAGGTTTAAATCAAACAAACCAACTGCAGTTGAATTGATATTAATTGGAATGCACAAACAAAAAACGAGATTTCTGAACAATAAAAAAACGGATTTATCTCGTTTTGCAACGAAACTCTTCATATACAGAGAATCTTCAACTGTTTTCAGAAAAAAAAACATATGCAAATTATTCCAACCCAATCTCACCAGCAAGTCGTGTTATAATCATGAAATATTTGATTAATTTATTTGTGTTCACACTGCAAAAAAAATATTTTCAAGAAAAAATGTCTTAGTATTTTTGTATTGTTTTCAGTAAAAATATCAAAAGATTCTTAAATTAAGATGCTTTTTCTTGATGAGCAAAACGACCCAAGAAAATAAGTCTAGTTTTTAGACCCAAAATATCAAAATTAAGTGATTTTGTGCATAAAACAAGCAAAAAAATCTGCCAATGGGATAAGCAATTTTTTCTTGAATTTTTCTTGAATTTAGTGTTTAAGAAAAATTTTCAAGATTTTTTGCTTACCCCATTGACAGATTTATTTTGCTTGTTTTATGCACGAAATCACTTAAATTTGATATTTTTAGTCTAAAATCTAGACTTATTTTCCTGGGTCATTTTGCTCATAAAAAAGCATCTTAATTTAAGAATTTTTAGATATTTTTACTAAAAACAAGACAAAAATACTAAGAATTTTTTTTCTTAACAAATCATTTTTTTGCAGCATGGACATGATTTTCCGCTTTTTTTATGCCATTGAGCACGAATGTCTTTTTCGTGTCAGTCAACATGAATTTCTATAAATACTTTTTCGTGTTCATGGCACGACTTTCTTTTTGTGTAATTTTATTGTTTTCTCATTATTCATTCCTATTTTTTTACCATTGTCGGTTGGGGTTAGAATGACTTTTTGTTACATTTCAGACATCCTAACCCAAAACCCAACTCTAACCCCAACTCCAAGCGAGAATAGTTTTAAAATCGGACGAAAACATGTAGAAACCAATACATAAAATACCCCAAATCTAACCCCAAAAGTCACAAACACGAAAAACTATTTATAAATTTGTGTTGACTGACACGAAAAAGACTTTCAAATGGCACGAAAAAAGGGGAAAATCGTGTCCATGACAACGAATAAATGAATCAAATATTTTGTGTCTATAACACGACTTGCCGTGAGATTGTGTTGATTATTCAGATCGATTTGAAAGCTAAATGGATCTATGTATCCTCTTGAAATTTTGCCCCACGCCCTGTGAATTTCCCCGCTGACAGTGATAAAATCTCTAATGTGCACTGCTAAATATTTTATGTTCGGTTTATCCAAAGTAAATGTCAGCTTGAAGTTTTTATGGCTTTGGTAGGAATCGGTTAATCAGCCCAACTGCAGGCTTTTGACATTCCTCGCTCAAAGCGGAGGTTTTGGGGTCCTGACAATTAGCTTTATAAATAAACATGCTTAGAAGGCTCACTCTTGTGGAGACCTGAACAAACCTGACTGGCACTACTGGCTTGGATTTGCATTTGCTGCAAATTTGTTGAAACAGACCATTTATCCATCCATCCAGTGTGCCTTTCTATGGACGGTTTCAGCGACAAGAAAAAAGGTTCTCTTAGTGGATAAAGGTTCAGACTACACGGAGATAAAAAATAAATGTTTTTTTAAGACGTCTTGACTAAATTGTTCTTTGAGGGACCAAAAATGGTTCTTCCATTGCATTGCTCAAACTTTGGGGTAAAGTATCCCTTTAAGATTGATATACTGTGTGTTTGTAATTGTAGTTGTTATTGTGACCATACTGCATGTCTATATATTCATCTGAATTTACAATGTCAGAAGCAAAGGGATCATGTGTGAGGTTAAATAGATGGGTCAGTAGGTCTTAAGGCTAATGAGAGAGGAGAGCGGCGTTGATATGCTCGCACTCCTACGTACATACACATCCGCTGAAGCATTAAATGAGTTCCAAAGATATAAAAACATTGATGGCTACACATAAAGGAACGTAGACCATGACTTACAAACCTTTTGAGTGAGCATGTTTTGCAGATATCTACGTGTCATATATATTTAAAAATAATGTTAAGTGGGTAATTTCACTACAGCCCCACCCACACTTATACTTTATTATACTGCGTACCTAGAAATAACTTCAAAAATGTTCGCTTCAGAAGACGGGAACCATGAATTGCTGAGATAGATCTGTGTGCCTAGAAATAGCTTGCGGTTGCATGCGTGTTACATCACAGGAGCCCTTGAAACATTTTAATTTGGCTTCCTATTACATCTTAAAGCGTCTGAACGTCGTGCATTAAGAGGCTTTATTGCAAACAGGTCTAGTCGTCATGCTGTGAAAACTCCCCTACCGATGTACTAGTCTGCATTCTTAAGCATTCTTAGGCTCTTAACTTCAGCTGTGCACAATCTTCATTCAACATGGATTGATCAGCCCAATGCCTCCCTGTCCCCACTTTAAATCACTGCCAGAGATGACTGCAGTTTTTTTTAATGATTCTTTTTTGTTTATTGGTACAACATCAACATACAATGACATAATTTTTAGGTCATGTTTATGTGCTGTTTTTTTGCATGATCTGTTTTTAAATGTTGTTCTATCTACAAAAAATGGCAAAAATGGTTCCTAGCTGTCACTGGGATGGTACACTTTCGGAAAGTATATCTTTGCACCTAAAGAGTTAATATTAGTATGTCATATTAATGCATATTGGTACCAAAGAGTGCATATGAATACCTCAAAGGTACATATTTGTACCAAATGTAGTGGCAAATATTTTTATAGGTTAATGCCCCTGTGACAGCTTGTGACAACACGGGATCTTTTGACAGTCATTTGTAAAAAAAAATGGAAATAGCCACAAAGACCAATGTGGCGATACATAACAGTTAACTTTGTACGGAGTGTCTAATTTTATAAAGCTTATAATGTAAGGAATAATGTACAGTTAATGATCCATGACTAGTTGATCAAGTTGTTTCAACCCGGGTAAAATATGGACAAACCTAACCGTTGGGTTATATTTACTTTAAAATTGTCCACTATGGTTTAAAGGGACATATTATGAAAATCTGACTTTTTCCATGTTTAAGTGCTATAATTTGGTTCCCAGTGCTTATATCAACCTACAAAATATGAATAAGAACAACTCTTTAACTTAGTTTTGGTAAACCATTCTCTGCAAGCATGTGAAAAAAATAGGTAACTGAAATTTGGCCCCCCTTGTGATGTCAGAAGGGGATAATACCACCCATTAATCTGCACTGTCCAACCACGGCACTGCAATTTAGTACAGAGATCACCTCATTTGCATTTTAAAGGACACCCCCAAAAACGGCACATTTTTGCTCACACCTACAAAAGTGGCAATTTTAACATGCTATAATAAATATGGTATTTTGAGCTAAAACTTCACATTCATCTGGGGACACCAAATGTTTATTTGACATCTTAAAAAAAGTCTTGTGAAATGTCCCCTTTAATACAAAACCCAGCATAAGTTTATGTAAAACCAGTGGTTGTGTTGGTCCATATTTTACTTAAAGAGTAACTAAACCCTAAACCAACTTTTTTTAGTTAATGATCTTTAGGAATGATGCTTTATTAGTGCTGTTCATTGATTTTAAAACTTTTTTGACATTTGGATATAAAGTGTTTCAATACTCCAATATATGGTGTAAAAACGTCTGAGTGCTGCCCTCTTCAGGTTGAACGGTGGCTATTGCAGTTGAATTTTCCTATTGGATGTTGGGTCTAAAAAATACCTCCTGACGTAAGCAGGTTCAATGTCACCACGCCCTTGTTACGATCTCACCACACACTTGGTACGAGCATAGTTCATCCTCTCTATCTCCGTTGGGATCTGCCCACTTTTCTTGCATTTTTCAAATATTGCCATTGGGTGGAGTCAGGCTCTGACCAGGGGTTTAGTTGCAGAGTGTTATTTTTGTAATCACTTTTCAGAATCCGGCAATAGAAATTTCTTTGTGTTGTACAGCATCACCTTGCAAATCTTACAAATATTACTGTTGTCCCATAGCTGATCTTTTATTAATCATACGTTACAAAATCTAATTTACATTTGTTGTGCTTTTTCCCAGCGGATGAAAATGTAGTCAGTGAGAGTGCAGAAATTGTGGACGTTCCATCATCCATTGCCACTAATGTGATTGGCCAGAACACAGACGTGCCAGCGACCAGCTCTTCAGAACTGATGTGCGAACGTTCTTGTGAAGAACTGGCCAATCTCTTCCAGGAGCTCAAGGGTCTGAGAGTTGTTGTTAGCAACCTCATAGATGGTTTGCAGAAAGTGGTGAGTTTAAGTGTTGAAAAATACTCTGTAAAATCTAAATCTGTCCGACTTTGTTGTCTTTGTAATGTCAAATAGTAATGACTAGCTAGACTGGGTTATAAATGGGATTAAGCCATACCTAGACATCTCTGAACCCACAAGTACTATAAATAAGATATGGAAAAATGTTTCCTGGACCAAAAATCTGATTGTTGATATAAACTGATTTTTTTCAAATGTTAAACAAACCAAAAGTCTCTGCAGAAAAGTTTTTTGTTGTTGTTTGTTTCTGGGCACATTAAAATGGTAATTGGACCGTAATTTGGTATCTGTCCACATACCGCTGGCAAGAATGTGAGCTCAGTAAACCCTGCTCCAAAAAGCCTACTGAAGCAGTATTTTAAGTCATCATAGGCATCCTTCCAACATGAAGGCAGCTCCAAAAAATGGGCAACTTTATGAAGAAGTAATAAATAAACTCACTGAAAAATGAAAATTTGCTGGTAAATTACCCTTTGGCCATTCAGAATGTAGGTGACATACTTCAGTAAAATGGTAAAAAAGATTTTTAGCTGAAATCGTGGTCCTTGGTGATTCATTAAATGCAAGTCCTTGGGTGCCAAAAAGCAGATACTGGCAACACAAAGCTTTATCCCAGCAGCACTTCTTGGAAATATAACGCAAAACAATGACTCTGTGCAAGAAGCTGAACATTATTTACAACATTATAACCCATGGTAATCCATACCATGACGCAATCAATCCATGCATCAGTAAGAAAGGAAGGATGCTTTCCAAATGGCGTTTTTGCTCCCTGGAAAGGCACTGCTTGAAGGGAATGCTACATGGTGGGTCGTCTCAGATACGGAGAATATGGTGTTGCAATCCAGCTGCCAACTGAGATGCAATTGCCAATTTTGGATGTGATTGGGATTCAGTCAAAGTTTCAGATGTAATAAGGGCGTATGGTGGAGACTGTAGATTATGGGTAATGATGTTGTAAATCAGTGGTTCCCAAACTTTTTCAGCATGCCGCCGCACCTAGTATACGGTGCATCCCTACCAAAGAAAATAAAACATTCCAAAACTTAATATTTAAATTAAACAAAACATATGAATTATACAATGTAGTGCTGTTGGTTAATAACCTTTTTTCTGAGATTCAATTTCAAAGAATTTATGATAAATTCATTTATTTCATAAATAAAACCAGGGCCCCCCTGGCAACATCTTAGGGCCCCCCAGTTTGACTGTTGTAAATAATGTTCGGTTTCTTAAACAGAGAGGCATGTTTCAATATTAATTTACCAACCTCGGTTTATCATAAGGAGCTAATTGGATTACTGTTTATGGGAATTTCAAAGACATAGCGTCAGGAATCGGGATGAGGAACACGAAGGAGGATGCAGATTACTACACAGACAATCAAACAAGGAACAGGTGTAATGAGTTAATGTAATCAGTCAATGAAAGTCCAGGTGACAAGGATCAGAGACAAACACAAAACATGACACGGATCGAACCGTGACATAAGCCCCCCCATAAGGAATGGCTCCCAGACACTCCACCACGACACAAAAACAAAAGTCCAGGTGGGCAGATCTGGGGGAGGGATGGAGGGCTCAGATGCCCAGGCGGAACCGGCAGAGCGGAAGTCCAGGGCGGGTCCATCCACAACAGACCGGCATCACTGGACCAAACAGCGCTCTTCTTCTGCCATCTTGGGCCAAGCAGAGAGTTCAACCATTGTGGGAACCGAAGATTCAACCGTCAAAGGAATCGACCCAGGAGGTTCGACCATTAGAGGAACCGATGTAGAAGATTCGACAATCACAGGAGCCGACTCGGAAGACCCAACCAACACAGGAATCAACCCAGAAGGCTCGACCGCTACAGGAACCGACGTAGAAGGTTCGACTGTCACGGGAACCGACCTTGTCCCCACCGTTGCGTAACCCGCTGCATTCATATTTGACCAGTTTATCTGTCAGGAATCGGGACGAGGAACACGAAGGAGGATGCAGATGCAGGTTACGAACAAAAATGACATTTATTCAAATAAATAACATCAAACAAAACACGAGCAAACAAACAGGCAGGCAGGCAGGCAGGCAAAAAGCTGGAACAAAACAGATCACGGAGCACAACTGACGAGTAACAGGCGACAATGAACTGGTGAGTGAATGACACAAAACAAGGGTATAAATACACAGACAATCAAACAAGGAACAGATGTAATGAGTTAATGTAATCAGTCAATGAAAGTCCAGGTAACAAGGATCAGAGACAAACACAAAACATGACACAGATCGAACCGTGACACATAGAGCCTTGTGTACTTGTACTTTATGAATCACTGAGGACCACAACTTCAACTTTAAATCTTTTTTACTGTTCTACTGGAGACCCAATATCATCTACCTCTTAGATAGCCTGAGGGTGTTTAAGTACCAGCAATTTTTCAGATTTAATCAGAAAAGACCTCGCATTTCCCAAATAACTGTGTAAGCCAACACTTCATGTATACTTCACGGAAAATGAAGAATTCCCAGAATGCATTGCAAACAGTAAAGATGAAAGACATGGCAAGACAATCGTTAATTTCTCATATTTCATTTGATAGTAAAAAGAATCAATAAAAACCCAATAGCTATGTGTGCAATATATAGTTTTTGGAATAAGCTTATGATAATTTTAAGTTATTTTGACTGCTGGCTTTGTCTGATTACTCAAAGATTTTCCATGCAGTGACATCCCATCCCCACATAAAGATGAATTGTTGTGCAAGTTATTTCAAACTGAATTTTTCAGACAGAGGAAAACACAGCAATGAAAGAGGCACTAAATAAGATGCAGAATCCATCAGAGCAAAGCATGTGTTGGCAAGACGGGCGTGTGTTTGAAGATAAAGAGGATTGGATTGTGGATAGCTGCACTAAATGTACCTGTCAAGAGGGAAAAGTTGTCTGTCGTCAGATCTCCTGTCCTCCGGTGGCATGTGCCAATCCATCCTTCATCGATGGGGAATGTTGTCCGGTTTGCCTTCGTAAGTGGGTACACGAACGCAAACAAATACAGTTTTCCATTCGTACTTTATCTTATGGTGTTCTGTATATATCTTTATCCAGCATTGGACAGTGATGACGGCTGGTCCCCGTGGTCAGAGTGGACACAGTGCACAGTTACCTGCGGAAGTGGAACCCAGCAGCGGGGTCGCTCTTGTGACGACACCAGCAATACGTGTGCTGGACCATCGATTCAGACACGCAAGTGCAGCTTGGGGAAATGTGACCGAAGAGGTACAAGTACAACATTGTATGTTTTGGAGTTACATTGGATCCCATTCACTTTGAATTCAAGATGAAGAGGTTAATTTACAGAGGAAAATGTTATTGCTTTTTTATGGAGTTCTCTGTTGTGTTCATTTAAGTATCTTAGTCTTAGATGTTTCTTCTATAGTTGCATAGGGGACATTAAAATAGAAACAAATTAGACAATTGTTAAAAGAACATTAAAGGGAAGATTTACCCAAAAATTCCGTCATCATTTACCCAATAAATGAGACCTGTTGTGTTTTGCACACAAAGTTCGTCAGGATGGAGGCTGGAGCTTATGGTCCCCCTGGTCCTCTTGTTCTGTGACATGCGGGGAGGGACTGATCACACGCATCCGCCACTGTAATTCTCCTGTACCACAAAGAGGCGGAAAGGACTGCGAAGGTGACGGACGAGAGACGCAGAGCTGTCAGACAGAGCCCTGCCCGAGTGAGTATAACGTCTCAAAAATTCAATCTAAAATTAGCCCAACCACACACATTCACCCCGTTGTTCAGATCTAAACTGGAAAAAGCATACCATGCATGATGTCATTTCTTCCAGGGCTTATATTATCATTAGGGCAGGGAGCGTACATAAATTGCTGGCAATTTAAATCTGGGGATTATGGGAAAGACACTTATGACAAGCCCAATGAAAGAGATTCACCACTGAGATACAGCAGATGAGTGGAAACTACTGAGATTTCTCCAATCAAAAGCCCTGAATGTTTAGGATTTTGCTTGCTTTTACTGCTTACAGTATTTAGTGCCAGAAGAGAGAGAGGGGTCTTTGTGCATTGTCTTCTGCTGATCCTGGGCATTTATGTGTTATTTCCACATTAGCAGACAAGAGCACAGAGTGCAAACTTTAGTATTGATGCTATTGCGTAACATAACATGAGGTTCAGATAAAATACAGAATTAATGATGAGGTAGTCAACTTTGATATTTATGGTTTTATTAGTTAGTTACATCAACAATTCTTTGAAGACTGCATTGAAATAATACTATGTTGTGTTCTCTTAAAATTTTAAGTTTATTTTTACTACGGCAGTTACTTAAATTGAGCAATGACACAATAAACTTAATAATGATCTGTTTATATAAATACAAAGCTAAATAACAAGCAGATGGACTGTTTTGCATCAAAAATGATATTAGGAATTTTACATAATTCAAATGTATAAACATAATTTTTTTTTGTTGCACTCTCATACTAAAGGTACAAGAAGGTACCAAAGTTGTGACGGGGGGGTACTGTATTTTCCGGATTATAAGTCACACTTTTTATATAGTTTGATGGGTCCTGGAACGTATAGTCAGTTGCGACTTATATGCACCAAAATTATTTCATATGAAACAATAGAAACCATTACCGTCTACATTCGTGAGAGACCACTCTATACTGCTCCTACATTTATGTAATTCAATGGATTCAGTGATGCGGTATGACTTATCTGGACCTGTTTGAACTTGATTTGGCTTGTTGTGTTAATTTAGCCTATTCAACCTGTTTGTTATTGTGTATCGTGTAAATAACTGTTTATGTAACTTTTACATGTACTATTCAGCCTGCTGTTCTGTGCTATTGTTTAGTTGAATAACTTGCCTTTCCAGATTAAATGTCTGTTCTTCGGCTTGGATTTTGTGAAATCATTTTCTAAATAAATGCGATATTGTCCAGTGCGACTTATATATGTTTCTTCCTCTTTAAAACGTATTTTTGACTGATGCGACTTATACTCCTGAGCGACTTATAGTCCGGAAAATACGGTACATTCTAAAAACAAACGGTGCTATATAGCACCAAAAGTGGTTCTTTGCTCGTAATCATAGAAAAAATATTTTTAGTGCCATATAGCACTGGTGAAGCACCTGTGTAGAACCATATAGTGCTATGTAGAACCATATGTGGTGCTATATGGCCCCTATATGGTTCTACACAGGTGCTATACAGATGCTTCACCGGTGCTATATGGCACTAAAAATGGTTCTTCTATGATTATGAGCAAAGAACCACTTTTGGTGCTATATAGCACCGTTTGTTTTTAGAGTGTACACTTGTACCTAAAAGCTGCATATTGGTACCTCAAATGTACACATTGGTACCTTAGCTACATACAGGTACCTTAAAGGGACACTCCAATTTTTTGAAAATATGCTCATTTTCTAACTCCCCTAAACTGAAACATTTCATTTTTACCGTTTTAGGAAACCATTCAGCCGATCTTTGGGCCTGGCGCTAGCACTTTTAGCATAGCTTAGCATAATCCATTGAATCCTGAAACAATTAGCATCACGCTCAAAAATGACCAAAGAGTTTCAATATTTTTCCTATTTAAAACTTTACTCTTCTGTAACTACATTGTGTACTAAGACTGGCGGAAAATTAAAAGTTGCAATTTGCGAGGAACTATACTCTCATTCCTGCGTAATAATCAAGGACTTTGCTGCCTTACCATGGCTGCAATGATATTACAGTACGCAGCGCCCGAAAATAGTCCCCTCTGTAACTTTCTGGGGATGTTAATGGAACCATACAGGTTCTTCTATGGCATCACGTTCTTCTATGGCAGCACCATTATTTTTAAAAGAGTGAATGTGGGGTCACTAATAGACAGGACTGTAACCTTACATTGCATATCTGTGTAGTTGATGGTGGCTGGGGTCCATGGTCTCCTTGGGCAATATGTACGGCAACATGTGGCGGTGGTCTTAAGAGCCGCGTTCGAGAGTGTAACAGCCCTGCCCCACAGCAAGGAGGAAGGAAATGTCTTGGAGACTCCATTGAGAATGAAGTGTGCAACCGACAGGAGTGCCCTATTGGTAGGAAATACTGTACAAACACCATAAAAATGATATAGTTGCCTTGATGGCCATATAAAGTGCTTTCCCCACTATAAACTACTAAAATTTCTTTATATTGGAGGTCCTTGGGGTTGGGGAAAGAAATGAATAATGAATAATATGTGGTTAGAGTTTCACACAAAACACAGTTGTGTGAAGTCTTACGTTGATTTTTACAGATGGCTGTCTTTCAAACCCTTGCTTTGCCGGAGTTGAGTGTAGCACAGCTATTGGTGGATCCTGGGAATGTGGTCCCTGCCCTAATGGTTACCGTGGTAACGGGACTTTCTGCGAAGATGTCAATGAGTGTGCTAACTATTATCAGACTGATTATATCAGAAAAATTTGTAGTAAACTATTCAAGTCTTTACCGGGAAGTCAAATCTAGAGACTTGGAAGTTGACTCCCTATTCTTCGGAAAAAGAAGAATCTTAAAACTACCTAATCCTAAATCACTCCTGTCTTTCTGTCTCTGTTTTGCGGTACGCAGTGTGATATGGTGTCAGACCTGTGTTATAAGGTGGGTGGCCAACAGCAATGTGTAAACACAGACCCTGGATTCCACTGTCTTCCCTGCCCCCCAAGATACAAAGGGACTCAGCCCTACGGCATGGGAGTCGAGTCTGCTAAAACCAACAAACAGGTCAATCACGTGCACACATCTCAAATACCACCCAGCAGATACCTTTTTAGTTATGCTGGTTCGGGTTCACCTGGGTTTAAAACCGTTTCTTTTTCATGAACAGGTGTGTGAGCCCTACAACCCCTGCAAGGACAACAGCCACAGTTGCCACAAGTATGCAGAATGCATCTTCCTTACTCACTTCAGCGACCCTATGTACAAGTGCGAGTGTCGTATTGGTTATGCCGGAGATGGTATCATATGCGGAGAGGACTTTGATCTGGATGGATGGCCCAACCAGGATCTTGTGTGTGGAGCCAATGCCACCTACCACTGCAAAAAGGTATTGCATAATCAAACTTTGAAAATTTTGAAGTATTATTTATTAAAAAAGCTAGCAAAAGCAATAAATAATTTTTACTTTCAAATTACTAGCACAGAAAATGCTAGTAAATTAAAGGAACTGTCATGGAATATGCAATTTAATAAAAATTTTAAAAATAAAGTTTTCCTGAAAGTTTCCTAATAAAGCTTCTGATAATAGCATTTTCTGAGTAAAAATTGTTTCGTACACTCTGGGTTATTTTCAACCCAGCGTTGGGTTTAAAATGGATAAACCCATCCAGGGATGCATTTCCCAAAAGCATCGTTAGCCAACTACTGTCATACTGTAAGTTTCATCGTTACTGACAAAGTTCAACGATTTGGTGTTTCACGAAACCTTAGTTTAAACGAACATTCGCAAGCTGCATCGCAAACTTGTGTGGTTTGAATATCAGCTCTTTTTGAACAAAATAAGCAAAAAACATTTAGTACATTCTATATCCAGCATTCTAAATATATACAAATTTTATTTTACGTCTTAAGTTTGTAAACTGAATTAAAGCGCTGAATTGAAAACTGCGCATGTGCGCAGATCAGTGGCGGCTCATGACTGCTCATCTGAGGAGGCTCTAATTCAAAATAAATGTTCGGATTGTCATGTGTGTGGTTCCCTTTTCCAAAATATGTGTCCTGTGTGTCGAGAGATCCTGTGTGCATCACGTGTTTTGTCAAAATAAGTGCCTGCTGCACACGCGTCAAAACCGTTTATGATAAAACATTCCCAAAATACACGCTAGACACTGCCTTAACAGTAAACTCTGATTAAGCATGAGATTATGCGAGTATCTGGCAAACGCGAGCGTCTTTTTTATCATAAACCCTTTAGACGCGTCTGCAGCAGGCACTTGTTTTGGCATGACGTGATGCACACACGATCTCTCGAAGCGCAGAACACATATTTTAAAATTACGAACCACACACATGACAAGCTACATACATGTTGTGACGAACTTCGCATCGTGCGCCCTCAAAAAAACGAAGTCACCAGCTGCCACTGGCGCAGATACAAGCTTTAAGACCCTGGGGAATCCCTGGAAGAAGTGTCATAAGAGGGAACTTCACATTAATTAAATATCTTGAAATTAAACAACAAAGAACTACATCACGGTAACAAAATCAATTTTCCGATGCAATGCACGTTATTTACAGCAATAATCTGACATTAAGTCGATTTATACACATTAATTACTACTCCACCTTCAAAGTGACATCATCAACTATGTTGTCGGACCAACATGGTTCATACAATGAATGTGCGATAATAAAAATACATTTTCAAACATTGACCCAACACTTCGACCTCGGCACGCAGTAACATCATCACTCAAATTTCCATTAATATTACTACACCCAAGGTCAAAGTGCTGCAAACTAAGTGCCTTCCGCCATACAATATAGTTCTTATTTTTATCCACTTAAAAAAAAAATGTAAATTAAAAAATATTTTGTGCCACCGTACTTACTCGTGTAACTACTCATGTAACAGTCTTTAAATAGAGAAAACATGGAAGTGTTTGGTGGCTTCTTATTTCATCCCTGTTTAGATCCTAAGGAATGAATGGGGCTAGGCTAAATGCTAACACATTATATTTTTCCTACTATGGAAGTCAATGGAGCTTCTGTTTCTTACTTGATTACTAATATCATCCTTTGTGTTCAAAGAAATATATACAGGTTTGGAACTATTTGATAATGAGTAAATAATAACAGAATTTTTATTTTGGGGTGAACTATCTCTTTAAAATTTTAGTTTTCAGTTTCCCTACTGAAAAATCCAGCTAAGACCAGCATAAGCTGGTAGCTGGTTTTAGCTGGTTTAAGATGGCAGTAGCTGGTTTAAGCTGGTCTTCCAGCCTGACCAGCTAAGTCCAAGCTTAAAAAGTGAACAAAACAAATCTAGACCAGCTTGCTACACCAGCAATACCAGCTAAAACCAAGCTGGGAGACCAGCTAAAACCAGCTCACCAGCTTATGCTGGTCTTAGTTGGATTTTTCAGTAGGGTTATTAATCAAACAAGTTAATTTGTAACATTGACAATGTTTGCTTCGTACAAATGATCGGATTTCCTGGCTTTTTCTTACTGCCATGCTGAAATAACAAGGATTATCACAAACTTGTGAAGCTTATGTTTCACTCACCTTTTATTGCTAATAACATAGGCCTAATTTGTAATAAAAGCTATTGTTAAATTAGCATTTTCACCAGTGGTTTAAGGGTTTTGGATCCCAGTGTGTTAACAACAAATTTTCCCATCAGTGCTAACAGAAGAGGGGACTGTTTTGTAGAGTCTCTTTGGCTGAACATTTGTTTTAATTTAATGTGAGCCAGACCTTAATGTTTAGCTATGATCCGGTGACTGCTATGAGGAGGTTGCTAAGAAAAATAAAACGGAAAGAAATATAGCTTTGCCTTAATAAAGCCCACAGGACAATGGCATCAAGTCAGGCGTAGGCCCAAAGATCATAAAAATAGAGGACTGTTTTGATTTGGCTGAATGTTTATTTTCTATTGTGCCTTTTGGAATCGTATACTTTATATCCCTTAAATATCTCAGCGGTTACGTTTTTTTAGCAAGGGGAGGGGGACACAAATGAAGTGATTACATCATTCTTCCCCTCTGATGGATCATTGCTTTATTATGTCACGATACAGCATGGAGAAAAACCAGGACCAGAATCTGCAAGACATCACAGTGCCGAAGCCAAGAAACAAGCTATAGCAAAAGAATAAAAAAGTGCACATCATAAATAAAGTAAAAACCGATGAAGTACTGAGAACTTGTAAAAGAGAGAGATGTACTATTTCGTATGTGGAGGTTTTGGTATGGCACATCTGAAATTTGTGACATTTAACGTTTATGTCTTTGGTAATATCTGCAGGATAACTGCCCAACTCTTCCCAACTCTGGTCAGGAGGATTTTGATAATGATGGGCAGGGAGACGCTTGTGACAAAGACGATGATAATGATGAGATTTTGGATGAAAGGGTGAGACAGATCCAAGTTTATAACTATAATGTCTTCATGTTTAGCCTTATGTGTGCTATTTACATGAACACATGTGTATACCTTATTCCAGGACAATTGCCCATTGATGTACAACCCCAGGCAATATGATTACGACAAGGATGATGTTGGAGATCGCTGTGATAACTGCCCCTATGAACACAACCCTTCACAGACCGACACAGACAACAATGGGGAAGGGGACGCCTGTGCTATTGATATAGATGGAGACGGTATAAAAGACAGCTTTGTATTCTATGGATTCATTGATATTTTGTTACATGACTTGTTACGTCTATATTTCTGCTTTTAGAGGTTTTAAACAAACGAGACAACTGCCCCTTAGTCTACAACACGGATCAGAAGGACACAGATTTAGATGGTGTTGGAGACCAGTGTGATAACTGCCCCTTAGTCCACAACCCTCAACAGGTCTCGTGAAATCCAGAAACCTAAAAGTTTTCTCTCTACACATCTTAAAGATTGTTTTAGTAATGTTATCTTCTTGTTTCGGTAGACCGATGTAGATAACGATCTTGTTGGGGACCAGTGTGATAACAACCAGGACATAGATGAAGATGGACATCAAAATAACATGGACAACTGCCCATACGTATCTAACGCGAACCAAGCAGACCACGATGGAGATGGAAAAGGAGACGCTTGCGATCATGATGATGATAATGATGGCATCCCTGATGATCGGGATAACTGCAGACTGGTTCCCAACAAGGACCAAGTGGACACTGATGGTAAACATTCAGTTACGCATAAACCATTTAACTCTTTCCCCGCCATTGACGAGATATCTCGTCAATTAAGAGAAAACGCTTCCCCGCCAATGACAAGATTTTCCGTCTTTCCGCAATACCGCTTTTATCCACCAGGTGGTGCACTTCCGCAACTTATACAACCCGGAAGTATTGCCCTCTGACAAGCTGCTGCATGTCCGTGTCTGTTGTAAAGATCGCTCTGAATGGGAACTCTATGGAGAGTCCGTCGCGGACGTGGAGTTATCTCTGCTTTTTGCTCAAAGTGTGGTGTTTTTGCAGAAACCTACCCATATTCAAAAGCTGATTACAAAAGAACTACTCAAGGTAGGATGAAACGGTTTTTTTTGTTTGAAAGCAGAGGGTCTGTTCTTTCATTTGGTATATTGTATGTTTATATATCTGAAGAAGAACATTTTCTGGAAGGCATTAAACTTTGGTGAAAATCATGAAAAACGCTGGCGCTGGCTGGCAACTTTTTTTAAAAATGCTGGCGGTGAAAGAGTTAAACATGCGCCAAATCTGTTGCTTGATTGGTAGAGCTTTGCGTTAGCGATGCAATGGTCATGGGTTCAATTGGCAAAAAAAAAAAAAAATGTGACTCTGGACCACAAAACCAGTCACAAGTCGCATGGGTATATTGGTAGCAAAAGCCAAAAATACATTGTATGGGTCAAAATTATACATTTTTCTTTTATGCCAAAAATCATTACGACATTAAGTAAATATCACATTTATTTTTGTGAGTGCAATTGCTAATTACTTAATGACTTAAAAATGTGATTTTTTTTCAAAATATAGATTTTTTGCACCCTCAGAATTTTGGTTTTGAAGAAGTTGTATCCCAGCCAAATATTATCCTATCCTAACAAACCATACATCAGTGCTTATATAAAGGGCACCAAAGGTCCGATTCACGTTTTCACAATTCCTTTGTTGTGTAAGTGTCTATTAGTACGTTAACGATATGTAAAAGGTACTAGTGCTAATCGACCATTAAAAATTTGTCGACTGCAATTTTCGCATATTTATTTTTATCCCGTCTCAAACGGCCCACTGTAATTCACTGTAATTCACTGTGTGTGTGAATTACACACATATACAGTTGTATATGAAATACAGTTGTGTTATAATGTGATGCAATATAATGTGATAGATCAAAGAGTAGAAGTGAAACATTTCATATTTCTGTTAAGCTACTACTTTGCACTGGACATTTTTATTATTTATATTGTTTACATTGTAATTTTTTATTTGGTAGCATTTAAGTTATTTTTATTGTTTATGACACCGGTGAGTTTAAAATAAAATGAACACAATGAAATAACAAACACTTGAGTTTTTTAAAAAATTAGTCGTTTAGATTAGTCGACAAATCGAAAAATTAGTCGAAAGATTAGTCGTTAGTGGCAGCACTAAAAGGTACAAACCCCAAAGTACACGATGACGTGAGTTATTGTCTCCACACAAAATAACGTTGTTTTTAGCATTGAAATAGGTGCTCTATAAAAAGCTCTCAAATGCTGTATACATTTATTTTTTTACATTTATAAAAAAATATTGACCCTTAGGACTGTTTTTTTGGTCCAGGGTCACAAATACAGTGCATTTAGGAGACGTTTTAGTCCCTTTGGAAAGAACATCTGCCAAAAGCAATAGTTACCAAAAAGGAAAATTCCTTATCACTTACTTCAAACCCAAAAGCATCGTTAGCCAACTACTGTCGTAAGTTTCGTCGTTACTGACAAAGTTCAATGTTTTGGTGTTTCCCGAAACCATAGTTCAAATGAACATTCGCAAGCTGCATCGCAAACTTGTGTCTTTACCTGTCTTTAGAAGCATCGTTCCTTGTTTTATCATACGTAGACTTACGTTGATCATGCTTTTGAACAAAATAAGCAAAAAACATGTAGTACATTCTATATCCATCATTTTAAATATATAAAAAAATATGTCTTTACGTTTGTAAACAGAATTAAAGCGCGGCATTTGAAAACTGCGCATGTGCACAGTCCTACGAGCTTTAAGACCTTGGGGAAGGAGTGACGTAAGAGGGACCTTGCGCATGAATTAAATATCTGGAAAATAAAGAACAGATACCTAAATCATGATAACAAATTCAGTCTTCCGATGCAATATATGTTATTTAAAGCAATAATCTGACATTAAATCGATTTGGACAGATTATTTAGTATATCACCTTCCACGTAACATCATCAACTATGTTGTTAAACCAACATGGTTCAAACGACGAATGTGCGACAAAGTTACTATGCTTTCGGGAAACAGTCGTGACAAGGTAGTTCGTTTCTCCAACTGTGCATCGTACTATGTTGGTTCAGCAGCGAGTTACGTCGTTGTTCGGGAAACGCACCCCAGTATGACTTTGTTTTGTGGGATGCAAAGAAGAAATAAAAAATAAATTGGTCGCTTTCAAGCACCATAAAACCTTAGCTCTTAGTCTGTTTCGCACACAAAGACATATATCTTAAGAACACATGGAATGTAGTGTACTTGCCATATGGACCTCTTATATGAAGCTTTTATGCTGTTTCTGTGTCCTTTTAAGTTAGACAGGTTTGGCTCAAAGTAAATTATGACAGAATTAGCATTTCCATTGAACTATTCGAATGCAATCTGGGCCTATATATTAGCTTTGACTTTATCATTGACCTCAGTGTAAAGAATGTGTTTAGTAGGTTTGATGAATGATTTCTGGCACTAAAGCATCATATGAACAGTCTCTCTGCAGATCCTCAAGCGATAAACATCTAAAATTTTCCTTTGGACTTCACGCACCTGTTTGTCTTAATACACAATCCTGCCTTCAATTTCTGTGTCGTGCAAACCTCTATTGTTTTGGACTTATTTTCTAGACATATTTTCTATGAAGGCCTTCCAAAAATCTGTTGAGTAAAAAGAAAAATCAAAGAGAAGGCAGATAAGAGATACGAAACTTTCTCGCTGGCATACGAAACGCAACGGGGTTGCGCAACGGGGTGGTTGTCTGTGTCTTTTATTGTTTTATGAGGTATTTTAGACATAGATAGACACAGTTTGATGTTACGCCTCAGTGGATGAATACTGTAAGTTCTCTGTTGTCAGGCCATGCAGACAGCTTGGGCTTTCCTCTATAAAGTTGATTTGAAAAAATGTAAGTAGGGTAAAATTGACCTTGGCATTCCAAAGGATGTTCAGCGTCTCTCACAGTCTTTAAGTGTAAGCTGAAGCCGTCACAGTTTAAGGGGTGTATGGAGATCTTGGAGTTGTTTTTGGCTTGGAGAGCAAAACCCAAAGGAAACGGTGTTGTTTTGCATCTTTCCAAAAAGAAAAATACCTCTTAGTGAAGACTAGCACTAATGCCAGCAGCATCACATGCCAATTTTCCAGGTCAGGGTGTTTTAAGTAATTTATAAAGAGGATTTATTAAAATGGTATACGGTATATAGGTTCATACAACTGTATACGCATGGATCCAAGCTCACATTCTGTTTACCCTAAATTCTGACTCTACCATCTGAATGTCTCAACAGAAATCGAGACTCTTCAACTGTTCAATTTTGGTGAGCTCGTGCAAACTGTAGCCTCTTTTTCCTATTTGTAGTGGAGATTAGTGGTACCCGGTGGGGTCTTCTGCTGTTGTAGCCCATCCGCCTCAAGGTTGTGCGTGTTGTGGCTTCACAAATGCTTTGCTGCATACCTCGGTTGTAACGATTGATTATTTCAGTCTATGTTGCTCTTCTATCAGCTTGAATCAGTCAGCTCATTTGCCTCTGACCTCTAGCATCAACAAGGCATTTTCACCCACAGGACTGCTGCATACTGGATGTTTTTCCCTTTTCACACCATTCTTTGTAAACGCTAGAAATGGTTGAGTTTATCTCTAGCAAAACACAATACGGGTTGGTATAACGTTCTTACATTTTACCCTAGGCGATGGTCGAGGTGATGCCTGTGAGAACGATTTTGACAATGACAACGTTCCAGACATCTTTGATGTGTGTCCTGAAAACAGTGCCATCAGCGTCACAGACTTTCGGAGGTTCCAGATGGTCCACCTTGACCCTAAGGGCACCACGCAGATTGATCCCAACTGGGTGGTTCGAAACCAGGGTAAAGAGCTCGTGCAGACTGCCAACTCCGACCCTGGTATTGCAGTGGGTAAGTGATCTAGTAAATTTCCATAGTAGCCTATGGTAAGTGCCAATGTTGATTTTGGGTCTAAATATTCCCGCAGGCTTCGATGAATTCAACTCGGTGGATTTCAGTGGCACCTTCTACGTGAATACAGACCGGGATGATGACTATGCAGGTTTTGTGTTTGGATACCAGTCTAGCAGACGTTTTTACGTAGTGATGTGGAAACAGATCACACAGACCTACTGGGAAGAAAAGCCATCCAAAGCCTTTGGCATCTCTGGTGTGTCGCTCAAGGTTGTCAATTCCACCACAGGAACTGGGGAAAACCTACGCAATGCTTTATGGCACACTGGCAACACAAAACAACAGGTGAACGATCACTCTTATCAGTTCTGATAGGGTTTTACTGTATTGTTTGGTCATTGCAAGTCAATTTAAATGATTTATTGCATTGCATAGCACTTTAAATGATGGATGACTTTGTTATGCATCATTTAGGTGCGCACTTTGTGGCACGACCCAAAGAACATTGGCTGGAAAGACTACACTGCCTACCGCTGGCATCTCATCCACAGACCAAAGACTGGATTTATTAGGTAAAGACTGGTTTGGTTTTATTTTTATACACATTTTTTTTTAATGTAATTATACTCAGTATCTTCCTATATTTTTTTCAGAGTTGTTGTGTATGAAGGCAAGCAGATAATGGCAGATTCTGGTCCCATTTATGACAAGACGTTTGGCGGCGGGAGACTTGGATTATTTGTTTTCTCCCAGGAGGCCGTCTTTTTCTCTGACCTCAAATATGAATGCAGAGGTAAACTATTTTTATATTTATAAAATATAAATGTTAAAATTGTGTTCATCCTGTAATATTCCTTTTTTTTTCTTTTTTGCAGATAATTGAGTTGGATCAGAAAACATAGCGTATTTCTTCTCTTCAAATTGGATCAACGCAGTGCCTTAGTGAAATGAAAATTGAGACTTTATCTATTAGTGACTATACAGTATGAGAGGAATACTTCTAAAAATCTAAAAACTACAAGTGCCTGTAAGAAGTGATCATGCATTGTTGGGACAACAAAGCAGAAACTAAAGTCCAGACAACAACATTCCTTAAAACTCTTAATAGTTAATAGTTGCACAAATAATCTTTGTAATGTCACAATGATTCCTGCCATCTTGAATATAAACCCAAGCACCTTTGTTACGGGTTTATAGTTTTGCATTTCACATTATTTAGTCTTTTATATGTTTTTCTAGTCACTCTTATTGAGAGAAATTTCAAGCAATAGTTTTGTGTTTGTTGCGTGCCTGTAGGGGAGATGTATCATATTAAGACTTTCACCTCTATCTACTGTAACTTATTTGTCTTTTTCTGTGCGAGTTTATTAGTTAACATTTCTTTTGTATTTCCTCTTGCTGACAATTTGTAAATACTTATTTATTTGTTTACATTGACACATTTTTGAAAGGATGTTGATCGTATTGCATTTATGAATATAATACAGTAAGTCTCATCATTGGTATTGCTATGTATCTACAAGTAAATGTGACGAGGGAACGTTTCATGTTAGTTTTTGTAGTGTTAAAATGAATTCGTTTTTATTAGCAATGTGGTTTCTGTACAGAACCTATGTGGAAAATACAGTCAACTTTTAACATTGATGGCCCCAATAACCCCAACAGCAGAGATTTACCATTGTTAACATGTATAATTCTGATAAACTAGTGTTGTGATCTTATTAAAGGGATAGTTCACTCAAAAATGAAAATTCTGTTATCATTTAATTACTCTCATGTTGTTATAAACCTGTATAAATTTCTTTGTTCTGAAGAACACAAAGGAAGATATTTTGAGAAATGTTTGTAACCAAACCGTATTATTTTCTCCTACTATGAAAGTTTATACAGGTTTGTAAAAACATGAGAGTGAGTAAGTGATGACAGAATTTTCCTTTTTGGGTGAACTAACCCTTTAACGCCTCAATTTTCAACCTTTAATTTATATTCCTTTACCAGTGAGAAGGGCAGTTCAAGAAACTCCAGTAATAGATGTAGTACCAGTTATATTTTTAATGTGCTGATCATGAAATATATTTCATACCCCTCATTTACATGCTTGGAACCTAAACTTTTCCATTTATTCCAGTCACAGCACTTTATGAACGACTTTCTTAGATTGAACAATTACAGATTCATCTGCAGTTTACGGCTTGCTGCTAGTCACATTTCTTAGGAATCATACTTGTTTGTTTTAAATAACAAACAGTTGTTTGATATTCTCACAGTAATATGCTTTATCATGGCAAATATGTGATGAAATATCTTTTGTCAATAAAATTATATGCACAAAAATGATTTGATTTGGGATGTTTTTCATGCACTTCCAAATACAAATCCCACACTGATAACATCTACATTCATACATTAATCTATATTTGCTTATTTAGGAATATACAAGGGTTCAGCCAAATTCCCAGAATCATTATTATAGCAATGGTGATAGAATAACACAGACTTACATCATCAATTCTAATTTGTGTTTATAACGTTATCCCTGTAAAAAGTCGAAGGCAGGTCTACTTAAAAATGATAACTTCAATTGGTAACACTAAAAACATTTAAGTTTCAACTTAAAGGGACACTCCCCTTTTTATGAAAAAAATTGGCTCATTTTCCAGCTCACCTAGAGTTAAACATTTCATTTTTACCGTTTTGGAATCCATTCAGCCGATCTCTGGGTCTGGCGGTACCACTTTTAGCTTAGCTTAAGATAATCCATTGAATCTGATTAGACCATTAGCATTGCGCCTAAAAAATAACATTATAATTATATTTTTCCTATTTAAAATGTTACTCTTCTGTAGTTACATTGTTTACTAAGGCCGACGGAAAATTAAAAGTTGTGATTTTCTAGGCTGATATGGCAATGATATTACGCAGCAGCCGAAAATAGTCCCCTGCTATAGAGGGTATGCATTGACGTCACTTTTCCACGTGACCACGCCGGAGCTTACCCTGTTGAATGGCAAAACATTCAACAAAATGGCTGGTTTTCATAGCGGCTGCTGCGAAAAAAACACCAATAAAACTGACTATTATCACCTTAAATTTAATTTAGTTGGCCTTCACAGTCAGGCCCGGATTAACACAGTGAAGTGCCCCAGGGTGACCAAATTTCAAGTGCCCCCTCCCAAAAAAATTATACATTATATTATACATATATTATATCTCTACACTGAAAAAAATGTTATGTTGAATTTACTTAATTTTATTACGACAAGAAGATGCACACAATTAATTTATCTAACTCCAGATATATTTTTTAAGTTGAGTGTACTTATAATTTTTCAATTGAGTGTACTTATATTTTACATGTAATTTCAGATTAATTATATTCATAATTAGTTTGAGTAGAATTTGCTCAATTTTTTTATGTTCAATACACTAAAATTAATTATGTGCAAACAAATCAATTTAATGGTTTAATTTTTACATACTAAAATTAAGATAATCCAATCGTTTTTTTAATCTCTTATTCTATTTAACTTTTCACATTTTACTGCCACACTAGTCCCTTTCACACATACAGTCTTTACTGGTAATTTACTGGTAAATTGCCGTTAACATGTCATGTGTGAACAGAACCTTTCCGGTAAATCAGTGCTCCCAATTTACCAGTAAGACAGGTTGTAAGATTACCAGTAATTTACCGGTAAGCGCTGTGTATGGACGAAAATTAAAGGATTACCGGCATTTAGAACGGACGACGTCAGACCGTGCTGACAGCTTCGGGCCAATCATAGCGTTTTAATACAGATGACGCGTTTACCCCCGCAGTGTTTACTGACGTTCCACACACATGCTGCTTGAAAGTTGAGCACACCTGAAGTTTACGTCCACATTTCTTCACCAAAGTTGTTTAAAACAGCTTACCGCCGAATTGCCGACGTCCTTAGCACGCCCTCTGTGAAGCCTAAAGTGCAAACAGTACTGTTGTTAAAAACGCATTTTCGGTTTGACGTCGTCTCATTCAATGTTGTTTGGTCATGAACAACTTCGCGACTGTGTACCACAGACGTGAAAACAACAAAATACGGACCGTGGTTATGAACGACGTGGATTGTTTACAAAAACAACACTGAGCTCGCCGCGTGCTACAGGTACTTCCGCTTTCTCAACGAACTTACCGGTATTTTGATACTGATGTGTGAATGATGTCTTACTGGTAAAATAACGGAACGCCACTGCGTGTGTGAACAGCACATTTTTGTATTTACTGGTAAATTCATTCTGGTAAATTCATGGTAATTTACCAGAAATACTGTGTGAAAGAGGCTATTATGTTGAGCAAGTAAGAAGAGACTCAATAGATCTCAGTACTGGCATAAGCACAGTAATTGCTTACATCATGATTTTCATCGTGTCGCCTATTGTCTATACACAAGCACCAGTCTTCTGAATGATGGTAACCACAAAACTCAAAACAGAAACAGAAACTCTTCTAAATCTCAAAGATAATTTAACCTGAAACACTAACAAGTCTTTCTTTTTTGTTAAAAACACAAAAAATAGCGTTTAATTTCAAATTTTACTCTCCAAATGCAGTCCCATGCAAAGCATGCTGGGAAGTACAAGCCCACTGCCTAGTTAGTTATATTTACTTAAATAATTCAAGTAGTTTCAACACAAAATTTCCTTCTTACAAATTTGGGTGGATTTTACATAATAAAATTAAGTGAAATTTACTCAATAATTTGTTAATTTAGAATTAACTTAATTTTTACTTTTTTACATTTTTTTTAATAGAATTTAATAATTTCTTTTAAGTTAAATTTACTAAGGCACAGAATCATTTTTTTTCAGTGTAGTCATTCAGGGCTCTAGACTAACTTTTTTTTATTAGGAGCCCTGACTGAAAATTTTAGAAGTGGCAGCAGAACATTTAATGCACACCTTAACCTTAACACTTATTCACATTTTTTTTTCCAAAATAAATGCATTATTGAAAAATACTAAATAGACTTAACTCTATGCAGTTGCTGCACATGTCATTATGCACAACTGATGAAACTTTTAGAATAGGAAGTTATGAACCCAAAGAATCATACAACCCCCTTCACTAATTCTAGGCATAAGATACATACATATACAATAAGTTATATCCAGATAGCATACTGTAATGAGATGAGTGGCAGGGCAACATACTTGTATCCTTTACACGTTTCTCATCTTTTATCCGGTTTTCCTTAACTGGGCACTGATGTCTGAATTTATTCTCATCTATAATGTTGTTGGTGTTAATGTAGGTTAAAAGTTCTCCCGCCCTCTTTGTCTCTCATCTCTGCAATTTAAATCCGCCCCAGCGCGTCTCCTCGCGGTTCATAGTGAGATGTCTTAACTTTACCCGGGCTGCGTAGACCTATCGGTACAATCAACTGAGCGCATGGTGACATAAAACGATATACGCAGCATACAAATGAGCGTTTAAAACCCAATTGCGCATTCCGTAGTTTTGCCACGGGTGCCGCAAATGCGCGAGTACTTGTAAAACAAAAACATTTTGGCCGCAGTCTGGAGCCCTTGGTGCCCCCCATTGCCTGGTGCCCCAGGGTACTTGCCCAATCCCGTCTATGGATAATCCAGCCCTGTTAACAGTGACCCTAACAACTTGCCAAACAACCATCTGAAAAAAGACCGCTCTTTTGTTGAATCTGTTAGGGCAGTCGATCACACAACTACTTTTCCCATTTTAGACGTGTTTTTCACTTTCACCGAAGGTGACGTCACTTGCATACCCTCTATTGAAAGTTACTAAGGGAACTATTTTCGGCTGCTGCGTAATATCATTGCGTCTCCTGCAGCCATGTTACAGCAGCAAAGTCCTTGATTTTTACGCCAGAATGAGCGTATAGTTCCTAGCCATATCTGCCTAGAAAATCACAACTTTTAATTTTCCGTCGGTCTTAGTACACAATGTAACTGCAGAAGAGTCAAGTTTTAAATAGAAAAAACATCAAAACTTGTGCTAAGCTAAGCTTAAAGTGTTAGCACCAGACCCGGAGATCAGCAGAATGGATTCCAAAATGGTTTAACTCTAGGGTAGCTGGAAAATGAGCCTATTTTTTTTTTAAATCAACTTACCTTTTTTTACTTTAAGTGAAAATTTGAAGGTAAAAAACTTACTACAGCTTTATTAACTTGTTATAAAGATATTAAGTTATAAAAATGTTTAGGTGTTACCAATTGAAGTCATTTTGAAAATTAATCCAACTTTCACTTTTTACTGTGTAGTATTGGAATTAACCCTTAAAATATAACCTAGTGTGTTTGGGACCCAACCCTGCCTGTGAAAACCCAACTAAAGTCATTTTTGTGATCATCCTACATAATGTAAAGAACATTCTGTAATATTGACTGAATAAGATTGAAACCAATGTGAAATTAATGAGTTATATTTAACTGTGATGCTATTATTAGATCATGGGATACAGTCAGGGTCACTGTGTGTCATTATGCCACATGAATATTTGAGTATACCTTGAAAAACCTCAATCCTATATTTGGAATAAACCATCAGCCCACTTGTGGTGAGCAGTTTAAACCTGTGGTTTAAATGACTAATGCAAACGGAGGCACAGACCGCTGAAATCTGTTCTGAATCACCTTATCATATCCAGTTTGGTAGTGTTTTCTTCCTTCCATCTGTTGATCCTCAGGAACATTAGGGGGAAAACAGTGCTTCGTAGAATTAAGAAGGGATGGCCTCCAGAAATGACTCTGAATGAATGCCCACATTTTAATGCTTGCAGATGCTGAAGCATTCAGAAGGTAATGTGGTAGCAATACGCGTGCACAAGTGTGTTTTTGTACGCAAGCGGCTGACACAACACTATAATTATGGGTAATTAGGGGAAGTGCTTGTGTTAAATCTAATGATCATAGCAACGGGAAAACAGTAGATTGGTAATGGAGGCACAGAGACACACGTGTGGAGTATTCTGCTATCTTTCATGTGGGTCGATTTGTATTGTGTGTGTGAAATCAGAGAATTTTTAGACACTGGAGCACATCCTAAAATATGTCACCTTTGCGCTCGATACACATAAATAAAAGTTTTATTTCCTTTACATTCTAAAGCTCGGTTTTTGTAATATTTAGTGGATCTTTTAAGAGATCCAGCTGTGCTCAAGGTACACTGCAAGCCTATCCCAGAACATTATGCATCTGCCACACTTTCATTTGGAGGAAACCGAACATGGTGTCTCTTGTGGAGATATCAGACATTGTTCTTGTTGGGACAGGCACAATTTCAGTATCCAACTCTTACTAAAAAGAGATCTCATAGGAAGCTTCTAAGAAGTTATTAAACTTAAGGTCCCTGTTTCTTGAAAGGGCTGTTGTGAAGATCTATATTTAATTTGATTTAAACACCTAAATAATAAAAATGAAAAGTTCGAGATGTTGCAGACCACGGTGTTTCACACTGTTCTGTACAAATCATTGGTTGCAGGTTCAGAGTTGTAACTCTGTGTAAACTGGGTTGAAATATTACCTCTGAATATTTCAACCTCTGAATATTGCTGAATAAAATTAAAAACCGTAAATCTGTATATTTTTGCTTTAAAATACATAAGGCAACTTTAGGGATTGATATTAGTCACATAAATCTGCAGCGAATACATGTTAAATCAAATGGCCATCACTGCATGGATCAAGTCAGTTTCACAGTGTATAGATGTGTTTTGTAAAGGGGTTTTGTTGCTCTTTCAGTCAAATATTTTAGCTGTTTAGTAGTTTAGCCAGCATTGCAGATACTGAAATAAATAAAAGACCTAAATACATTTATTGCCACTGAAAATATAAAACTTTGAAAAAACACCTGCCGTTGCCAAAATCCTACCCAAAATGTGAATCTTGAACACCCCCCCACCCTTTGATCTGTTCCAGATTTTGATACTGGCTGTATAACAATAATTCAGTAATTTAGTTTAGAAAGTTTAAAAGGACTCAGGTGAACTCTGACCCTGTCAGTAAAATCCAGGCTCTAAGAGACACTCCATTTTTTTTAAAAGATGCAAATTTTTCAGCTCCCCTAGAGTTAAACATTTGATTACTGTTTTGGAATCCATTCATCTGATCTCCGGGTCCGGCGCCACCACTTTTAGCATAGCTTAGCATAATCCATTGAATCTGATTAGACCATTAGCATTGCACCTAAAAAATAACCAAAGAGTTTAGATATTTTTCCTATTTAAAACTTGACCCTTCTTTAGCTACATCGTGTACTAAGGTCAACGGAAAATTAAAAGTTGCGATTTTCTAGGCAGATATGACTAGGAACTATACTCATATTCAGGCGTAATAATCAAGGACTTTGCTGCTGTAACATGGCTGAAGCAGATGTAGTGATATTACGCAGCAGCCGAAAACAGTCCCCTTAGTATCTTTCAATAGCAGGGGACTATTTTCAGGAACTACGTAATATCATTGCGCCTCCTTCCATCGATCTATACATGATGTAACTACAGAAGAGTCAAGTTTTAAATGGGAAAAATATCAAAACTCTTTGGTTCTTTTTTAGCGCGATGCTAATGGTCTAATCAGATTCAATGGATTATGATAAGCTATGCTAAAAGTGGTAGCGCCAGACCCAGAGATCAGCTGAATGCATTCATTTATCTCTAGGGGAGCTGGAAAATAGTGGAGTGTCCCTTTAAGGGCATCAAAATTTCATTTCACTCACTGAATTTACTTCAATTTCAATCTCAGTCAATATTAAATATATCAAGGTTATATTTTTACAGGATGTTTTTTACATTGTTTAGATTATGTAAAAACAATAAATCACAAAAATGACTTTAGATGAGTTTTCCCAGACAGGGTCAAGATTGTGCTGCTGTGCAATGAGCAAAATGTTGATGGACTCAAGTGCAGTTATTTCCAAAAAGTCTCAAAAATTGTTGCAGGTCAAAAGTACACAGAAAGAAAGATGAAGCCTCTTTTATCACATCAGTATGTTTTTTTAAATGAATTTGTCTGCTGATGTTGTCGTTCCTGTTCCAGCTGGGGTAAAACGCAGAAGAGTAATGGACCGTGTAAATAGATGGAGCTTGGAGAGCGTTCCAATGCTGTTTTCGAGCAAGCTTAACCATCTGATCGGTGCGTTTCCTCTAAAGACCAAAAAATGACAACCTGCAAAGTTAATTTATTATAATCATCCCCATTATAAAATATTGCTTTCAACCTGTTTCATGAGCGGTGGGAGAAGTTTGCAAACGCCAAGTGGATAAGAAAACATTTTCCATTGCATGTTTCTACTAATTTCTCTTTAGAAACACCAGCTGTCCGTATACACCACAATTGGGCCATGTTGCAATAAAAGTTTAAAGGGATTTACAAACTTTTTGTTGAAGTGAGCAAATAAACTATGCAATGGTTACAACGCAATATAGTGATGTAATATGGGCAACTCCATTATTGTTCAGTGACGACACTAATTGGTGCTATTTAATGAACAATGCACAAATGTTGAGAAGTTTTCCTCAAAAGAGCACACAATGGAGAATTGCAATTCCTTAATGACATTACGCAAACCAATAAAATCAAACCATAAGCTTATGTTCACATATCAATGACCAATTAGCACATAAAGAAAATAGGGAACGTTCACATAAAGCAACGTTCTGCTATTTGACCGTGTGACCATATTCCCTATTTTAGGTACTCATAGCCAAAAAGAACAGCTTGTCCCATAGAGCAACATAACTGATTTGTCACAATCACAGTCATTTAGTGCTTAATTGTATTGGCTTGAACATCTACTGTACTTATTTGCCCTATGGCCCACTATTACCCCTACCACTTTCTCAGCATGGGTTGGATAACAACAATTCTGCCAGATGAACAAAAATGTGTCATCTTTAATTACCTTCATTAATCATACTTTTCTGACAGCATGAAGTACAGAGGTCTTGGAAAGAGGGAATGGGCTTGATCCAAAGGTCATAAAAATGTCTTTCTGTTGTTTACATATAAACATCACTGGCCTTCATCAAAGCACATAAGAGAAATCAACAAAGTCTACAATTTAAAACATCTTTTACCCAGAAGCTCCTCGTCTTATTAACAAACCATCTAAAACATATGGAAAAACCATGTCTTTTTCTATTCATTCATGAAGAAAGGCGCAAGTCTTCCACAAAGGTAACATGCTCATATTTAATGTGTTTGATGTTAGTGCAAACAACTTAATCAAAAACACCAGCGTGACTTCACTACTGGCAGGCAAGTAATGATGAATTAATCCAGCAAGGGTGCCAGCTTCAGTGTTTTGAAGACGGAGGGACCGCGAGCCCCCGCATTTATTTCTGCACAGATGCACCTTCTCGGTTGTCATTCAGAGCCGAGGCAAATGTATATGATTTAGGGTACATCAAAAGTATATATTACACTGCCACAAATTGGCCACGCAATGAGCTCATGATGGAAGCTCAGCAGATTTCAACACAAGTCAACACGTTTCTGTGTGCAATCCATTTGTCTGGGAGGTTTCAATGATTAGGTCTCCTGTGAAAGTGCCAAGAAAGGTGCTGAGGTCATGAAGGATGGTGGCAGATTAAATTAGGAAAACTTTACACGAAACAGACCCGTGTAAGCTTTGAAACATCATGAAGTGTGAATTAAAGGAACGGCATGGTTTAAGTCTTCTGGAGACATTCGGAAGCTTAGTGCAAGAAAAACACAGGCGTCTCCTCCAGCACAGCTCTCGTTCCTTGTCCCATATGCAGTATCTTCACATGACCATAAACTGTAAAAAATATGGATGAAGTGTCCGTGACTTCACCCATAGGTTTTTGTAGCCAATAGTTGGCGGGACCTGTCGTTGCCATCTTGGCATCGCGTCACTGCGCATTACTCGCGGATAACTGAAAATGGGTAAAGAGGTGAGACGTGGATGAAGCTGAAGGGGCTGGTTGCTGAAACTACGCCCGCCTAGCTCAACGGTAGTTACCGCAGTTTACCAGTCAGGCAAGTGACCACGCCCTTAATTATGCAGAACTTTAAGACATCATCACCGTAGACTGGAAAAAATATGGATGTAGTGTCCGTGATGTCACCCATAGGTTTGTAAAGAGCTTTTTTGAAGCCAATAGTTGGCGGGTCTGTCGTTGCCATCTTGGCATCGCGTCACCGCGCATCACTCATGAATAACCAAAAATGGGTAAAGAGGTGGAACGTGGGTGAAGCTGAAGGGGCTGGTTGCTAAAACCATGCCCGCCTAGCTCAACGGTAGTTACTGCAGATTACCTGTCAGTCAAGTGGCCACGCCGTTAATTATGCAGAATATCAAGACATCATCACCATAGACTGAAAAATATGGATGTAGTGGCAGTGACGGCACCCATAGGTTTGTAAAGTGCTTTTTTGAAGCCAGTAGTTGGCGGGGCCAGCCGTTGCCATCTGGGCATCGCGTACCCGTGCATCACTCGCGGATAACTGAAAATGGGTAAAGAGGCGGGACGTGGGTAAAGTTGAAGGGGCTGGTTGTTGAAACCATGCCCGGCTAGCTCAACGGTAGTTACGACAGTTTACCCGTCACTCAAGTGTCCACACCCTTAATTATGCAGAACTTTAAGACATCATGACCATAGACTGTAAAAAATATGGAAGAAGTGTCTTTGACGTCACCCATAGGTTTGTAAAGAGCTTTTTGAAGCCAATAGTTGGCAGGGCCTGCCGTTGCCATCTTGGCATCACGTAACCATGCATCACTCATGGATAACCGAAAATGGGTAAAGAGGCAGGATGTGGGTGAAGCTGAAGGGGTTTGTAAAGAGCTTTTTTGAAGCTAATAGTTGGCGGGCCTGCCGTTGCTATCTTGGCATCTCGTCACCACGCATCACTCGCGGATAACTGAAAAGGGGTAAAGAGGCGGGACGTGGGTGAAGCTGAAGGGGCTGGTTGCTGAAACTACGCCCGCCTAGCTCAACGGTAGTTACCGCAGTTTACCAGTCAGGCAAGTGACCACGCCCTTAATTATGCAGAACTTTAAGACATCATCACCGTAGACTGGAAAAAATATGGATGTAGTGTCCGTGATGTCACCCATAGGTTTGTAAAGAGCTTTTTTGAAGCCAATAGTTGGCGGGTCTGTCGTTGCCATCTTGGCATCGCGTCACCGCGCATCACTCATGAATAACCAAAAATGGGTAAAGAGGTGGAACGTGGGTGAAGCTGAAGGGGCTGGTTGCTAAAACCATGCCCGCCTAGCTCAACGGTAGTTACTGCAGATTACCTGTCAGTCAAGTGGCCACGCCGTTAATTATGCAGAATATCAAGACATCATCACCATAGACTGAAAAATATGGATGTAGTGGCAGTGACGGCACCCATAGGTTTGTAAAGTGCTTTTTTGAAGCCAGTAGTTGGCGGGGCCAGCCGTTGCCATCTGGGCATCGCGTACCCGTGCATCACTCGCGGATAACTGAAAATGGGTAAAGAGGCGGGACGTGGGTAAAGTTGAAGGGGCTGGTTGTTGAAACCATGCCCGGCTAGCTCAACGGTAGTTACGACAGTTTACCCGTCACTCAAGTGTCCACACCCTTAATTATGCAGAACTTTAAGACATCATGACCATAGACTGTAAAAAATATGGAAGAAGTGTCTTTGACGTCACCCATAGGTTTGTAAAGAGCTTTTTGAAGCCAATAGTTGGCAGGGCCTGCCGTTGCCATCTTGGCATCACGTAACCATGCATCACTCATGGATAACCGAAAATGGGTAAAGAGGCAGGATGTGGGTGAAGCTGAAGGGGTTTGTAAAGAGCTTTTTTGAAGCTAATAGTTGGCGGGCCTGCCGTTGCTATCTTGGCATCTCGTCACCACGCATCACTCGCGGATAACTGAAAAGGGGTAAAGAGGCGGGACGTGGGTGAAGCTGAAGGGGCTGGTTGCTGAAACCACGCCCGCCTAGCTCAACTGTAGTTATGGCAGTTTACCCATCACTTAAGTGGCCACACCCTTAATTATGCAGAATTTTAAGACATTATCACCATAGACTGTAAAAAATATGGATGTGTCCGTGACATCACCCATAGGTTTGTATAGAGCTTTTTTAAAGGCAATAGTTGGCGGGGCCTGCCATTGCCATCGTGGCATCGCGTCACCACACATCACTCGCAGATAACAGATAAATGGGTAAAGAGGCGGGATGTGGGTGAAGGTGAAGGGGCTGGTTGCTGAAACCACACCCGCCTAGCTCAATTATTACGGCAGTTTACACTCAAGTGGCCACGCCCTTAATTATGCAAATCTTTAAGACATCATGACTATAGACTGTAAAAAATATGGATGTAGTGTCCGTGACATCACCCATAGCTGTGTAAAGAGCTTTTTTGAAGCCAACAGTTGGTGGGGTCTGCCGTTGCCATCTTGGCATCGCGTAACCGTGCACCACTCATGTATAACCGAAAATGGGTAAAGAGGCGGGATGTGGGTGAAGCCGATAGTTACGGCAGTTTACTCAAGTGGCCACACCCTTAATTATGCAAATCTTTAAGACATCATGACCATAGACTGTAAAAAATATGGATGTAGTGTCCGTGACATCACCCATAGCTGTGTAAAGAGCTTTTTTGAAGCCAACAGTTGGTGAGGTCTGCCGTTGCCATCTTGGCATCGCGTAACCGTGCACCACTCATGTATAACCGAAAATGGGTAAAGAGGCGGGATGTGGGTGAAGCCTATAGTTACGGCAGTTTACTCAAGTGGCCACACCCTTAATTATGCAGAACTTTAAGACATCATCACCACAGACTGTAAAACATATGGATGTAGTGTCCGTGACTTCACCCATAGGTTTGTACAGAGCTTTTTTGAAGCCAACAGTTGGTGGGGCCTGCCGTTGCCATCTTGGCATCGCGTCATCGCGCATCACTTGCGGATAACCGAAAATGGGTAAAGAGGTGGGACGTACAATAGGTGAAGCTAAGGGGCTGGTTGCTGAAACCATGCCTGCCTAGCTCAACGATAGTTAGGGAACATTACCTGTCACTCAAGTGGCCACGCCCTCAATTATGCAGAACTTTAAGACATCATGACCATAGACCAGGGATGGGCAACTTCTGTTCTGGAGGGCCGATGTCCTGCAGAATTTAGCTCCAACCATAATTAAACACACCTTAAGCAGCCAATTAAGGTCTTACTAGGCATACTAGAAACTTTTAGGTAGGTGTGCTGTGGCAAGTTGGAGCTAAACTCTGCAGGACACCGGCGCTCCAGGACCGAAGTTGCCCATCCCTGCCATAGACTGTAAAAATATGGATGAAGTGTCCGTGACATCACCCATAGGTTTGTAAAGAGCTCATAATACAGCACATAATGGCAAATTGTATTTCTTGATAAACTGCTTCTTTAATGTGCTTTGAGGATTTCACTGTGGTGTACTCCCATTTAAAAGACTAAGGGCTCTTCCTACATCAAAAGTTTATGGTTCTTTATAAGCAATGAATTTTGATTCAATTTGTTTTCAGTTTTTTTAGGTATTCCTAAAGTTGACAGCATAAAAAAATGCGCACTTGAAAATTCAAGAGACTGCCAGCGGCCTTAAAAGAGGGTGACATAAATCAAACAAAGTAATGGAGCGCTTATTTCTCCAAGGAGTTTACAGACTGTACGGTAGGTTCTTCCTAGCTTTGTATGGACTAAACCCAGTGTAAGTGCACCTCTGAGGTGGACCTGCCAGCAGGAATGCCTTTTCCAGATGTTCCCAGAACTGCCAGAACACAGTTCCTTTCTCTGAGTTCGAAACCATAGTCTACATGACCCGAGTCAACTGCAGAACTCGTTGGAGGACCCACATGAGCCAGGAAACTTCTTGGGCTCTCAACCTGAAACACATGCACATATATGCTGCATGTGGCCCCGATCAATGACGTGCACAGCTGAAAACATACACGCC